>NC_071284.1:25783546-26151046 GCF_001660625.3 Ictalurus punctatus
AAACATTGTTGAGGCTATAGTGCCGTGGTACAACATTATTATTTTTTGTCTAGTCTAGGATTTTTTATTTTGTTAATATAATCCTTTTATTATTTAATAAAAGGAGCATATTGTGACATAAAGACTGAAATATTTAGTTTTCATTGACAAAATTGCTGTAGTTTTTTCACCAACTAAATATGGACTAAAGCTAATAATAACCAAATGACTAAAATACATTTTTAGAAATTAAGTGGGTTGGATCTGCAAGAACAAGATTGGCGATCATGGAGTTAGACATTGTGCATCAAGAATGCGAATGTTGACAGTAGGTCAGTGTAACAAACCAACAAAGTAAAATACAATTAAAAATAAAACTAAAATATGTCGCTTACTCTAAAAGAGTAAGTCTGTGTGTTTGTAGGTAGTTACATTGGATGTATAAGATTAAGTTTCGGTTATACATTCTGAATTGTGCCTGGCCTTTACTTGAAAACTAAGCACTGCATATAACTGCATCATTTGTACCTCTGATATGAAAACTTTACATATTTTTACATATCTTGACTTTACATAAAGGCTGAATCTTTTTATAGTGAATAAAGCAAAACTCTGGGTGTGTGACTAGGGTGTTGACAGTGTGTGTTTCAAAAAGATTAAGTTAAGGCAAGGCCACTGAGAGGAAGCAAAAAAAATAAGACAGAATCTCAGCCTATCCCCCACCCCTCTCTCTCTCTCTCTCTCTCTCTCTCTCTCTCTCTCTCTCTCTCTCTGTGGACTTCCATGCTCTAAAGAGGCCCTGTGGATTTATCTGGCCCTTGAAAATGGGTTTTGGATGACGCATTATCCAAGACTGCGTTTTAAACATCCATCCAAAAAAAGGGTCTCACCGGCAATATTGCACCTTTTATCTGTTCTTCAGTTCTTTTGTGAGCAGGACATAAGGAGAGGGCAGATAACATTGAGAGAAGTGCGCTCTATGGCTTTTCACCTTTCAAATCCTAAAAGTTTAGTAAAGATGCCTAAGTGCACATTCATGCTTAAGTGCATAAATTTCATATTGTCACTTATCTCATCTTCTCTCAGCACTGCATGCATAGGATATTTCTTGGTGGTTTTAACACCTGCACTGGGCCTGAGAATTTCTGCAAATGTCAGGAAATTCTGCTTTGAATCTTGTATTTTAAGAAAAATAAGCACATGCACATTGAGAGAACTGCTTTGTAGTAGGGCAGTATATAACTAAGGTTGTATGAGTGGAGGACAGCCAGGGTGGTTTGCTCATTCTTGTTATACTCCTATCACAACCTTGTACCTGTGACAGACAGAGGGTATCCTACAAAAGGGCAAGAAAATTCAAATCCAACATGGACCAATCAGCTGTGAGCAAAGTGAGATAAATCTGATGCATCAAAGTTAACCCTTTAGTATTTGTAGTGATGGCTTCACCATTTGTGGAGAATCCTGTGGAGCTCGGAGGATAATGATAAGTTCACTTTGAAGGAAAATTATTTTTAGGGACTGACAAAAACCCCTGGCTTTTTCAGATGACCATCTGTATGAAAGATATAGAAGCCAGCAGAGATAAACTATACCATCTGCTGTCCTCTTGACCCACACATTAAAAATCTGACACGCTGAAGCCACACACTCACTGTACCACAAACTGTATGTATTGCTTATATTGCTTTGTGGTTCTTTGCAAATGATACATTTCATGCGGTCATATTATTCCTGTCCTAATATATTTTCATGAATTGATATTTATTTAATTAATATTTAATTTAAAAACATACATTTATATTAAATTAAATGACATGAAATATGTTGGTTATAATTTATCAATCCTATTATTCTCATTGTGAGCCTATAAAAGTAAACAATCAGCAATGTTCCTGAGCTTTGGCAGCTGCAACAGTATTGCTTTTTTGCAGTTAGTATAGGTTCAACTTCCTCATATTTTCACATAATAATATTACTAGGGTAATACTAGGGTTGGGTCCAAGTCCACCTTTGTCAAGTTCGAGTCGAGACCAAGTCCTTAACTAATCGAGTCCGAGTCTGAGTCCGAGTCCAAAAGGGGCCAGGTTGGACTCATGTCCGAGCCCTTAATGTCTGGGTATGAGTCGAGTCCGACCAAGTCCAGAAAGTAATTAAACTGAAAAAAGATTTGAAATTGCAATTATACACTCAACACTGAGCTGTTAAATTAATATTTTAACCTTCACAAACCAATGGCAACATAATGCCCTCCACTAATACCGGAACCCTTGGTAAATATGAGCAAAGAACCCGGTGAAAAAAATGTTCTTATTGTTTAACCTTTTGATCTTTTGTTCAAAAGATTCACAAAAATACTCTGCTCTCATGGATATCAAACAATTGCAAACACAACACAGGTTTATCAAACAATATATATCTTTGGTAATTGCTACAATTATTAGCACCACTATGAATTTATGAGAAAAATATATTTAAATATATTCCCATTGATATTTAAATTTATTTTTTAAGTACACCTGGGTGACTAGGAACAGGAAATTGTTCAACCATGACTTCCTGTTTCACAGGGGTATAGATATGTGATAACACATAGGCCAAATTCCTTTAGTTATTCATAACAATGGGTAAGACCAAGGAATATACAGTAGCGGAAATAAGTATTGAATACGTCAACATTTATTTCAGTAAATATATTTCCAGTGAGGATATTCACATGAAAATTTCACCAGACTTTTGTTTTAAATCCAAACATTAAAGTCTAGAAATGAAGTTGTTTAATAAAGTGGAATGACACAGGAAAAAAGTATTGAACACGCCAACTGAAATTTATTTAATACTTAGTGGGGAAGCCTTTGTTTGTAATGACAGTTTTTTTTTCTTTCTTTTGTTGTTTGATTAACATTAATGGCACGGACAGTAGTGGGATTTATTAGGCTGCTGTCACTTTAATACCTAATGCACAGATCCAATATACTGTATTGACACACCTCCAATTTTTCCCCAGCTGTTTAGATATACTTACGACATAACTAACTGTGTTTGCATGAATACTCGGCCAGACCTGCATTTTGACATGGTGTGTGTGTGTGTGTGTGTGTGTGTGTGTGTGTGTGTGTGTGTGTGTATTTATTTGACCGTCCAAGCATAACAATCCACAGAACAGAACATCTGGGTTACACATGTAACCCTGTTCCCTGAGAAGGAAACGAGACATTGTGTGAGCTTCACGCTGTGGGACATGCCCTCGCGCATGACCAGTATCTGAATTCTGTGTGGAAAAATACACCGCACACATTCATTCATTCTATGCCAGACACATTCATTCAGTATTAAAGTTTGGACTTGGGGCCAGCTCATATATGGTTCTCGGAGAAAAAATCTCTGCTGGACGGCACTCCCTGGGAGTTTACCATTCACAGGGATCTATTGTCTCAAGCCACAGGGTTGATTTATTACCCTTGGTCGGAACCATGGAAATTGTGAGTCTGGCCCCTGAGGGGCACCAGCTCATAGATTCAGAAAGGCCCCTGTAAATAAAAAGAACATTAAAAACTTAAATAAATAACTAAATAACTCTGGGTCAAAAAAACATTAAAATTTTTAAAATAAAAATCAATAAAAAATATAGAACAAATATAAAACATTGCACTTCAGGAATATAATCTGGCCTAGGATAGAGGAAGGCCTTGGCTAATACAGGGGCAAAGTCATTTCAGGAAGGGGCAAGAGAGAGTGCTTGTAGATCTCCTACTCACTTGAGCGATGTAAGGACCTCAGTTGTGAGACCAAAATCGATGAGCTGTTGCCCCTCAGGGGCCAGACCCACAGTTTCCATAGTTCTGGCCAAAGGTGATAAATCAGCCCTCTGGCCTGAAACAGTAGGAGTGCCCTCTAGCAGGGTTATTATCTCTGAGAACCATATTTGAGCTGATCAGTAAGGTCGTAGATGGTCTTGGCGAACTCTCACTAGAACTTGTGGGAGCAGAGCTATCGGGGAAAAGCATACAGATGTGACCTCAGCCACCTGCGCACCATGATGTCCAGCCTCAATGGTGTGGGAGGAGTGAGGGCGAACCACAGTGGGCAGTGTGTTGTCTCCTCAGAGGCGAACACATAAACTTCTGCTTGGCCAAACCTCCGCCATATGGACTCCACCATTTGAGGATGGAGCCTCCAGCCCCTGGGCCTCAGCCCATGCCTCAACAGGATGTCTGCCCCCACATTCTGGTTGCCCGGAATGTACATTGCACTCACGAGAATTTTTTATCTACCCAGAGAAGAATTAGTTGCACCTACCTGAACAGGGGGCGTGAACGTAACCCTCCCTGGTGGTTGATATATGAAACCACCGCTGTATTGTTTGTCACAACTAACACATCACCTTCTGTCCCTCCCTTGCACTAACGCTGGCCTGGGCTCCACTTATGAATCAAACTCAACACGATGGGGCTGAATGCCGCCGTCTGTCAAGCTCACTCAGCAGGGCTGCTTTGTACACCTGCAACAATGCCATTGTATGCAGTGACCCACAAGCAAGACCCACTGCTGCATAGGCCTTGCCCAACAACGCTGAGGTGGCCTTACATGGTTTGGATAGCAAAGCCGGCCCCTCTAAATTACCTGCTGTCGATGGAGAGAGGTAGCTCGCAAGCACCTCCTTCACCTTCAGTATAGCTGAAATAGCCGTGCCATTCATTCCCCAAGATCTCCGAATAATCTGCCATCGCAGGGTTATTAATACGGCTTATATATGGTTTTCCCCAGAAGCGTGATATTTTGTCATGCACTTCTGGATAAAAGGGGAGTTTTCTGTAGTGTGAGGGAGATGTATTTTCACTGGGGAGAAAAAAGCTCATCCAGCGTTAGTAGTCACTTCAAGCAGCTCTTTCTATGTTTGAGAAGTGCTCTACATTTTGACACATCCGTCTGGCTCCTCAGAGTGGGTTGGAAATTTACATTTTATTTTTTTGGCTTTCCATAAAGGAAAGAGAGACGCGATGTGAGCTCCAAAATCCAGCAGAGAGCCGGACCCTGAAAACGGAGCAAGTGACAGAGCAGCACTCGGCTCCGGCTTCTCTTCCAGAACCATATGAGATCCAGGTCCTGAAAAGGCTGGTTTCTTCGACAGCGGCCGGCCCAGATCCACAAGGCTCTGAGATCCTATTCCTGTCCACCGAGAAGAGAACATACCACGAGCAGAGATGCCTAATTGTAAGTCATTCACAATGTGCAGTCGTACCTCTCGAGGGATGCCCTGGTGTGCTTCACCCCTAGACACTTCACACAGAAAGTGTGTCTCCCTCCCATGATGAAACAGGAGCAAGCATTACAAAAACGACCAACATGCAGCGTCACTGAAGATAAGGCTGACGACACGGTTCACAGGTGCCATTTTTATACCACATGACACGCTTAATTGCTGTGTCACCTGATCACCTGACCTTTAAATAGGCATGATGTTACACAAGCTTCAGATACTAGTCACACACAAAGGCGTTTCCCACAGTGTAAAGCTCCAGCAATGTTGAGTTCCCTTTGAAAGGGAACCCACATTATAAGGCCAGTGCTCATCACCTCCCTTTAAGTGTTGATTCTACAAATACTGCTTACAGGCCTTTGCTAGTGTAAATGCTGCCACTATGTCCTCCATATCTAAATAACAGCATCTGGTTATTTATTGTTATACTTAAACAAACAATATTCATTATCTGATCCACTTAGCACTGTCTTGCTTTCTTTTTTCCTCATTCTCTTTCTATCTTTCTTTTTTTACTTCCTGATGGAAAAGTCATCTTAATTTTCCTTCATTGATGTTGTTTTCTGAAAATATTACCACCATAAAGTCGACAGGAATGACATGGGGCCACTTTCAGAAGGTTTCCAGATATGTCATCGTAAGTTGTCCATTGTCACTGTGGTTGCCACATTTTGAGACACTGCAGTGGAGTAAAGTTTGTCAGCCCTTGGGGGGCCCCTAACAGCTTGGGTCTCCAAGCAGTTGCTTGCCTTGCCTGTTCACAAGCTGTGCCCCTGCTTGTTAAATAAATTTTCTGTTATTTATTTTTATCTTTCTTTTCTTGTTCCATATGATCCACTCATGTTCGACTCGACTGTGCTTGGAAATATTTCAGAGTCAAAAATGTCCGAGTCTGTGTCAAGTTCGAGTACAAATTTACCCGCATGCATGGCAAGTCCAAGTTCATTCATAATTGGACTCGAGTCCGAATCCAGGATCGAGTATGCCAACTCTAATAATTTCTTGCTCTTCAACTGGAACTATGCACACCTGCTTTTTTCCATTTTAAACTCTATTGGCTGTTTGCTGCAAACGTCTTGTTTTTTTTGTGCATGTGCACACTGAGTAAACCTTGATTCAGGTTTAAAACCTGGGTTGACTGCGAAAGTTGATAACCAACATCATGAAACCTGTTAACCTTAATTAACCCAGGTTGGGTTTGTTTGGTTTTGTCAACTAAAAACTTACTCTGCAGCTTAGTTTGTTCACTTTCTTCATGAAACAGGCCTCTGGTGGTTCTCCTCTGAGTCTTATATACATAGCTAAATATGTAACAATCATGTTCTATTTCCATTCTGTCTACACCATTGTTTCTTTTGGAATTAGTGGAGACTGTACATCAAAGTTATCATTAGGGTTTGTAACGTCATGTCATGATGGCATACCTTGCGAGACAAGAGCAGACAACCCTCATAAATAGTGATTATACCTTACTTTACCATCCATCCATTTTCCATTCACATACTGCAGACAATTTAGAGATTCCAATCAGCCTATAATGCATGTCTTTGGACTAGGGGAGGAAACCAGAGTACCCAAGGTACTTGGAGAGGACATGCAAGCTCTGCACACATAGGACAGAGGTGGGAATCAAATGCCCAAACCTAGAGGTGTGAGGATAAGAATCAACTGCATTCAAGTATGCCTATGCAGTCACTTCCTCTATGCAATGGGCTAACCTTTCTTTAGGTCCTTTATGATAATCCCCAAAGCACATAAATAGCTGGTTGGCAGCCCTACTGCTGGAGGTCACTTCCACATAGCACTTGAGAGCCCTCACATGGCACAGGGCAGGACTTGGGACATTTTCATCAGCAGGGACAGATGTACTGATAGATTTATTGAGACATTCCACACTCTTCAGAAAAGTTTTAAAAAAAAGTTTATGTCCTGTGTAAGAAAAACTGTTAACCAGTCCCCAGGGTGCAGGTAATATTTTCATGTACATATTCAAGGTAAATCTCAGGTGATTTCTGAAACAACAACAAAAAATATATAATAAATTGTTCACAGTGCAAGATAAGGGGTTTATGCACAGTGTACCCTTTCAAAGGGAACTTCAACGTTGCGTTTAGCATAACAGTATGGGGGAGCGCCTTGAGCGCGTCGTGACCGGTATCTGAAGCTTGTATAAAATCATGCCTTTACTTATAGGCCAGCCATGATCAGGTGACATGGCAATTAAGCGCGTCGCATGATAAATATATGGCACCTGTGAACCATGCCGCCAGCCTTATTATCTTCAGCGAGACTGCAATACTGTTTGTGTGACAAAAGAAACAGAAACACTTAATTTGTACTCTATATTTCTCAATATCTCTCAACTTTTCTACCCCTTTTTTAGAAAAAGAAAAGAGAGTGAAAGAATGAGCGAGAGGGATTTCAGGAAGTGTGTTACGCCTTGCTCCCGTTTCATCACGGGAGGAGATGGACACGCTTTCTTCATGAAGTGTTTGGGCGTAGAGCATGCTACAGCAGCCCTAGAGGGGTCTGACTGTCTGCATTGTGAACGTTTCACGATTAGGCAACTACGCTCTCGGCTCGCTCTCTTCTCATCCAAAGGGAGTTGGGTTTCAGAGCCTCGCGGATCTGGGCCAGCCACTGCCGAGGCAGCCAGCCGGCTCAGGTCCTGGGGTTCTTGTATGGATTTGGAAGAGGAGCCAGAGAAGAGCACTGCTCTATCTCTTGCTCTGTCTTCCGGGTCCGGCTCTCTGCCTGACTTTAGAGCTCGCGTCGCGACTCCTCCTTCCCCTATGGAAAGCCAAAACACCCTCGCTGACTCCGAGGAGTCGGTCGAGGGTGCCATTGCACCAAACTCTCAAGCATATAAAGAGCCGCTTGAGGTGAACAAAAGTTGAATATAGACTGGCCCTGGGATGAGGAAGTGGCTCGTAACAGGCTGGATGAGCGCTTCCTCTCCAGTGAAAATAAATATAAAGCTCCCTCACACCGCAGAAAACTCCCCTTTTTTCAAGTAGTGCATGAAGAGATCACGCTTCTGGAGAAAACTATACACTAGCCGTGTTTATAACCCTGCAACGTCTGATTACTCGGCCATCATGGGGAGTGAGCAGGACGGCTATGTACCGATGCCAAAGGTGGAGGAGGCGCTTTCTCCATCAACGGCAGGTAATTTAGGGAGGCCAACTTTACCTTCGAAGCCATGTAAAGCCACTTCGGCGTTGGTGGGCAAAGCCTATGCAGCAGCGGGTCTTGCTTGTGGGTCCCTGCATACAATGGCAATGTTGCAGGCCTACCAAGCAGACCTGCTGAGTGAGCTAGATACTGGTGAGCGAATTGGGTCCGAGGCAGTAGCAGAGCTGTGCCGCGCCACAGATTTATCTCTCCAGGTGACCAAACAAACGGCCCGCCATATAGGCCATTCATTGGGTAGCCTGGTTGTGGCAGAGAGGCACCTATGGCTCAACCTCTCAGGGATGGGGGACAAAGATAAGTTCTCCTTGCTGAACTCCCCTGTTAAACCTTCCGACCTGTTTGGGAGTACGGTCAATGCCATCGCCGACAGGTTTCGCGAGGCAATAGAGCAAACGGCGGCGATCAGCCAGTTCCTTACCTGTCGTGTCGAGTTCACACGGGCCTCCATGAGTGGAGCCCGGGCCAGCGCTGCTGCGAGGGAGACACAGAAGACGAGTGTGGCAGCCTGCCTCCCCTTGCAGAAAGCCAGGGGGACTGGGTGGACAGTCACAGCCTGCTAAGAGGCCTGACCTAAGAATGATCATAAAAGCAAGGAAGGAACGGTCCTGATGGGCCACAGAGGGACGTATCAGGGGATGTTGAGGCTGCTAGGGCAACTAGCCCCCAGTGCTACTGTAGGGCCTGCCCTGGCCAAGGCCATCCCATGTTTTCAGTCTTCTCTGGTCAGCGAGCTGTCACAGGACGATGGAAATCTGATGCTTTCCCTCCAACGAAATGTGGAAAAGCTAACATAACTGAAAGACCATTTGGCAGCGTGGAAACTACTGCCAAATGTGTCCCCATGGGTTCTGTCTACCATAGAAAAGGGTTACTGGGTCCAGTTCAGTGCTTGACCCCCCTGGTTCAGAGGTGTGCTCACCGCAGTTGTCAGCACAGAGCAGAGCGGAAATGTTAGCACAGGAAATAAGTTCCCTTTTGGACAAAGGGGCCATAGAACATGTACCCGTTCCTAAGGGAGAAAGGTTTTTACAGCTGTTATTTCCTGGTCCGCAAAAAAAGATGGGAGTATGCGGCCAATTTTAGATTTGCGTCATCTGAACCGTACTCTTCGGACATACAGGTTCAAGATGCTGACGCTCAAACTTATCGTGCCACAGATTCAGTCCAAGGACTGGTTTGTGATGATAGATCTGAAAGATGCATATTTCCACATAGGAATATCGCCCAGTCACAGGAAGTTCCTGAGGTTTGCGTTTGGAGAAAACACATACCAATTTCAGGTTCTTCCCTTTGGGCTAGCTTATCCCTCGCACCTTCACAAAGTGCATGGATGCTGCTCTGGCTCCCTTGCGACCCTGGGGCATCCGTGTACTAAACTACCTGGACGACTAGTTAATTCTAGCACGATCCAGGGAACAGTCTGTTCAACATCGAGATGATGTTCTCGCCCACATGAGGAACTTGGGGCTCAGGTTGAACCTCAAGAAAAGTATGCTTTCTCCAGTGCAGAGGACAACTTTTCTAGGGGTTATATGGGATTCTACTACGATGAGGGCGTTTCTATCCCCAACACGTGTACAATCGATCCTATCGACTTTGAGCAAGATAAAGCTAGGTCTGGGCATCCCCTCCAGCCTTTACCAGAGGCTGTTGGGCCTTATGGCAGCAGCAGCCAATGTCATACCGTTGGGCCTATTGCACATGAGACCGTTTCAGTGGTGGCTGAAAAGTCCGGGGTTTGAAACCTCTGAGAGTAATCAGTGTCACATGGTGATGCCTACTTGCTCTGAGTATTTGGAGGTGCCCGCAGGTCCTAACCTCGGGTCACACTCTAGGGGCGTCCCCTTACCACAAGACGGTAATGACAGATGCGGCCCTCACGGGCTGGGGTGCAGTCTTAAATGGCTGTCCAGCTCACGCTCTTTGGAGCGGCCCTCATCTGGAGTGGCATATAAATCGCCTAGAGATGCGGGCTGTATTCCTAGCACTGAAGTTCTTTCTTCCTCAGTTGAGTTGTCACAATGTGCTAGTTGTTTCAGACAACACAGCAGTGGTCACATATATGAACCACCAGGGAGGGTTACGTTCATGCCCCCTGTTCAGGCAGGCACAACTAATCCTTCTCTGGGCAGAGGGAAAGTTCTTGTCAGTGAGTGCAATGTACATTCCAGGCAGCCGGAATGTAGGGGCAGACATCCTGTTGGGGCAGGGGCTGAGGCCCGGGGGTTGGAGGCTAAATCCACAAGTGGTGGAGTCCATATGGCGGAGGTTCGGACAAGCGGAAGTGGATGTGTTCGCTATCGAGGAGACAACACACTGCCCACTGTGGTTGGCCCTTACTCCTCCTGCACCAATGGGGCTGGACGCCATGGTGCACACGTGGCCAAGGTCACGTCTATATGCTTACCCCCCAATCGGTCTGCTCCCACAAGTTCTAGCAAGAGTTCGCCAAGATCGTCTATGTCTGCTGCTAGTAGCACCTTACTGGCCAGCTCGAATATGGCTCTCGGTGATAATGTCCCTGCTCGACGGCACTCCTTGGGAGATTCCCATCTGCAGGCACCTACTGTCTCAAGCTGGAGGGCTGATTTATCACCCTCAGCCAGAACTATGGAAACTGTGGGTCTGGCCCCTGAGGGGCATCAGCTCATAGGTTCTGGTCTCACAACTGAGGTTGTAGAGACCATGTTAAATGCTAGAGCACCATCCACAAGGAAATTGTATGCGCTCAAGTGGCAGCTTTTTGTCTTGTGGTGTGAGGAACGTCAGCTAGACCCAGTGAACTGTGCAATAGCTACAGTCCTGGAGTTCTTACAAGAACGTTTCTCAGCAGGGTTTCTACAATCAGGGTTTACGTGGCCCCCATTTCGGCCAGCCACACCCCTATTGATGGAGCCTCTGTGGGGCAACATTCTCTAACTTCGAAGTTCATTCATGGTGTCAGACGGCTGAGGCCCATCTGCAGGCTGGCCATACCTTCCTGGGACCTTTCTGTGGTGTTGGAATGTCTGTCAGGGGCCCCATTTGAGCCCTTCGAGTCAGTCTCTGAGAAGCTTCTGACTCTAAAAGTAGCTCTTCTACTGGCCCTGACATCTCTCAAGCGAGTGGGAGATCTACCAGCTCTCTCGGTTGCCCCCTCCTGCCTTGACTTTGCCCCTGGACTAGCCAAGGCCTTCCTGTATCCTAGGCCAGATTATATTCCTAAAGTGCCTACATCGGCTGCCCACCCTGTGGTGTTGCAGGCCTTCTGCCCTCCTCCGTTCCTCACACCGGAATAGGAGAGGATGCACCTGCTGTGTCCAGTAAGGGCTCTCTGTACTTATGTCCACCGCTCCGGCCAGTGGCGTAAGTCGGAGCAGATGCTGGTCTGCTTTGGTGGCGACAGTAAAGGTGATGCTGTGTCAAAGCAGAGCATCTCTAACTGGATAGTGGAAGCAATCTCTATGGCTTACGAGGCGCGCGGTCTCGCCATGCCTCTGGGCATAAGAGCTCATTCCACTAGGGCGGTCGCCTCCTCGAAGGCTTTGTCCAAAGGGGTATCCTTGCAGGATGTGTGTGCGGCTGCAGGGTGGTCTTCGCCACACACATTCATTTGTTATTACAGCCTGGATATTCATTCCACCCCGGGCTCGAGTGTCTTGCAGTGACCCTCGGGCTTGGGTATTTTTGAACAGGCCGTACCCTCAGTATGACGGAGTGGGTATTCCTGATCCCATACTGTTATGCTAAATGCAACATCGAAGTTCCCTTTGAAACGGAACGTCGGGGTGTAACCTTGTTCCCTGAGAAGGGAATGAGACGTTGCATAGCATTGTCATACCAGGGCAGGCCTGTGAATTGCATCTTCGCTCCAGATAATAGATGGCGGCGTGGTTCATAGGTGCCATATATATATATATATATATATATATATATATATATCACGCAACACGCTTAATTGCCACGTCACCTGATCATGGCAGGCCTATAAGTAGCGGCATGATTTTACACAAGCTTCAGATACCGGTCACGCGCGCAAGTCGCACCCCCATACTGTTATGCTAAATGCAACGTCTCATTCCCTTCTCAGGGAACAGGGTTACATGCTGTAGGGAGTTAGCTCGGGGAGAGGGCAGAGCACAGACCCACAAGAGACAGATTTCAGTGATAGGGGGGTTTTATTTTTAGCTTAGTGCGAAGTGTCCGACGTGAGGGGGGCGTGTGTGTGTTAGTGTGTGGGGGTTTGTGGGGGTGTGGCTGTCGCGTGACCTTCTTGAGGGCGTGTCGGGGTTCCCGAGGCGAGGGCGTGGGTCTCCCGTGCCGTCATCCACCGGAGCGTGCGTTTTCACCGCCCGGTGGTCTCGTCCGCGCTCACACCTTCGGGGAGAAGAGGAGAGAGAGAGAGAGAGAGAGGTTAGTAGTCGGCATGAGTCAAGGTTACCGTTGTACTCCGCGTGGGCGCGTCTGTAGGCCACTGAAGAGCACGCACGGATTCCGTCTCTTCACCGTCGGTCTTCCTCTCCCTGTATGGCCGGAAGCGCACCCTTTTATCCTCCTCCTCTGTCGCCTGATTGGTGGACTTTTCCCGCCTGACTCCCCAATCGCCGGCCGGTGTAACGTCAGCGGTCCCGCCCCGCCGTGACGGTCCTTCCGGCTGCTGGTGTGTTTGGCACGAGGCTGTCCGCTTCGTGCCGGTGTGGCAGTTGGGGAAGGAGCGCCTTTCTTCTCCTGCACGCCGGCTGTCAGTCCGTCGCGACAATGCGTAACCCCGATGTTTCACACAATGGTGAGAAAACATTCACAAAAGCATACAAAACCACTTGCATACAACAAATAAAGAGAATGTGCACTAATAAGATTGTCTCAGACCCCTTTTGAACATTCCAGGATGCTGGGGTCACTCGCAGGTACCAGACAAATAATTTCAAGGTGTGTGTGCTACTGTATCAATTGTACAAGAAATAATATCTCACAGTTTACTTGGGAATGTTTGATGATCAGACAGGACAATATTTGTAT
Source organism: Ictalurus punctatus (assembly GCF_001660625.3). NCBI lineage: Eukaryota > Metazoa > Chordata > Actinopteri > Siluriformes > Ictaluridae > Ictalurus > Ictalurus punctatus. The sequence goes on from NC_071284.1 coordinate 25,796,979, forward strand.
TGTGGGATAGAGACGTCTGGACTAAACTTCGCAGACCGGTGGAAAGGTAAAGACAACCATTATTCAATGCTAATCTTCACAAAGTGGATGTTTATGATAAATCAGTGTGTTAATGTGTTAATTTGCTAGTAAGCTGCCATTGAGACAGTGTGTACTAGTAAAATTATTAAAGAGTTCCCTTGTAGCAAAGTACGTTTTGTTTGACCCAGTTTAATCCCTTCTTTCTCCCATCCTTTCTCCCTAAAATGCCATTTTTGAAGTGTCCAATGCAAACAAATCAAGTGCGTTCAGTTGAAAGCAAATAATAAAAGGGAAAAATGGCATATTGCAAGATGGCAATGGGAGATAAAATGCATAAAATACAATGCAGTGTGACATCTCTTCAGATTCTCTACATCATTGTCTGGCTTTGTAGGGGAAGTTGACACTAGTTAGATTAGACAGATCCCTTAGGGTTTGATACAAACCCATCACACCTTCTCTCACACCTGAGTAGTTCAGAGGTCTCAACCTGTCATATATCATCACCGTCACAGCCAGAGAAGATACTAGCAGACCTCAAGAGATCCTAAATGAGTTAAAGACACCTGTTCCTTTCACTCTTTGTCTGAAAAACCAGGACCATTCCTGAGGACTTACTCAAGCAAGATTCAGAACTCCTCTTTAAAGTGTTTAACTCTTTTCTGACACATTGTAAATTTAAAATAAGAAGTGGATAAATGTGAGCAGTGAAGTTTATGTGCATGTTTTCTGTGTCTACATGGGCTTCCTTTGGGTCTTCCATTTCTTTCCACATCCCAAAAACATAGGTGGACTGGCAATACTAAATTCCTAAATTACACTAAAATCATGAAGCTGGATTCAGATCTGGTGGCTGGGGAGATCATTGAAGTACACTGAACTCATTGTCATTTGCATGGAACTAGTTTGAGATGACTTTTCTTGGTTACATGGCACATATTCATGCTGGAAGTATCTATTATAGGATGGGTAAAATGTGGCTGTAAAGGGGTGCACACTGTCAAACAGTTTGATTGGCATAAAGGGGCCAGATTCAGATTCCCCAGACCAGGTGATGTTTCTCCAATTTTTAACTCTCCTGTTTCAGTGAGCCTGTCCCAACTGTAGCCTTCTTTTTCTTGACTAACAGAAGTAAAACCTGATTTGTCCATTGTGTTCTGCATTTTGATGTTTTCTCTGCTCATAACAGTTGTAAAGAGTGCTTATACGAGTTACTGTAGCCTTCTAATCAGAAGAACGTTTGGCTATTCAGATGTCTCTCATCAAGAAGGCAATAACTGCTCACTGGATTTATTTTGTTTTGTTTTGTTTTTCACATCATTCTGTATAAACACTATAGACCGTTGTGCATAAACATCCCATGATATGAGCAGTTTTTGAATTACACAAACCAGCCTGTCTGGCACCAAAAGCCATGTCACAGTCAAAGTCACAGTGATCACTTTTTTCTTGATACAAATGTGAATTTGTATGTTGATGTGAATATTTGTATCTGGATTATTTTATGCATTACACTACTGTCACATGACTGGCTGATTATATAACTGCATGAATGTGCAGTTAATAAAGTGGCTGGTGAGTAAATGTCAGTCCAACAGTATTGCCTGAACTTAAAAGGTCACCCTAAAGTTCATGATTATGCCTACAATCAAGATTATGATTACTGAGAGAGATAATGCTGACTTGAGAGGGGGAAATACAATACCAGTCATTTCAGTAATGACTGCCAATATTTAGAAGACTGGTGAGGAAAAATTAACTCTACCTCACATCATCTGAGCTCTCTCTTTATCTGACCTTTGGGGAAAATGACTGCCACCTGAGTAAACACTGAAGTGAATAGAATCAATAGCTTTCATGAGCAAGCAGTTTGGTCTCTGATTGTTTAAAGCAGTGACCTTATGAGAGCATTGCAGTGAATTGTGCTAAGTCATTATAAAGCTTTCTCATAAATCTCCTGGGTACACAAGGCTTGTAATCACAAATTGAATTACTGCATATGAGTAGGTGCTAGGGATATCCTAGAGACAACGTTAAATTTTGTATAAACACTCATCCAATTGGAAATGGACTTCAAGAGTGCTTTTATGGAGTTGGGTATGTTGTGTATGAATCAGATTAAAATCCATTGGAACTTTAGACCTTTCACACAGATAAATCTTTCACGATGATGTTAAGTGATAGCACTCCAAGAGTTGTGTCTAGAGAGAAGAGAAGTAAAGATGGGATGAGAATGGGGTGGTGTGATTTTGTATGTACATATAATCAGGTAAGATGATGAGGCTTAGAGATGGATATGCGGGAGGCAGCTTTCAAAATGAGAGGAACACAGAAGCCAATGGATATCAAGGACTACATGACAATTTTCAGTCTTCGCAGCGATTCAAGTCATAGTCCTGTGTATTTTTTTATTTTTTTTACATGAGTGAGAGTGCAACAGAGATAAATAGAAAGAATAACTTAATTATTGTTTTGTGAATTTCTTCTCTGAGCTCTACTTAAAGGCCTCAAATGTAATACAACAGCTTCCTTTACTAGACGGTCGGTGTCTGAGGTTTATAGTATGTTGCACTGGAGATAAAACTGAGACAAATGTAGCTAACTAAGGAACATTTATAGCTTTCATTTGGTATCAAATTGCATGAATACATTTTTCAGTAAGCCTCATAATCATAATATACATCATAACCTCAATCCTTGTTGAGATGCTTGTGCAGTTTTGGACAGACTGAGCTACAAAAAATGTTCAAAAGGAAAAAAAAAAAGTACACCGATGGAAATTGTTGGCTTTTTTTTTTTTTTTTTTTTACATATTTGGACAAGCTTTAATCATCTTTGAAACAGTGCCTATTAATGAAGTGTACAATCATTTATCCATCCATCCATCCATCTTCTATACCACTTATCCTTCCTTCAGGGTCATGGTCAGGTGGAAACCTGGAGCCTATCCCGGGGAGCATCGGGCACAAGGTGAGGTACACCCTGGACAGGGTGCCAGTCCATCGCAGGGTACACTCACATACACATTCACACACCCATTCATACACTACAGACACTTTGGACATGCCAATCAGCCTGCCTTTGGACTGGGGGAGTAAACCGGAGTATCCAGAGGAAACCCCCGCAGCACGGGGAGAACATGCAAACTCCGCACACACAGGGCCATGGTGGGAATCAAAGCCCCGACCCTGGAGGTGTGAGGCGAATGTGCTAACCACTAAGCCACCGTGCACCCACGATCATCTATTCAACAGAAATATCAATAGATGTGATATTCTTCTGTGGAAAAAGTAAGTATACTCTTGGCCTCAGAAGCTAGAATTGCCCCCTTTAGCAGAAATAACTTCTTGTAGACATTTTGCATAATTTTTCACCAATCTTTCTGGAATTTTTGACCACTCTTCCATGCAATATTCTTTCAGTTGCAAGATGTTTGAGGGTTTTCTTGCATGTACTGCCTGTTTCAAATCTCCCACAGCATTTCAATGGGATTCAAATCAAGCTTTGACTAGGCCTTTTGACCATAACCCTCCATTTTGCTAGTGTGCTTAGTGTGTGTTTTTGCTAATGTGCTTACACAAAATTAATGGTGTGCTACGTAAATTTCATTTAAAAATTAACCAGATATTTGGAAATATTGTGCATATTTCATCTATAAAATAATGTCTCATTATTGTAAGAAATCTTGTATATTTGACCAATAAAATTGACCGATAAAATTGTTAACTGAACAATTTGACCAACGTTTTTGGCGGACGGCACCTCTCAGACTGAATTGTTGCTTGAAGATAAGCCTTAATATTATTTATATAATACTTATATAACGCTTGTAATTTTTGTAAACGTGTAAATTTAATTCGTATAATATGAGTTACATCAAAACTTGTATAGGCCTTGCGTATTATCTCATGCATCTCAGCTGGCTTCACCTACATTTTCTGTTATCCAAATTCATCGGTTGCAAAGCTGCTTATAATTAATCAGCTGTCATAAAATTTAAAACTGTAACCGAAGTAAAGCTTGCATTTGTAATTAAATATGCTTAATTAAATGTAATTAATACATTATGAGAAAGTGAGCAGCTGATGCAATGTCCTGATTAACAGTGGGATATAGGCTTTCCTAAGCAGATTAACACATAAACAATCATTATGCTTAACTGTAGATTTGGCTTATAGCTTCTGCAAATTGTTTGTGCTGACCTAAACAGAGAGCGAGTCCACTGACTAAAATGAAACCATAGGCCTCTATTGGAATCATTATTCATTTTTGCCAAGGTAGGTGCCATTATTCCTGACTCTGAATTAAGAGAGCCTTGTATTGAAGTTTGTGTATATCACACAGATTGTTTTAATATGTTTAAACATTTTATGTTGTATATTATGGAATTAAATTTGTAAATAAGTATTGAACGTAACGTTTCAAGAAATGAACAAAAATATGCAATGAGAAAGAAGAAAAACACTCTGAAGCTGAAAACAATGAACTTGTTGTTGTTGTTGTTGTTGTTGTGAACCCTTTTAGGTTCACACTTAGGTGGGGGGTGGGTGGGGGGGTGTTACAACCCGCTATCTTTGGACGGGAAGTTTTGTGTGCTGTGACATTTTGTCTACAGGTCCGATCTCCCTCTCAGACTTTCCAGCCTGCCCTAGCCTGCCTTGCTCCCGCCTCCCAGGATGACCTCACAGATTGGTGGCCATATTTAAAGAGGAAGACAGAGCGAGAATGTGTGGGATGTTGGAGGTGGCTCATGTGTTTGGAGATTGTGTTTAGAGATTGAGTTTGGTTGTCACTATATTGTTATTGTGCATTCTCTTCACTTTTGTATATATGTTCACTTGGTTCACTGGCAGTAGGGGTGTGGCTGACATTTCTTTTGGAAGAAGGTTCCTTTTGACTCTGTTTTTTGCTTGGGTAGTTAGGGAAGAATCCTTTTATTTTTCTTTCTTTTCCTTTTAGGTAAGCTAGCTACCTAAACAATAGAATTCTTTTGTTTATTATTTTGGCCTTGGCCCACCCTAAATAACACTACTAAAGTAGTGTTATCTGTAATCAGTTTCAGTGTAAATAAGTGAGTCTGCTTCTCCTCAGTTCTACTTTTTTCACTTCAGAACCATGATAAATTGACCAGACAATTCATTCATTTCTTGGTCCATTACCTGGGTGAAAAGGAGGATGATCTCATCCAATAGTAGAATGTAAGCATCTAGAACTATTCAGAACATTAAAGTGTTTATTTACACTTGTCATTACTTTGTTTTTTTTTCTAGTTTCATTTTTATTGAACATTTCTGCTGAACCTTTCTGCTGAACTATACATTTCTGCTGAACTGAACATTTCTGCTGAACATTTCTGCTGAACTAAACATTACTGCTGAACATTTCTGTTGAACATTTCTGCTGAACTAAACATTTCTGCTGAACACATTTACCGAACGTGTCTGCTGAACATCACCTTTTCTCTTCTCTCCTCCCCTACCTTTCCCAAATATTCCATTGAGAAGAAAAAAGAAAACAAATTGAGCAACACACAGCAGTAAACATTCACAGGTCTTTTTTCTTTTTATACTAACAAAGGAAAACAAAATTAAAAGTACCCGTCCCCCGCCCCCTTCGGCTCATCATGGCTACCCAATAACTGTTGCTGGTTATATAGATATTGTAAGACCCAACAACAGGCACAAAAATTTAAGTGGGAAGTGTCTGTAACTCCATAAAGTATACGATAAAGGGATGCCATTTGTTAAAAAAAACCTTGTCCGTACAACCCTTCATCGTATACCTTATTTTCTCGAGTTTTAGAAAAAACATCACGTCCTTTAGCCACTGGGAGATAGATGGGTATTTAGAATAAAATCATAAATCCTAGAAATCATTCCTCTCTGATGCGGATTGTTTGAAAACAAGCTTTCCCAAGCCTGTTCAGGAGGCGCAGAGGGGAAATCAGGAAAACATCTAGAAACGAAATTCCGAATTCGACAATACCGAAAAAAATGCATCACAGGGAGGTCATAAGTGGATGCCAGATTGGCAAAGCTATCAAACACACCATCGGCATACAGATTTCTAACTTGTTTAATACCCTTGTCATACCATACTGAAAATGTGGAGTCCAAACACGATGGAGGAAACAGATGGTTGTTGACTATAGGACCCAAAGAGGATGCACCTACAAATTTAAAGCGCCATCTAAATTGATACCAAGTCATAAGTGTGTTGAGGACAACTAGATTATGAGTATATAGGGAGAGTTTTGTAGGTAAAGAGGAGTAAAGCAAAGCAGGTAAAGAGGATTCCCTACAAGAAGATAGTTCCAATTTAGACCAAGAAGATCCAGGAGATTTAACCCAGAAGCAAAGTTTATGAATGTGCACAGCCCAGTAATAGAATTGAAAATTGGGTAATGCAAGTCCTCCACTAAGTCTACATTTCTGCAATAAAGATTTACTAACCCTTGGTGGCTTCCCTCCCCAAATAAATGTACTAATTATCTTATCCAATGAATCAAAGAATGATTTTGTCAGAGAAAGAGGCACTTGCTGGAACAAGAAAAGAAACTTTGGTAATATATTCATTTTGACGACATTGATCCTGCCAATTAGAGGAAGGGGTAAGTTACCCCAACTCTGAATGTTAGATTTAACCTTTGAGATAAGGGGAGTGAAGTTAGCTGATAAAAGATTAGATAAAGAACGTGTCACGTTGATACCTAGGTATTTAAAACCTGACTGACTAAATCAAAATGGTAGATCTGACTGTTGGAGAGAAAATGCTGCAATATTGACAGGAAAACAGTCGCTTTTATCTAAATTTAATTTGCAACCAGAGACGACACCGAAGGACTCCAGAGCACCCAAGACAGCTGGCATAGAGGCAATAGGATCGGTTACATAAAATAACAAATCAACCTATAGCAACGATTTGTATTCTACCCCGTATCGAACTATTCCTTTAAACAAGGGACAAGATTTTAGTGCAATAGACAGCGGCTCGATAGCGACAGCAAAAAGTAGAGGAGATAAAGGACAGCCTTGATGACACCCTCGTCCGAGAGCAAAATAATCCGAATAAATATTGTTTGTCTGAACCCTGGCATTTGGGGATGAGTAAAGGAGGCTAATCCAAGAAATAAACTTATCCCCAAATCTGAACTTCCTCAAGACTGCAAACACTCCCACTCAACCCTATCAAATGTTTTTTTCGGCATCTAATGAAATCAGAATCTCAGGGAGCACAGACGAATGCTTTGAATAAATTATATTAAAGAGTGTGCGGGTATTAAAAAACAATTGACGTTCCTTTATAAAACCGTTCTGTTCTTCAGATATAATATAAGGGAGTACATTCTCTAAACAAGATGCCATTACTTTCACCAACACCTTTACATCTGCATTAAGCAGAGACAGTGGTCTATGAGAACCGCAGGAGGATGGATCCTTACCCTCCTTGAGAAGCAGAACTATCGTGGCTTGTGTCAGTGTTGGAGGCAAAGACCCACATTCCAAAAATTTGCTGAACATAGCCAAAAGCAATGGAGCTAATTTTCCAATAAACTTTTTTAAAAATTCAATTGGAAACCCATCTGGGCCAGGAGCTTTGTTAGATTGCATAGTTTTAACTGAAATAAAAATTTCTTCAAGAGAGAGTGGGGAGTCCAGTTGCATAGCAGTATTCGAATCAATAACAGGGTTACAAAGAGTTTGAAGAAATGCATTCACTTTAGTATTGTCTGTTGGAAATTCGGACTTATAAAGCGAAGAATAAAACGATTTAAAAGTAGCATTAATTTCCATGGGATCTGTAGTGACAATATTATAAGTGTTTTTAATACTAGGTATGAGACGGGAAGTGGCCTGTCACCATAGCTGATGTGCCAGTAAAAGACTCGGCTTGTCGCCATGTTCATAATATGAACCACTGTACGTAACAATAAGCGTTCCGCCTCTATAGTCGAAATAAGATTAAATTCTGCCTGCAAGTCAAGACGCTGTTTAAGAAGTTCTAGAGAGGGGTTCAATGCACATCTTTGATCGAGGTTACTGACGCAGATGTAAGTTCATTAACCCTAGCAGTGTGTTTTTTCTTACAGCAAGCAGAATAAGAAATAATCTGCCCTCTGATATAGGATTTAAGTGTCTCCCATAACAATGAATAAGAGGTGGAGTCATTCTGATTGAAGAAAAGAAAGTCATCAATAGAAGTGGAAATGAACTCGCAGAATGCACTGTCTGCTAAAAGAAGAGAATTAAATCTCCAAGGCGGTGGGCTACGTTTATAAATAGAAAGATGAATATCTAATTGTAGAGGCGCATGGTCAGAAATTAAAATACCCAAATAGTCAGAAGAAACTACACAATCAAGAGTGCTGTCTATAAAAAAATAATCAGTCCTCGAATAGGAATGATGCATCTGGGAGAAGAAAAAACTTTTTAAGAAAGGGGTTACAGGATCTCCAGGGATCAACGAGACCATTCTGACACATAAAATCGGAAAATGTTTTAGACAGTGCAGATTGATTCAGAGTACGGGGATTAGACCGATCTAAGTTTGAGTCAATTACACAGTTTAAATCTCCACCGAAAATCAACAGGTGAGTATTTAAGAAAGGGAGATTGCTCAACAATCTATTAGCAAATTCCACATCATCAATGTTTGGAGTGTATACATTTACCAACAATGCCTGTCTTTGCATTAGGGTACCAGCAACTATGATATATCTACCGTTTGCATCAGCGATAACGTTAGATTTGATGATCTTTAATATGTAGGTGCGTCTCCTGTAAAAATACTATATTGGAGTTTAAACGTTTCAAATGTGTAAAAACCTTAGATTTCTTGACAGGATTACCCATACCTCTGACGTTCCAACTAATAAATCTTAAAGGCATGCCTGTCCCAGCTATGCTGGGATCCATATTACTAGTAACCATTTAAATAAAGTAAACCATAGGAATATAAATAGCCAATTAGTGCCGAAGTGGGGACCCCCCCCCCCCCCCCAAACACACACCCAAAGTCTCCATAAAACAAGGGAGACAGCAGTGTTTCCCACCAAGAGTTGTCCACAATGTGAAAACAACTCGGAGTAAGCTGAACTAACAAACAAAATTACCTAAACAAAAAAATTCCAGTAAGAGAAAAGTCCCCTACTGACTTCAAATCTGATAAATAGTCTGCGCACATTAACAAATATAATGTCCTTACCTTTTAAAGATTTGTAACGAATAATATAACAGTGTAGCACGTAAAGTTGAGGAAATAACACTAATAAAATTAAATAAACAGAAACTCTAACCCAGTCAGAGCAACAAAACAGAGAAGCACATTAATAGAGAAGTAGATTTAAGAGGAGTGAGACCTCAAAATCTAGACGAAGTAATGCAATGACAATATCTTCGATAAGAATCCGAATTCTGTAGCGCTGGAAGGCCGAGTGCAAAAAAATAATAAAAGAAAAGTAAAAAAATACTCCACTATATAGGTGATGCAGTTCACCCCGATATCAAGAGTTTAACATAGTCTCCTGCTTCCTCCGCTGAAATAAAGTCCTTCTGGCCACCGTTATATGTAATGCGAAGCCGAGCTGGGTGAAGTATTCCATAGCGAGCGCCCTCAATACCACGAAGCTGATTCCGAACCTCGTTAAACGTGGCCTGGGCCCGGGCTGTCTTGGCTGTGTAGTCAGGAAATACGGAGATGGTCAAATCCCTCACTTTAATCCGCTGGATCTCTCTCGCATGGCATAAAATGTCAACACAGTCATGTGATAGTGGAATCTGCACACAATAGCTCGTGGTCGTTCACCAGGCTTGGGCTTCGGCTGAAGGGTCCAGTGGGACCGGTCCATAATCGGCTCCTTCTCCAGACCAAACGCTTCTTTTAACAAGGCTGCTACAGCAGCAGTTGTACAGGTGTCAGCGCCCTCTGGAACTCCCACTATCCTAACGTTATTGTGCCATGACCTCGACTCCAAATCCTCACATTTATTCTCTAATTGAGTCACGGTCACAGAGAGAGACTCGACAGTAGTCTTCATATGAACTATGTCATCGGTGCAACCGGAGAGAGCGTGCTGCATTTCCCCAACAGTACCTTTCAGTGTTGATATGGTAGCCTCGGTAGCAACTTTATCACTAGACTGCTGTGTTTTCATGGCCTGCAGGTCAAGCTGGATAGTAGACAGCGCATCCCTGAGAATCTCCTGGAACTCCTTTTTAAAAATATTGGCAGTGTCCTTCCTCAGTGAAGCCAGCAACTCAAGCTTGAGTGCAGCAAAGTCCGGGTCACCGCTCGGCGACGCAGATGCGGATTCAGGGGGAGAAGGGGGCTGGCTCGCGGCGCACACCCAAGGCTTCAGTTGTGTCTGAATACTACCACGGGTTTTCGTGTTCTTTCCAGACATTTTAACGAGCCACAATGTTAAAAGTGCAAACAAGGAAAAGAAGTAGTAAAGTCAAAATATACCATATGACCAAAAAGTGCCAATTACAATTTTAATCGATATCAGCAGGAGCCTTCAACTTTGCGTCTTAATCCATCGAACTCCGAATTCGAACCAGACACTTGTCATTACTTCATGTTTTTTGTTAAAATACAGAATCGAGAAACTAATTTCTCATATAACTGTAAACAACTGTACAACCCCAAGTCCAAAAAGTTGGTACAATGTGTAAAATGTCGATTTAAAAAATGCAATGATTTGCAAATCTCATAAACCCATGTTATTCACAATAGAACATAGAAAAAATATTAAATGTTTAAACAGGAAACTGCTCAGGATTAAAGACAAACAACTGAATTTCATGTTTATTTTCATTTTAACCTAGTTACATAAAGCTAGGTTTATAAATCTATTTTAGGAAATGCAAGCAGAACCCTGCTACAGAGTAAATCTGGTTTTGAAGTTTATACAAATTGCTCAGTGAGCAACATCCCCTTCCCACAGAAGCACACTAACCCAGTTGAGATTAGACTGTGATAATGCCCGTTGTGCTAAATGTTAGCGATCTTGGATATCGTTGTATAATTATCTTAAGTGATGTCCCATGGCACCTGAAAAGTGCCAGGAGGTGAGGGAGATAAAATTATAAAGGATTCTGCACTGCTCATACCAGGGGGAATGTGTTTAGGCCATAATGAACTAAAAGAAGATGTGCTCCTTACTACTGTATATGTCAAGTCCCTAGTGGTTTGGTAAAATAGGGACTGTAAAGGGCTCCAAATTCTATCATACTAATGGCCAGGGTCACACTGCAGGTTTAATTAGACCCCAACAAAAATTCTGAGCATACTATTTTAATAAAACTAACACATCCAGAACAATTGTAAGTGATTTTTTGTTTGCAAACATATTATTAAAAGTTTTTAAGGTGATAGTTCAACCAAAATCATTTACACACTTTTCCCCTTACCCCATGTGTAGTGGTTCAGTGTATGAAGTTCACTAAAGCTATAGGGCTAATATAACAAATAATGGAGATATGGAAAGCTTAAATATTGTAAACCTAAAGCGTGATTTACACTGTTCGATTTCAGCAGTCTTTCAAGATCATTACTTGTCAGACTGTATGAGATAATCCCAGTAGAAACTTAGCATAACAGTATGGGAGTACTCTTGCACATGCAACTGGTATCTGAAGCTTGTGTAAAATCATGCCTCTATTTATAGGCCTGCCATGATCAGGTGACGTGGCAATTAAGCGCGTTGCCTGATATATATATGGCACCTGTTAACCACACCGTCAGCCTTATTATCTTCAGCGAGACTGCATGTCAGTTGTTTGTGTGACAAAAAGATGCTTCATTTCTCAAAATCTCTAAACTTTTCTATCCTTTTTGAAAGAAAAGAAAAGGGAAAAAGAATGAGCGAGAAAGAATTCAGAAAGTGTGTTACGCCTTGCTCCCGTTTCAACACGGGAGGAGCTGACACACGCTTTCTGTGTGAAGTGTTTAGGCGTGGAGCATGCGACGGCAGATCTCGAGGGGTCTGACTGTCAGCATTGTGAACATTTCACAATTAGGCAGCTCCGCTCACGTCTCGTTCTCTTCTCATCCGAAGGGAGTTGGGTTTCAGAGCCTCGCGGGTACTGTGGATCTTGTATGGATTTGGAAGAGGAGCCAGAGACGAGCGCTGCTCTATCTCTTGCTCTGTCTTCTGGGTCTGGCGCTCTGCCTGACTTTGGAGCTCGCCTTGACTCCATCTTCCCCTGTGGAATGGCAAAACACCCGCGCTGACTCAGAGGAGTCGGTAGAGGGTGCCATTGCACCAAAAACCAAGAGCAGCTCTCAAGCATATAAAGAGCTGCTTGAGGTGATTACTAGGGCAGTTGAAAAGTTGAATAGACTGGCCCTGGGAAGAGGAAGAGGCTCGTAGCAGGCTGGATGAGCGCTTCCACTCCAGTGAAAATAAAAATCCCCTTTTTTCCAGAAGTGCATGATGAGATATCACACATCTGGGGAAAACCATACACTAGCTGTGTTCATAACACCGCAACGTCTGATTACTCAGCCGTCATGGGGAGTGAGCAGCACAGCTATTTAGCGATGTCGAAGGTGGAGGAGGCCTCTCTCTCCATCAATGGCAGGTAATTTAGGGAGGCCAACTTTACCTTCCAAGCCATGTAAGGCCACCTCGGTGTTGGGCAAAGATTATGCGGCAGTGGGTCTTGCTTGTGGGTCACTGCATATAATGGCAGTGTTGCAGGCATACCAAGCAGACCTGCTGAGTGAGCTCAATACTGGGGAGGGAACTGGGCCTGAGGCAATGGCAGAGCTGCACCACACCATAGATTTATCTCTCCGGGCGACCAAACAAACGGAGCGTCATATCGGCCGGTCAATGGGTAGCTTGGTTGTGGTGGAGAGGCGCCTATGGCTCACCCTCTCAGGGATGGGGGACTAAGATAAGGTCTCCTTGCTGGACGCCCCTGTTAAACCTTCCAGCCTGTTAATGCCATTGCCGACAGGTTTCGTGAAGCAAAACAGCAAATGGCGGCGTTCAGCCAGTTCCTTCCCCGTCGTGTCAAGTTCGTCCCGGCACCATGAGTGGAGCCCGAGCCAGCGCTAGTGCGAGGGAGGCACAGAAGCTGAGTGTGGCAGCCTGCCTCCCCCCGTGGAGAGCCAGGGGGACCGGGCGGACACAGCCACAACCTGCTAACAGGCCTGATCTTAGAATGATCATAAAAGCAAAGCAGGAAAAGAAGGAACGTTCCTGATGGGCCACAGAGGGGAGAATCAGGGGACATGAGGTTGATAGCCCCAGTGCTGCTGTAGGGCCTACCCTAGCCAAAGCTATCCCATGTTTTCAGCCATCTCTGGTCAACGAGCTGTCACAGGGCAACGGAAATCTGATACTTTCTCTCCAACAGGATGTGGCGAAGCTAACTTCACTGAAAGACCAATTGGCTGCATGGAAGCTACTGCCAAATATGTCTCCATGGGTTCTGTCTACCATAGAAAAGGGTTACCAGGTCCAGTTCAGAGCTTGACCCCTCCGGTTCAGAGGTGTGCTCACCACAGTAGTCAGCACAGAGCAGAGCCAGAACGTTAGTGCAAGAAGTCAGTTTCCTTTTGGACAAAGGGGACAAAGAACATGTACCCCATACCCTAAGGGAGGGAGGTTTTTACAGCCGTTATTTCAAGGCCCGCAAAAAAGATGGGAGTATGCCGCCAATTTTAGATCTGCGTCATCTGAACATACAGGACATACAGGACATACAGGTTCAAGATGCTGACGCTCAAACTTATCGTGCCACAGATTCAGTTCGAGGACTGGTTTGTGACGATAGATCTGAAAGATGCATATTTCCATCTAGGAATATCGCCCAGTCACAGGAAGTTCCTGAGGTTTGCATTTGGAGACAATGCATACCAATTGCAGGTTCTTTATCCCCTCGCACCTTCAGAAAGTGCTGCTCAGGCTCCCTTGAGACTCCAGGGCATCCGTGTACTAAACTACCTGAACTGGTTAATTCTACCACAATCCAGGGAATTGGCGCTTCAACATCGAGATGTTGTTCTTGCCAACATCAGGAGCTTGGGGCTCAGGTTGAATCTCAAGAAAAGTATGCTTTCTCCAGTGCAGAGGACAACTTTTCTAGGGGTTATATGGGATTCTACTACGATGAGAGTGTTTCTATCCCCAACATGCATAAGATCGATCCTATCAACTTTGAGCAAGATAAAGCTGGGTCTGGGCATCCCCTCCAGTCTCTGCGAGAGACTGTTGGGCCTTATGGCAGCAGCAGCCAACATCATACAGTTGGGCCTATAGCACATGAGACCGTTTCAGTGGTGGCTGGAAAGTCGGGTGTTTCATCCAAGGATGAAACCTCTGAGAGTAATCAGTGTCACGTGGTGATGCTTACATGCTTTGAGTATTTGGAGGTGTCCCCAGTTTCTAGCCTTGGGTTACACTCTAGGGGCGTCTCCTTGTCACAAGACAGTAATGACAGATGCCTCCCTGACAGGCTGGGGTGCAGTCTTAGATGGCTGTCCAGTTCACGGTCTTTGGGGTGGCCCTAATCTGGAGTGGTATATAAATCACTTAGAGATGCGGGCCATATTCCTAGCACTGAAATTCTTCCTTCCTCAGTTGAGAGGTCACCATGTGTTAGTTGTGTTAGACAACACAGCGGTGGTCTCATATCTACCACCAGGGAGGGTTACGTTCATGCCCCCTGTTTATGCAGGCACAACTAATCCTTCTCTGGGCAGAGGGAAAGTTCTTGTCAATCAGTGCAATGTACATTCCGGGTAGCCGGAATGTGGGGACAGACATCCTGTCGAGGCAGGGGCTGAAGCCAGGGGGTTGGAGGCTCCATCCACAAGTAGTGGAGTCCATATGGCGGAGGTTTGGACAAGTGTATGTGTTCGCCTCTGAGGAGACAACACACTGCCTGCTGTGGTTCACCCTCACTCCTCCTTTACCATTGGGGTTGGACACCATGGTGCACACGTGGCCGAGGTCATGTCTATATGCTTTTCCCCATCGCTCTGCTCCCACAAGTTCTAGCAAGAGTTCACCAAGACCGTCTACATCTGCTGCTAGTAGCACCTTATTGGCCAGCTCAAATATGGTTCTCGGAGATAATATCCCTGCTCAAGGGTACTCCTTGGGAGATTCCCATCCGCAGGGATCTACTGTCTCAAGCCAGAGGGCTCATTTATCACCATCGGCCAAAACTATGGACACTGTGGGTCTGGCCCCTGAGGGGCACCAGCTCATAGATTCTGGTCTCACAACTGAGGTTGTAGAGACCACATTAAACCCTAGAGCAGCATCCACAAGGAAATTGTATGCACTCAAGTGGCGACTTTTTGTCTTGTGGTGTGAGGGATGTCAGCTAGACCCAGTGAACTGCGCAATAGCTACAATCCTGGAGTTCTTACAAGGATGTTTCTCAGCAGGGTTGGCTCCTTCTACAATCAGGGTTTACGTGGCCGCCATTTCAGCCAGCCATGCCCTTGTTGATGGAGCCTCTGTGGGGCAACATCCTCTAACTTCGAGGTTCATGCATGGTGTCAGGCAGCTGAGGCCCATCTGCAGGTCGGCCATACCTTCCTGGGACCTTTTTGTGATCTTGGAAGGTCTTTCAGGGGCCCCATTTGATCCCTTAGAGTCAGCCTCTGAGAAGCTTCTGACTTTATGACTCTAAAAGTAGCTCTTCTGCTGTCCTTGACATCTCTCAAGCGAGTGGGAGATCTACAAGCTCTTTCTGTTGCCCCTTCCTGCCTTGACTTTGCCCCTCGATTAGCCAAGGCCTTCCTGTATCCTAGGCCGGATTATATTCCTAAAGTGCCTACATCAGCTGCCCACCCTGTGGTATTGCAGGCTTTCTGCCCTCCTCCGTTCCTCACACCGGAACAAGAGAGGATGCACCTGCTTTGTCCATTAAGGCTCTCTGTACTTACGTCCACTGCTCTGGCCAGTGGTGTAAGTTGGAGCAGCTGCTGGTCTGCTTTGGTGGCGACAGTCAAGGTGATGCTGTGTCAAAGCAGTGCATCTCTAATTGGATAGTGGAAGCAATCTCCATTGCTTATGAGGCACACGGTCTCGCTACGCCCCTTGGCATAAGGGCTCATTCCACTAGGGCAGATACCCCTTGAAGGCTTTGTCCAAAGGGGTATCCTTGCAGGAAGTGTGTGCTGCTGCAGGGTGGTCTATGCCACACACATTCATTCGTTATTACAGCCTATTGCAGTGACCCTCGGGCTTGGGTCTTTTTGAACAGGCCGTACCCTCTATATGACAGAGTGGGTATTCTCGTTCCCATACTGTTATGCATGCCAGGGCAGGCCTGTGAATTGCATCTTTACTTCAGATAATAGAGGCTGACAGCATGGTTCACAGGTGCCATATATATATATCACATGACGTGCTTCATTGCCACGTCACCTGATCATGGCAGGCCTATAAATAGAGGCATGATTTTACACCAGCTTCAGATACCGCTCCCGCATGCAAGGGCACTCTCATAGTGTTATGCTAAACGCAATGTCTCGTCCCCTTCTCAGGGAACAGGGTTACATGCATAACCCAGACATTTTCTCCATGTCAGATTATATAATGACATTCCACTAATGATACATTACATTTACATTTATTCATGTAGCAGACGCTTTTATCCAAAGCGACTTACAATTGAGAGAATACAAGGAGAATTCTCTGATCTATCAAGCACAGAACCATACAAGTAGTACTACCATACAAGATCTATTTCACTGAGCTCTAGAAGAAGCAAAGTGCAAAGAGTAGAGGTGTGAGTGCCAGAGTAAGGTTTTTTTCTTGAAGATGGTGACAGATTCTGCGGTCCAGATTGAGGTTGGAAGTTCATTCCACCACTGGGGGACAGATAGTGTAAACATTCTGGAAGGGGACCTTGAGCCAAGCTGATTGGCACTACTAAGCATTGGTCATTGATTGATCACAGATTGCGTGAGGGAACGTAAGCCTTCAGGAGAGTGTTGAGGTAGGATGGTGCTGTTCCAGACAAGGTCTTGTATGTGAGCATCAAGGCCTTGAATTTGATAAAGGCAGCTACAGGATGCCAGTGGAGGAAGATGAAGAGGGTGTGTGACATGGGTTCTATTCGGCTGGTTGGATACGAGGTACTGCTGCATTCTGAATCATCTGAAGGAGTTTGATGGCTGGGAGGCCCGAGAGTATTGCATTGCAATAGTCCAGTTTTGAGATGACAAGGGCCTGGACTAGTAGCTATATAGCCTGTTCAGTGAGATAGGGTCTGATTTTCTTGATGTTGTACAGGATGAACATACAGGACCATGTAGTTGTTGAAATGTGGTCTGTAAAGGTAAAGCTGTCATCAAGAATCACCCCAAGGTTCCTGGCTGTCCTGATTGGCTTGAGTGTGGTTGACCGGAGCTGTACAGTGAGGTTGTGCTTGATTGAGGGGCAGGCTGGGATGATGAGAAGCTCAGACTTTGCCAGGTCGAGCTTAAGGTGGTGTTCCCTCATCCAGACCAAGATGTCCGACAGGCAAGCAGAGATTCATGCAGAGACAGATGGATCGTCAGGCTGGAAGGACAAATAGAGCTGGGTATCATCAACATAGCAATGGTATGAGAAGCCATGAGATGCCATGAGACTCAATCACCTGCCACAGAGATGTAGTGTAAATAGAAAAGATCAGTGGACCCAGAACTGACCCCTGAGGAACCCCAGTTGTGAGTTGCTGAGTTTCAGAAATGCCTCTCCTCCACAATACCTTGAAGGATCTGTCTGAGAGATATGATTCCACCCAGCGCAAAGCTGTTCCGGTGATGCCCAGGCTGTAGAGAGTAGACAGGAGGATCTGATGTTCACAGTTGCTGCATTTACATGGACAACAATAATCCACTCTTAATCTAATTAAGACCATACTTTGATTAAGAAACTACCATGTAAACACCAACCTTAATCTAATTAAGGTCATAATCTAAGTAAGCGCTAATCGAATTAAGACAGGTGGAGTACTTCTGTTTTAGTCGCATTATGGACGTGTATTACAGACATGTAAACACCTTAATCACATTATGAACGTCATGTGAGAGTTTTCATCACATTTTGCGACAGGACACGATCACACACGGCAGTTCTCAAGATTTTACGGTGAACAAGAGAGCATGGCTACAAGCAAGAAGGCACATTTTTGGTCTGAGCAGGAAACAATGGTAACGTTAGGTATTCTGAAAGAAATGGATATTATGAAGTGCCTTGAAGGCCGTAAGAACAGGAATGGTGACATATTTAAAAGAGTTGCAGACAGAATGGGAGAGGAAGGTTATGTACGTTCGGCTGAACAAGTGCGTACCCGCTGGAAAATCCTAAAAACTAGCTACTATCGGGCGAAAAAACAGAATAACACCAGCGGTTCTAATCCTTCATCTTTCCCGTATTTTGAAAGTATGCATGACATACTCAGTCATTGACCTTTGTCCAACATTTCCGAGAGTGTAGTGGACATTGGGTTTGACGAGGACGAGGATGCAGCGGAACACCCGAATTCAGTGGACGGTAAGTATGTTTGAGCGGGTTGTATTTGTTTTTCTGCTATTAGCTAACTAGTAGGTTACAGTAAATAGTCTATACATTGCTAATTTTATGTATTTACTTCGCCATATAGAGAGTGTCGTTGGGGATGAAGTGAGTTCTCTAGCTCGCCAGGAGGAAATGAACGAGTATGCAGATGAAGATACCTCATCATCAGGTGATACATCTGGTACTCAAGAGTAAAGCTTTTCAACCACAACACCAGATGTCGACCCATACAAGGTGACATGTAAATGCAATTTCAGTTAAATAGGGGCTATGTATGTATATGTATAAGACAACTCTCTGGAGGCATGTATTAGTTTGACTCATCAGGTTCAGTGGTTGTTACATAAGCTAGCTACTGTATGCTGCACATATTTGTCCCAACTTTTAAAATATGCATAATGTAGAAAATGGAAACAATAATATATATATATATATATATATATATATATATATATATATATATATATATATATATATATATATATATATATAATTAGCTATGTTATTGCTATCAAAGCCTGTCACTTCAACTGATGTTTCAGATATCAGTACTTGAGGGATTCCAAAGCACCTAGCCACAGCCAATGTTTGCACCTCCTTCACTGCACCCCCAACACTTTCAATATTGTTATCACACACAGCCATCTAACTCTCCCATGCATGGTTCTACTGTGTCAAATACATCCACTACTGAACATGGGTCAGAAGAAGCAAATAACAATGCTCGATCGTACACTCACCTGTGAGCAGCCTGCCATTAGATTAGCAGACAATCTGCTTATGTAAAATAGTTTGTGAATGCCTGTATTGGCTTGAGTTTAGATATGTTTGCCTACCTCATATTTGCCTGTGTCACAGGAAAGAATGTGCCTTGTCTTTTGTTATATAAAATTGCTTAGTAAGTAAAACTTACACCCTAGATGAGGTTGAAATGGTTTTTTTTATTTAAACCTCTATTTTTTGTAAAGTAATATTTAACATAAGTGAGCAGAACTTGAAGAGGTCCCATTTTTATTGTCCTTTTTGTTGTCCTTTTTTACACTTCAAACCTGTGTGCAGTGTTCCTGGAATTAAAGCATATAAAACCCAACATAAATGGTGTTTCTTTCTGTGATTAATGAGTAACACAAAGTACTTAAAGAAATTGTCTAGTTCACATTAAAGTAGAATGTGCAGCACTTCTTCATAAAATAAGTTCTTGAATGCAGTTAATATCAGAGACTGGAGATAATAACATTGAACAAATACTAAGAAGTGTGACTTTCCAAGCTCCTCAAAGCAAGCAAATATGCTGGAAGTTAACCACTTGTGCCTAATGTATACTCCTTCGAAGGGGAAAGGTTGCTGCCATGTATGCTGATAATGCATCTCTCATGACATGAGCATCTGCGCTGGGAGTGTGTTTCTGTGGTGCACTTTGGGGCTGGGGTAAGGCTCTCTCCACAACTGTTGCCTCCTCCAACCAGCATTGGGGGACCTTCTCCTTTTCACAAAAATTGTGCAGTGCACATGTTGTAATCATGCAAGGTGAGAAAGTGAAGTGAAAATCACTGCGTTTCAAGAGCACCCTCCACCTAGACTTCAGTCTCCCAAAAGCAATCTCCACTGTTGTTCTTGTTGAGCTGAGGAGAACATTGAACGACTCTTGTTCAGGTGTTAGGCCTCGAGACTGTGGGTAACACTTCATCAGCCAGTCCATGAGTGGATAAGCTGGATCTCCAAGGAGAAAGAAACGCACAGGTTTCCCCTGAATCACCCTCACTCCCTAAAGGTCATAAAACAACACAAAGTTATTGATGTCAGTTAATGTTACCAGCCACGACCATGGCAAAACTGTTTACCCTGGGGAGTAGATGGGCCTTTTTGCATAGCTGTGATTGCCGCAGTACATTGGCATCATGAGCGCTCCCAGGAACTTGGCAATTGACACTCCAAAAGCTAGATAAAAAAGAAAATAATAATGTCAGCATTACAGAAGTATAGCTGAGTTTATTGGTCATATTAGCAGATAAACAACTTAGGTTCTAGTGTTTTGCATACGATATATAGGTTTGAGAGAAAGGTACATATCTAAGTGAAAATCACTTGTATTTTAAAGTAAATAAAAAATGTGTATTGTGCTTGTTACACACAAGTCATAAAACACTTCACAGGGGAGATAAATACTTAAAATGGAACCTGTGGTAGGACAAATACCAGTAAAAACAATTGATCAAACAACAAATACGTAATACGCGCTATATACAATAAAGGCTAATACAGGGAAATAAACGTATTCTTGGCTACTTACCAATATCGGTCATCCACGACTGCCTGAAGCATGTATGAGGGCCATCCTTTATGATTAACAAAGTCCCTATATCCATCTTTTGGCGGAAGTATGGGAATGTGCGTCCCGTCAACGCATCCGATTATCTGTGGTATGTGATGTTCCTTTTCGAATCGGTGGGCAATTGTATTTGCCTCCTCCAGACTAGGAACCTTGATTTGATTTTTTGCATAGGATAACATTCCTTTGCAAAACATGTACACAAACTTCTTGACCGCGCATTTGTGCACGCCAAATTGATTAGCTATTACTCGGTATTCCCCGCAGCTACCGAGTCGGTACAGGACCACTGCCACCTGCTTCTCCAAGGGCACAGGTGCACGTACAGTGACTTCCTGGGGACTCATGACACCCTTCAGCACAGAACATAATTTTACAAATGATTTCCACGACATGCGAAAATTTTCTTTCCATTCGGCGTCATCAAATTCCATTAAAACAACTCTCTCCCACCAGTCCTTACTAAACGTATTCTTGGCTACTTACCAATATCGGTCATCCACGACTGCCTGAAGCATGTATGAGGGCCATCCTTTATGATTAACAAAGTCCCTATATCCATCTTTTGGCGGAAGTATGGGAATGTGCGTCCCGTCAACGCATCCGATTATCTGTGGTATGTGATGTTCCTTTTCGAATCGGTGGGCAATTGTATTTGCCTCCTCCAGACTAGGAACCTTGATTTGATTTTTTGCATAGGATAACATTCCTTTGCAAAACATGTACACAAACTTCTTGACCGCGCATTTGTGCACGCCAAATTGATTAGCTATTACTCGGTATTCCCCGCAGCTACCGAGTCGGTACAGGACCACTGCCACCTGCTTCTCCAAGGGCACAGGTGCACGTACAGTGACTTCCTGGGGACTCATGACACCCTTCAGCACAGAACATAATTTTACAAATGATTTCCACGACATGCGAAAATTTTCTTTCCATTCGGCGTCATCAAATTCCATTAAAACAACTCTCTCCCACCAGTCCTTACTTCGTACTCTCATCCAGTACCTCCGAGTTTGTCATGGTGGCATTAATGAAATGTTGCCGAATGAAAGTACAGTGGAGGCCTGTTGCTGGAGAATTTGTAATTGCAGTCGTCTATTTGTACGTTTAGCATGACAAATGATTAACTGCTCTTGAAGCTTTCGTAAAATTAAAAATGAAACACCCAAAACTGTATACGGTACCATAACAAAGAGGAGCTGTATGTTAATATGTGACATTCTGGAGGGACGTCGGAAGGCGTGGCGCGGTGACGTAATGACACGGGCTCTTAATCTAATTATGATCTATAACATGTAAAACGGGAAGATGACAGGAGTATTCTAATAGCGACCCATGTAAACACCTTAATTACATTATTATCTTACTCAGATTAAGGTCAATAATTAGATTATTGCTGTCCATGTAAACGTAGTCAGTGTCAAAAGCAGCAGAGAGGTCAAGTAGGATGAGGACAGATGATCTAGAGGTTGCTCTTGCTAGTAGTAAGGCTTCAGTGACGGAAAGCAGAGCAGTCTCGATGGAGTGATTGCGCTTGAAGCCAGACTGCTTGGTGTCCAGGAGGTTGTTCTGTGTGAGAAAATTGGAGAGTTGATTAAAAACAGCTCTTTCAAGGGTTTTGGAAAGAAAAGGGAGGAGGGAAACAGGTCTGTAGATGTTGATACACGAACAATTAAAGAAAATTACTATGTTGTGTTTGCATCATCTGTCAGTGTGATCAAGGTCATTCAGAAAATGCAGTCAAATGAACAGAAACAAGCCCTCATTATATGTCTGTGTTATGCCTAGAGAAAACAAATTTGAAAGATCTTTGTGGCTGAGTAAAAGAAGACAACATGGAATGTCCTTTCTTCAAAGTGAGCTTGAGGTAATACATATTTTATGATATCCTTTAGCATTTGTATATACTTTTAGACTCATCGGTCACTTTAATAAGAATACATGTACACCTGCTGATTTATGCAGTTATCCAATCAGCCAATCATGTGGCAGCAGCACAGTGCATAAAATCATGTAAATACAGGTGAGGAGCTTCAGTTAATGTGTGATCTCTGTGACTTTAACAGTGACATGGTTCTTGGTGCCAGATAGGCTGGTTTGAGTATTTCAGAGACTGCTAATCTCCTGGGAATTTGACACACAAAATTCTCTCGAGTTTACACATAATGTTGCAAAAAACAACAACAAAAGTCCTGTGTGCAGAGGGTCTGCAGGCTGAAACACCTTGTTGATGAGAGAGATCAGAGAAGAATGACCAGACTGGTCTAAGCTTATAGAAAGTCTATTGTAATTCAAATAAGCACTCTTTACAACCGTGGTGAGCAGAAAAGCATTTCAGAATGCACATCAAGGGTTCCACTTTTGTCAACCAAAAACAAGAATCTGAAGCTATCATAGGCACAGATTTATAGAAACTGGACAGTTGAAGACTGGACAAAGAGCAAGTCATTTTTTTTCCTAATCTTCAACGGTTCAGTTTGGGTGATCCAATGCCAATGATAGCCTCAGATTCCTGTTTCTTGGCTGATAGGAGTTAAACCCAATGTGGTTTTCTGCTGTTGTAGCTAATCCACCTTAAGGTTCAATGTTTTGGGCATGCTGAGATTCTTTTCTCCTCACTATTGTTGTAAAGAGTGATTATATGAGTTATTATATCCTTCCTAGCAGCTCAAAACAATCTGGACAATTTCCTCTGACCTCTCTTATCAACAAGACATTTCCAGCCACAGAACTGCTGTTCACTCAATGTTTTTTTTGTTTTTTGCAACATTCTGTGTAAACTCTAGGGACTGTTGTGTGTGAAAATCCCAGGAGATCAGCAGTTTCTAAAATACTCAAACCAACCCATATGGTACGAACATCCATGCAACGTTCAAAGGCACAGAGATCTGATTTTTTTGTTCTCAGCTGGGATTAGTTGCATCTCCTACTCAGAAAGTCATGTGTATTATTCTTCTCTTCATAGCAGGACATGATTCACCGGGGAATCACACTGAAGATGAAAGATGAGGAGAGTTTTTCTTTTCTTGAAATATTTTTTGCCACACAGATATGATGTGTTGCGTCCTGTGATGTTACCGTTACTCATTCTACATTGCTGATGCCAGCAAACTGGAACTCACCACAGACCCTTGTGACTTTCATTAGAAGAGACAGAATGGGGCCGTTTTACACTCACACTGAGTCTCATGCTATCTTTGTCACACTCTGATCCTCTGTTCTCTTCCCTATTCAGCATCCCTTGTTCTGATGTTGTTTTAAATGCTCTCAGGCATCAGGGGACTTTATTAATTGAACACACTTACTTTAACAACTCAGAGGAAGCCATGGCCACAGGCTGCCTTCCTTTACTTGGGTATATTTGTATTATTTCTGCATTTCTTTTTGTTTTCACACAAGATGGCAGATCTGACATTTGACCTATATAGTGCTGAATGACCACATATCCACTGTCCTACAGGACTAAGTAATATATATTTTACGTGTCATCAGTGAAAAATATATAATTTTGGAACATAGATGAAATGTGACCCTGGATTTTCAAGTAGCTGCTTATTCCATGCTTCAAGTCTGTTTTTAGCCCAACGGCTGGGTAAATGTAGGACAGAACACATTTTGGGATAAACTAACCCAAGTTGGGTTGTTAATTTTAAACCAGCAAATGGATAATTTCATTTTTACAAAAATGTTGGGTTCATTTTATTTCATAAATGCGTTTATATTTTCAGGCTTATTTTTACCCTTTGAAAATGTCAAATATACCACATTATAAACAAATATTTTAACATTGTATCTCATTTATTTATACACAAGGTGATCAGAAATGTATTGCTAGAGTTGCTAAAGTGTTGTTTATATATAGATTTTTAAGTAAATATCTCAAATAAATTATATTTAAGACGAAAATGTCAGATTTTGATCAAAATCGTTTAAAACATCCAAAAAACTGAGTAACCAACTTACGATCCAGTAGGCATTAAAAGCAAGCCAAAGCTAACAAAGATAGCAGTGCATTTAGTGTCATGTAAACTAGACTGTTATCCCACATTTTTGCTTTTTCTAGTGTACAGTAATGGTTTTATGGATAAACATATTGATACAAACCTTCACTCAATCATGTGTTAATTTTTAACACGCCTGCATGTCTAGTTAAGGACAACACATTTTGTGTTGCTTTTAACACGATCAGTGTGTTAGTACATTTACACATGGTTGTTAAACATTTCCACACAAAGATGTGGTAAAAAATAACACAAAAATAACACAAATATGTTGTTTATACTTTTTTCTCTACAATCCTGCTAAAATGCAATTTGTTTATATGCTAAAATTCTACTAAAATGCTCACAACATAAACAAACAATTGCATGAAATTCAGGTGAAATTTATTTCAGTGTTTAAGTCTAAGCTTAAAACGTATTTGTTTACTCAATCCTACCCTGACTAGATTCTGTTCTACTACTTCGCAGTCATAATTATCTTTTTTCTCCCTCTCTCCTTTCGCCGAGCCCCACACGAATTTATGGAGATACTAGAGATCCAGATCCTTTCTGCCTCTGGATGGAGCTCAAATCTTCTTTAATTCCAGACTGCTGGGACTACGGCTGCTCCTAACGCCATGCAGACTTCATATGAATCCATAATGAACTTTTTCACACTAACTGTTGTTACCCAGATGAGGATGGGTTCCCTTCTGAGTCGGGTTCCTCTCAAGGTTTCTTCCTCTTAAAACATCTTAGGGAGTTTTTCCTTGCCACCGTCGCCACTCAGTGGCTTGCTCAGTTGGGATAAATTCGCACCTTTAATATCTGTATACCATGTTGATATTTCTGTAAAGCTGCTTTGAGACAATGTCTATTGTAAAAAGCGCTATACAAATAAAATTGAATTGAATTGAAAATTAAAATCATTTAAGCATTTGACAGTTGTAAGTGTTGAAATGATGCATCTACTTACAAATCTCCCTGCCAACTGGGAAGACAGGAGTCAGACTGCCTTGATTTGAAAAGCTGTTAAAGAGCTGTTGGTTAGTTGTTTTGTACAAAAAAAAATTGGACAAACACCTTTGGGCTTTAACTGAGAAATTGTGTTACAGACTCACAAATTTTGTAATCTTTGAAATGTGGCCTCCCCTTTCCTAATGATCAAAATGGTGCTGTAAACTCACCAGGAAAATCTAGCTAACTTGCGAATATTTATTTTCCAGCCTTTAGCACCTCACCGCCATTTTTTTTTTTTTGCAGAAGCTAATTAAGTCAACCAACATTACAGAGATAGTGGAAAGCGTTACAACCTACTGTAACCCCCAACATCTCTTTTTGTCATATTAACCTTATGAAGAAATTTTGGCCTTGATATTACTAATTTCCTTTAGCCAATGACTGTCTGCATCTGTTAACAAGCATTAACATTCACTGAATATATGAAGAAACATGGCACTAATCCATCTGCCTAATGCTAATTACTACAGCTTGTCTTGTCCAAAACACTTGCTAAATGTAGTTAACATTAACCCACTCTCTGTATTACATCATGGTGAATAGCGGTAATGCTAGGTAATTGTTAATTTTCAAAAAGGTAATGGGAATGTCTAATAATACTGTGAGCTGTATCCTTAAGTAATGTTATCAACATAGGTGAGCGTCTAGGTTGGTATCTCTCATCCCTACTAGTGACAGCATCCAGCTAGCTAACCCTAACGTGGAGCCTCAGATAAGATGCAGACTGAGAAAATTATAGAATAACCTCAGTCCATATTTCACAGCCAACATAAACACATGACACTAGTAGCGTAATGCCAACACTGAGGACGCAGTACATGATATTCACTTTTGAAGCCGTCATGATAGGTAAATTTAATTGTCACTTGCATAGTTACTATTTTCTAATGAATACATTTTCGAGAGCTCCCTTCCTAAATATCACAAACTCGGCCAGGCATTTTCAGCAGCATTAATGCTAAATGGTGAGGGATGCAAACTTACTGGTGGTCATTTCTTTTCCTTGCCTCAGGACCCCGCTGTACAATCAAAGGTCAATGCAACAAACATTCACTTTGAGGCAAGTTCAAAATTGGATGATGTCGGCACTGCAGTCCGGAACATGATTGGACAATAATTGAACATGTTGTGTTGGTGCTTGTGTGAATTTTTTTCTTTTTTAAACACATTTGTTGGATAATTTGTTGAAATAGTAATAACACAAAAAGTGGGTAGGATATTAACACATCCTTTCTAAGTGTGTTTCTCCAAATAAATCTAACAGTTTGTTTGTGTGAAAACTGCTACCTCCAACTGAGTTGAATTCAAACAGTCCCTCAGAGTTGATTTGATCGAAGGAGCTGGGCTGAGGCAACAGGGTCGGGGAGGGGTGCATTGATTCAACTGTCAGTGAAAATGACCCAGCCACTAACCCAGTGATTGGGTTACACAAACTACCCAAAAACTACCCAAGATTGAGAAAATAACCTAATTAAATCACCCATTAAATGGTAAAAAAATAAAATAAAATAAAAATAAAAAAACACGCAGCATGTTTTAGAGTGTAGGGCCTGAGCCTGGAGAATCCCCCTGGTTGGCTGTTGTTCATGTCAGTTGCATGATTGACAATCAGATGGAACACAAACAAACAAACAAACAAACAAGCAGTGTCTATATACTGACATTGATCTCCTTTTTTTAAAATAATTACAGGCAATCTGCAAAATATTTTTCCAAATGTGCATATAGCCCCCCTCACATTGCCTGTTACCCATGCTTCAGTAGATAAACTGCTTTTATTTGCTTTAAAAATGTGCTTGTGGTCTGTTACTGGACAGGAGAGACTGAACCACCTGACGCACATGTCCCTGGAATATGTCATGGTTAGAGATATGAACTATCATGAAGAAGAGCAGCTAATGGTGAACAGATCTAAAGCACATAGGTCCCCTTAAAGCCCCTTGCCAAAACCGACCTGCTGCCATGTTTTATTCACCCTGTACAAACTATTTTTAAAAATAATAATAAAACAATGCTACTGAACATTTTCACACTGTCTAGCATTCACACTGTTTCATCTCACAACACTCAAAACCAACTACTATCTGCTGCACCTGATGCAATTCAGACCCTCATCTAAAATTTTAAAACGTGTGGGATATTGGCAGTCGACAGGAGTTAATTTCAAGAGCGATCAGGAAATATACAAAATAAAATTAGTATTAAAACTTTATAATTGAGAGTGATATTACTGAGAGTGAGAGCAGCATTGTTTCTTTAGGGGAAAGTCTGGATGCCTTAGACAGAGATAGCAATCCCCCAAGTCCAGAATTAGAGCACTCAAAGTGGGGCGAAAGGTGACGACTTGGCGGCATAATCACAAAGCCAAAGCTAACGCTAAGGAATGCCCAAGGGAGCACCATTCCTCTCCGCTTCTCCTGTCCAACAGGTTTGCTCTCCTCAATTAACACATTACCTGAGAGAACTTTTGGTCTTTTCTTATCCACCATACCTACTTCGATCAAAAGGTGCAGGCTATTTGTTGGTACCTCAAATAGTGAAGGCTACAGCAAGGGGTAGAACTTTCTCTTACAAAGCCCCACAGTTATGGAACAGCCTTCCAATTTGTTTAGTCAAGCCTTTTGTGAATAGGTTTTTCTTGGGTAAAGGAGCAGATCTAGAGGGCTCACAAGCATAGAGATTTGTGATGAACTGGGATGTTTGGACCACTCTCACACGTTCACTTGGGTTTATTGAATGTGGGGTGGCTGGCCATCTTAAGTGCCAGGGTGCCCTCATGTCTGTGTTACCTTCTGATGCTCTCTTTTAGCTATGTGGTCATAGCTAGTCTTGCCGGAGTCCCTGTTTGCACTCTGCATGCAAAGTACATTGTACTTGACCATTATGCAATACAATAAGCATACATAATAATCTCTCCCTCTCTCTTTCTCTCTCTCTCTCTCTCTCTCTCTCTCTCTCTCGTGTGCGCATGGACTGAGTGAGTGGGCGGAGTCAGAGCAGTAGTGAATGAGTTTTCTGAGGGAGTCTTAATTTACTCTTATTTGTTGTGTGTGTGTGCGTGTGTGTGTGCGCGGGTGTGTGTGTTTGTGTGTGATTTTTCCTGCTGGCCTGGGTGGCTGTTTCCGTGGTTGGGAGCATGGCTGCCTCAGGTACGGGGAACCATGATTCCCTCACGCGGCGGCATGCTACAAAAGTAGCCACTACCACCAGCGTTGAGGAGGTTAGTCTGGCCGTGGGGGAGAGTGTTGGATACGACAACATTCTGTCTGCAGCATGTATGAATAGTGCTGTCATGTTGTTTCTGAAAACGGTGGAGTTGGCAAACGAAATGGTTGACAACGGAGTTGTGATTGATGGTGTGTTCCACTTAGTGCTTCCTTTATCAACCCCGTCTAAAAAAGTCATCCTGTCTAATGTTCCTCCTTTTATTAAGGATGAGGTTCTGTCACAAACTTTATTCCACTATGGAAAATTGGTCTCTCAGATCAAGAAGATAGTGATTACAAGTAAATCCCCTCGTGTAAAACATATCGTGTCTTTCAGACGGTTTGTGTACATGGTCATGAAGCATAATAATGATCTGGATCTGACACTCAGTGTAAAGGTGGAAGATTTTAATTATGTTATTTACGGTACTACTAGTACTACAATGAAATGTTTTGGGTGCGGTTCCTGTCCGGAAAAACGTGTGAATCTTGAAAATGGTAATAATGCTAACGAGGCCGCTGGTAACGAGGTTAATGCTGGAGAGGCGTTGGGGTGGATGGGGCCCACACACCAGGAGAGAGAGCAGCAGCACCTTCTCAGGTGGAGACACCTGAAGCTGGCCCCTCTCACCAGGGTGTCGGTGCTAAACCAGGTGAAGAAGAGAAGGCTGAGAGTGAGCCTGATTTATGTGATAAGGATACACAGGACAGTACGGTGTCACTAGATAGTGTTGATCTGTCCCTTGCTGATGAAGTTGGGGATGAAAGCTCTCATATGGATACGGAAGAGAATGTGTTCAAGGTGCCCCAGAGAAAAAGACTGAGAAACCGTCCTCATGCACAGGCTAAAAGGAAAGATGTTGCAGAGGAGTTGAATTCTGTGGAGGTAAAGAGTGAGCGCGAAGCGTCTGACTGTAGTATTACATGTAGTGTAAATCTAAGTGGCTTTTCAAGCCATGAATATAGCGTGGACGATATCAAGGCTTTTCTGAAAAAAACTAAACATGCTAGGAATGTGAGGATAGACGAGTTTTTTTTCCGGATGTGGAAAAGTTCGTTAGGAAAACAAGGGGCTTTATGGCAGAAGGGGGTTTCACTGATCAGGAGGGATAACGTCTAAAAAAAAAAATCCTTACAAAAGTCAATGTAATGTTAGACAATAATGATAGTGATAGTCAATCCTAGACATTATGTACGTAAATCTATTATTTTTCCTCATATTTATGAGTGAGTTTCAAATTGCTTCATTGAATTTAAATGGGGCAAGGGAAAGAAATAAAAGATTTTTGTTATTTGAAACGGTAAAGCAAAAGAAAATTGATGTAATCTTTGCTCAGGAAACCCACACAGACACCAGTAATGCTGCTGACTGTGCCAGGGAGTTTAAAAGGTTATCCTTTTTAAGTCATAAGACATCTACCAGTGGGGGAGTAACTATTTTATTTTCCCATAATTTTATTCCTTGTTCTTATCAAGTTGATTTAATTATAAAGGGTCGACTGTTAAAGGTTAGAGCACAATATGAGAATAGGTGGGTTGTTTTTGTTTGTGTTTATGCCCCGACCGCAGCCATTGAAAGAATGTTATTTTTACAAACCTTAGATAATGTCCTGAAGAATTGTTACTCTGATGAGTTTTTAATTCTAGGGGGGGGATTTTAATTGTACAGAGCTGGGTATAGACAGGAATCATGTAGAGCCCCATATGCTATCACGTAGAAGGCTAGTCGAGTTAATGAATTCCTGTGACCTTGTGGAGATTTGGAGAAATTTTCACCACATGCAAAAGCAGTATACCTTG
This sequence comes from Ictalurus punctatus, assembly GCF_001660625.3. Taxonomy (NCBI): domain Eukaryota; kingdom Metazoa; phylum Chordata; class Actinopteri; order Siluriformes; family Ictaluridae; genus Ictalurus; species Ictalurus punctatus. Next base: position 25,827,876 of record NC_071284.1, read on the forward strand.
GGTGCACTCCTATAATAATATGCTCTCTATGGCCAGATTGGATAAATTTTATGATTTTAAACACCAGTTAAGTGCTTTTAGAAGTTGTGTAATTATACCAGTAGGATTTACGGACCATTGTATGGTTCTCTCTACTGTGTATTTAAGTAAATTCAAACATAAGAGTGCGTATTGGCATATTAACACCAGTTTATTGCAAGACATTCATTTTAGGGATGTGTTTAAATATTTTTGGAGTGATTTTACAACCACAAATGTTTCTTTTAAATCGGTGCAACAGCGGTGGGATTTTGCCAAAATGCAAATTAAACAGCTGTGTCAACAGTATACCTCCAGTGTCACGAGAGACACAACTCTATGCATGAAATCCTTGGAGGATGAAATAATGGCGCTTCAAGAGTTAATGAAAAACACAGGATGGCAGGTATGCATAGAAAATTTAAGAACAAAAAAGAGTTTATTGACTAAATTGCTAGATGTTACTGCACAAGGAGCTCTGGTCAGGTCACAGTTTCAGACTGTGGAGTGTATGGATGCACCGTCAAAATTCTTTTTTAATTTGTAAAAAAAGAATGGTCAAAATAAGATGATGTATTCCCTTGCGATTGAACCTCTTTTAGCAAAACTGAGAACAGAACTGCAAGGTATAACAATTCCAAAGTATGAGGGTGTTTTTTTAAACTATCAGCATATGCTGATGATGTGACGATACTTGTTGGCAGCCGAGGGATGTTGATACGATGTTGAAGATCACTGACGATTTTAGAATTGTTTATTCCGCCAAGGTAAACTGGGAGAAAAGTGTGGCGTTTTTAATCGGGAGATGGTTAGGCGGCGTCCCAAGCCTCCCAGACCGCTTATTATGGTGTAGAGATGGTTTTAAGTATTTGGGGGTGTTTTTAGGAGACAATGGGTTTATGGGGAAAAACTTCGAAGGGACTGTTGAGAAGGTAAAGGGTCGTTTGGAGAAGTGGAATTTTTTTGTTAAAAAAGTGTCCTTTAGGGGGCGTGTGCTTATAATCAACAACCTGGTAGCATCATCCCTCTGGCATAGGCTTGCATGCATCGATCCTCCAATACATGTTTTATCTAAAATCCAGTCAATCTTGGTAATTTTTTTTGGGGACAATCTACACTGGGTTCCACAGAGTGTTCTGTTTCTCCCCAAGGATGAAGGGGGTCTCCAGACCCAGACCTCCCCAAGGTCACTCTGGGTGACCTACTGACCTTAGCAGGACCGGAGTTTGGGAACGCGGTGGCAGTTGCTGGACACATAAAGATGAGGTCAGTCCGTGTAGTCACGCAGTTCCTTGTGGAATGGAGGTCCCTGTTGACTGAAGAGGTCTTGAAAATACTGGAGGAATATTCCAGAGGGCTAAGTAGTCCCAATGACCAAGATCCTTTTCCGGATTTTGTCTCGGCAAATGTACGTGAGTGCTCAGGTGTTTTTTTTTTTATCTGAAGAACTAGGTTTTGTGGGTCCCAAGTTACCATCTGGGAAAAAACTGTACAAAATTTGTGTACTATCTCTAAATAAAAAGTTTCTGGACAAGAGTCGACACACCTTGGCGTTCTGTTCTACAAATAAAGGAACATGTTAAGCCACAATGGAGAGCCTTGTACAAGTCACCATTAACAATAAAGTGTGGGGATTTACAATGGAGGATTTTGCATGGTGCAGTGGCTGTTAATTCTTTTATTTGTGTTTTAAACCCTGATGTGAGTTATGAATGTCCTTTCTGTGCCGTGAGAGAATCTGTTTTTCACATGTTTATGCACTGTGTAAGATTGAAGCCTCTTTTTATTGTTTTACAGAGATTGTTTGGCCATTTTAATGAGAGTTTTACAATCGAAACTTTTATTTTGGTTTTAAATACTCTCATAAAAAAGGTTTAAGTGTCAGTTGATAAATTTTATCATAGGGCAGGCAAAGATGGCCATATATGTCAGCAGGAGAAACAAAATTGAATCAAATTCAGGGGACAGTATTTTATTGGTTTTTGTGATTCTGATAAAATCTAGGATATTAATCGATTTTTAAGTTTTACCAAGAGATGAAAGACCTTGTATCATTTGAAAATATATGGTGTCTGGAAGGGGCATTATGCGTGGTTGCAGAAGAAAAAGTGAGATTTCATCAATTTTTAGAAGACTGTGTACATACTGTTTGAAACTTGTTTGCTTTTTTTATATTCTTTACTCCCTGTGGGTTTTAAAGGCAACTGGAAGGAGAATTATTTTAAATATATATATATATATATATATATATATATATATATATATATATATATATATATATATATATTATTATTATTATTATTAATTTTACTTTTTTCTTTTAGGGTCATTTGCAATGAATCTGTGGGACCGAAATAGGTTGATGTAGCTTTTAAAAGCTTGTAAATAAAAGGCTTTTGAAATTCAATTCTCTCTCTCTCTCTCTCTCTCTCTCTCTCTCTCTCTCAAGCTATACATATTTCTCCTGAGATACCAGTGATCCTGACCCCTTTTGCACTCCGGACCTGCCCAATCCATCTTTTTGTCCTACTTCTAGTTGGAGTTCATCAATTGGAAGTCACTTGATGCTGCTGAGGATGGCCCCACATGGTGTAGCCTAAATATCATTGAGATTAGTGAGGATGTGGAAGTGGTGCCGCTTAAAAACCATAAAGATAACTTTGGACCTTAAGTCACTTGAACAGTTATGCTATGATGGCTTAGGACTACAATTGCTACAAACAGTTTTGCACTCAAGTCTCCATCAGTGAACAGTGGATAAGTTCAAAAAGACAGAATTCATGTGAAAACTTTAATGAATTTCCTGCTTACAGAATTGCATATTTGATCATGTAGTACACAGTTATAGAAGGGATTTATTTATAATTGCACTATCCGCTATCACCCAGATGGGATCCTTTTGAGTCTCCCCTTGCTACCGTTGCCTCTGCCTTGCACATTAGGGATACATTTATACATTTAAAATCTATATCCAGAGTTTCTATATTTCTAGAATTCATATATTTCTTTGGGACAATGTCCAGTGTTAAAAGCACTAAACAAATGAAACTGAATTGAATTGAATATCTGTGATGTATAAAGCTAGAGTAGAGTGACGCTCTCTGCAAGGTCAAAGGTGGAGTGACGTTCTCCGTGAAGCCAGAGGGTGGAGCGATGCTCTCTGTGATGCATGAGGGGGGAGCGATGTCCTCCATGAAGCAAGAAAGGGGAGCAACACATGACTAATCAGCAACATCCTCAACCAAGCAAGGAAGCATAAGGAAGTCCTTAGCAGAGTAAGAAAGCAGAGTGATGTCTGAAGAGATGCCGGGCATAGGGAAATCCATGGTGAAGCAGGGAGACCTCAGTGTAGGACCTCAATGCACAAGCAGCATAGAGCACCCATTACATAAGCCCCCACAATCAGATGTTGAGACATCAAGTTTATTACAGCTTGTGGCTGACTGCTGGGTTCTCACTGTCCTGTAACAATTGGGCAAGTGATAGGAAATGGATGAACTCTCACATATTAGCAAGCCTCTCTCAAAATCATTGATCTAGGCCACTTGCCGAAACCAGGTGGCTGACCTACAAGATGAAAGTCTTGACCCTCAGATAATAACTGTGGGAAAGCGGGGGGTGACTCACCCAGACAATCAACCCAAGGACAATTAACCCTATACTTATCACATTGTTACATGGACTGCATCAGAACACTTCATATATTCTACAGTGCCAAGGACTGTAAGAATAATACATACATCATACAACTAAAATTGCCTATTTTCTTCCATATTTTATACTGTAATTATCATGCTTATAAACACAATATTGCCATTAAACATTTGATTGTTTAACATGTACGAGTATTTTTGATTATGAATATAGGTGTGGGATTGATTATTAGTAGTGTGTCGACATATGTCTTGTTTGGTATGTGTGTGTTTGCTGAGTGATTTCCTGATAGATGAGAGTAAGGCAATACGGGTAGAATTTCGTTATGTATACAGTGGTGCTGGAAAGTTTGTGAAACCTTTCACATTTTCTATATATATGCATAAATTGTACTAAAAGTAGACAAAGGGATTAAACAAGTGAGACAAAAATATTATACTTATCATTTATTTATTGAGGAAAATGATCCAATATTACATATCTGTGAGTAGCACAAGTATGTAAACCTTTGCTTTTGGTATCGGGTGTGATCCTCTTGTGCAGCAATAACTACAACTAAACATTTCCAGTAACTGTTGATCAGACCTACACATGGGCTTGGAGGAATTTTAACCAATTCCTCAGTACAGGTCAGCTTCAACTCTGGGATTTTGATGGATTTCCTCAATGAACTGATTGCATCAGGTCCTTCCACAACATTTCTATTGGATTAAGGTCAGGACTTTGACTTGGCCATTCCAAAATATTAACTTTATTATTCTTTAACCATTCTTCAGTAGAATGACTTAGAGTTGTTGTATGTCTGCATGACCCACTTTAGGGAATATTAGCTGTTTAGAAGCCTTCCCCGCAATTGTATGTAAGGAAAGTTTAGATAGTTAAATTTAGTTACTTATATTCTCCACCAATACATGTAGGAAAGCATTAGCTCCCAGGGAGTCTTAATTATTTTAGGGATATATTGCCAGAATCAAATTACAGCAACTAATCATTTTATTCATCCACTGAAGCTTTTGGTGAGAATGTGCACTGATTCTGAAAGTTATTACTCTTGTGGCCTTTGACAGTAATACCTTGAAGTGATCCGTAGCAACAAAGTATAACAAAATTGGCAAGTTTAGGGACTCAGATCATGAATAAATGAATCACAGAACAACTTGACTTCAAAATAGACAAGATTTTATTACACTAATCTAACTACCACACAGAGACTATTCTAACACATATACACAAACAGGCGCATACATACACACACATATGAGCATGACAGAGAGGAATGGACTTTATTATTATTATTATTATTATTATTATTATTATTATTATGTGTGACCCAAAACTGATTGTAGACTTCCTCACTGCCAGCTGTCAGGTTCACTTTGTCATGGACTTTTACCCAGTCTCAACGAAGTTTCACTAATTACATACATTTCCCTTGTGTTTTATTTATTTCATAATTTTTCTCCAACGCTGGCTACCCCAGCCCTTTAAGGGTTCTAATCAGAGGTGGTCTTTTTGGATGACTGGTGGATAGTTTAGTCTTCCCCTCCAAATAATTTGCATAATACCTTTTGGGACATGCTTACTCTCACTTTGTGTTAATTTGGTCTTTAACCCTTATAAATGAAATTCCATGATGAGTCATTAAATTCTGTAGTTTACTAGTATTCTATAAATGTTACAATTGAGACACAGATACCAAACATGACCTAGTTGGATATAATGATCACTTTGACAGATATATTGGCCTAAGACAAGCTAACAGCCTAGAGCCATGACACCCTGCAGCTCTAGGCTGGTTTCCCACTGAAACTAAGCAGGGTTGAGCCCAGGCCAGTACCTGGATGGGAGACCTCTTGGGAAAAACTAAGGTTGCTGCTGAAAGTGGAATTAGTGAGGCCAGCAGGGAGTGCTCACCATGTGGTCTGTGTGGGTCCTAATGCCCCAGTATAATGATGGGGACACGATAAGGCCCCCATTAGCCCTTATATATAAAATGGTCTTCTAATAATCTCAATACCTGAGTTGGCTACATCACTCTCCTCTCCACAAATAGTTGGTGGGTGTTCTGGCAGACTATGGCTGCTGTTGCATCATCCAGGTGGATGTTACTCACTGGTGGAGGTTCAGGAGAATTCCTTCTTTTATAGATGAACATGTACAAAAGAATTACAAAGTATAAATTAATAATTTCCCTCACAGTACTCATCTTATTCCAGTGAATAATCCACCTAGTTCATGTCCATTACACCATGAATATATTTCACATTTGCCATCTCAATCGCTGCTGATCTTGTCTCACACATTTGACTTACTGTCACTGATAGACTGCATGAATCTACTGTCTGGGCTGCAAATAAATCAGCCCTAGCCTTGCTTTTTAATACAGTACTGTGTATTTTTCCTGGTTCCATTCATTTGTGATTTTTAGTAGCTGCTCGATCCTGGTCATTGAGGGAAAACTGGGTGAGAGGCAGAAATATACCTTCAATGGGACCCAAGTCCATCACAGGGACTACTCACATCTAGGGGCAATTTAGCATAGCCAATCCACCTAATGGCTGTTCCCTTTCAAAGGGAACTTTGACGTTGCATTTAGCATAACAGTAAGGGAATGCCTTGTGCGTGTGACCAGTATCTGAAGCTTGTGTAAAATCATGCCTCTACTTATTGGCCTGCCATAATCAGGTGACGTGGCAATTAAGCGTGTCGCATGATATATATGGGACCTGTGAACCACGCCGACAGCCTTGTTATCTTCAGCGAGACTGCATGTCTGTTGTTTGTCTGACAAAAACGCTTCATTTCTACTCGGTATTTGCTCAAAATCTCTGAACTTTTCTATCTCTTTTTTTTTTTTAGAGGAAAAGAGAGATAAGTAATGAGCGAGAAAGAATTCAAGAAGTGTGTTACGGCTTGCTCCCGTTTCATCACAGGGAAAAGTGCACACTTTCTGGGTGAAGTGTTAGCGGTGTAGTATGCTATGGCAGCCTCAAGAGGCTATGCAGGTTAACGCCTACATTAAGCAGCTCAGCTTGCGACTCGCGCTCTTCTCGAAAAAAAACGGAAGCCAAAGCAAGTCAGGTTTCAGAGCCTCGCGGATCTGGGCCAAGGCAGCCAGCCGTCTCAGGTTCGGGAGATCTCTTATGGATCCGGAAGAGGAGCTGGAGACGAGCGCTGCTCTATCTCTTGCTCTGTCTTCCGGGTTCGGCTCTCCGCTGAATTTTGGAGCTCACGTCGCGGCGACTAATTCCGCTATGGAAAGCCAAAAGGGTAATAATTCCTCTCTGACTTCGAGGAGTTAGAAGGATGTGTTAAAAAGTGAGAGCAGCATATAAAGAGCTGCTTGAAGTGATTACCCAGTGAAAGTAAATCCCTCACACTGCAGAAACTCCACTGTCTTCCAAAAGTTTATGACAAAATTTCAGGCTTCTGGGGGAAAACCATGCATAAGCCATATTCATAACCCCACGATGTTGGATTATTCAGACATTGTGGGAATGAACGGCATGGCTATTTAGCTATGCTCAAGGTGGAGGAGGTGCTTGTGAGCTACCGCTCTCCATTGACGGCAGATAATTACGGGGGCCAGATTGCATCCAAGCCATGTAAGGCTACCATGGCATTGGTGGGCAAGCCTATGCAGTAGTAGTCTTGCTTGGGGGTCACTGCAGACAATGACAGGGTTGCAGGCCTACCAAGCAGACCTGCTGAGTGAGCTCGACATATGGCGTCATTAAAAAAAAAAAAAAAAGCCAGTTCCTTCCCTGTTTTCTCGAGCTCACCCGGGCATCCACGAGTACACGAGCAGGTGGTTAAACACCTCCCCAATCAAGCCAGATGCACAGGGATCTGTACATGAGGTAATAACAGCACCTATGGTGGAAGTGGCAGGGCCTGATGGGGCAATACTCGTCCACCCACCCTGGACAATGCAGCCTACACAGGAGAGATTGCAGCTCTCCAACAATGACTAATTGAAGCCTTTCATGTGTGAATGGACATGACAAAAATAGCAAAGTGCAAGCAGCAAGATTCAGAAACTGTGTCTTAGTATCTATCTCATCTCACTGAAGTCCATGATGCAAATTAAGGCCAGTAGCACTGGCAGATGGACAAGCAGCTGAAGTCATGGCATGGGAAGCACATCCCAGAAAGGGTTCATGAATGGTATGAAACCAGAGATCGCTACTCTCATAAAATGTCAACCCTTCCCCTGGTACAGTGGAAATCTGACTCAGGTAGAATGATATGCAATCCACGCAGAGACGGTCCTATGAGAAGCGGAGCTTGGGTGGCCATGTCAGTAGACTCTGGCGTGAGCAGAACTTGGCTGTGCGTGTCAGCAGACCCGGGCGTGAGCAGAACTTGGCTGTGCGTGTCTGCAGACTCGGGCATGAGCAGAACTTGGCTGTGCATGTCAGCAGACTCGGGCATGAGCAGAACTTGGCTGTGCGTGTCAGCAGACTCGGGCGTGAGCAGAACGAAAGTGGGAGAAGAGAGGAAGAGGTGTGAAAACCAAAAAGACATGGACGAGGAAGGCTGGCAACCCCCATAGATACAACTTCACATGTTTTATCTGCGGAAAGGTTGGACATTTTGCAAGAGGCTGTCAAGAGCAGAACCAAGAGGAGGCCAACTGAGGGGAGGAGGAAAGGAAGGATGAGACACCTGGAAACAGAAGAGGTGACACCCAAACTGTAAGTTAGCTCATAAAGAGCAGGGTTATACACATACATGTACACCCAACCCTGGTCAGACTAATAATTCCCAAATGCCTAAACCAGTTATAGCCCTTAACCTTTTTAAATACAATGCCTCTCCCTTTATACATTTATCATGCATGCCTCTTGTAATTAATGGGAAGAGTTTCACGTTTTTGGTGGACTCGGGGGCAAAATATTCAGTAATAAAGCACGTTGAACTAAAAGAACCCCAAAAAATTAGTTCAGTCACTGCACTCCATAGGTGGGACATTCAGTAATAGAACATTTTTTCTGAACAGTTAGTCTGTGAATGTGAAAATGGTAAAAGTGTAACCCATCAATTCCTAATCCAGTCCTTATGTCCAGTTAATTTGCTGGGCAGAGACTTAATGTGCATTTTTCACCTAAATTTGATTTCCTCACCCCAGCGTTTGACAGTGACCTATGAATCATTGATGGGAATTGAATCTTTCACAAACAAAGAGCTCTGTGTTTAACAATGGTCCATGTATACTAAAGCTAGCATCTGTGCTCGTTTGTTGACGTTGGCACATGATAAGATGAAGGACAAATGTGTTGATTTTATGTTATCCTCTGTCCTCCATTGCACAGAGGAAGTGCATGAAGGAAGAGACTTTAATTTTGACAAAGAATGGTTTATGAATATCCCAGAAAGCGAAGAGATGTATCTAAAGGCACTATATTGGTGTGACAAATTTTGTGCATGTTCAGTCAAATTATGCAGCACACAGTTGCGCGTATTCTCTGTCCCAGAATCAGTGCCTCACATCTCATTAGCCAAAATAAAGAACAAACAGTAGAAAGACATGGGACTGTGGGTCAGATTATGTGACAGTGGGAAAATTACAGATTGGGAGCAGTAACCCACCTCCAACATGTGGTATAGCCCGACACTGGGAGTTTATAAAAAATTCTTTCAGGAAATGTGCAAGGTTAACTGGGATGTAATATGTTATGACAAGGGAATGTTTCTGAACCTTGGGACAAGCCCCACACCCTTAGAGATACACCCACAATTGAAGAATGTACCTTTTGGACTGTGGGCCCAAGGGAAACATGACGAAGGCCTGATTAGAAGTGCACCACCAGTCGTGATCACACCCAAATCTGACTTTCGGCCCAGACAATCTCAATACCCTCTTAAATCTGAAGGTATTGAGGGAATTAGACCAGTATTTAATTCACTACTAAAAGCAGGGGTCATTGTTCCCTGCCCAGATTCGCCAGTGCACACTCCAATATTTCCAGTGAGAGAAGCAAGAAAAAAACCCCACAACCTGATGAATGGAGATTTGTACAAGATTTGCAAATGGTTAATGCAGCAGTAGAAAAAGAGAGCTCCAGACATGCCAAATTATTACACTGTATTAAGCCAGGTTCCAGCAAGTTGTGAATGGTTTTCAGGCATAGATTTGCATTTCTCAGTATACCTCTTGATAAAGAAAGTCATGTTTGGTTTGCATTCATATTGATGGATCTCCTTACACTTTCACTCACTTGTGTTAGGGGTATTGTGAGCAACTGATGATATACAACCAAATGCTAAAGGACAGCTTAGCACCTTTAACGCTTTCTCCAGGGCACAGTGTGAAACTGACACCATTAAATTGTTGCAGCATCTCGCTAAGGAGGCACACAAAGCCAGTCTCTCAAAATTACAGTTTGTGCAGTAAGAAGTGAGAGTCTTGTGTCATGACATTTCTGCAAAGGGAAAGAAACTCTCAGCTGAAACAATATCTGCAATCCAGAAGATTCCCAAGCCTCTGACGAAGATACAAGTTCTCTCTATCGTAAGTATGTTTTTGTATTGCAGAACTTTCATTCTAAACTATTCCATTCTAGAAGCACCGCTCAGAGAGATGGCATATGCAACAGGTTTGACAGCTCATTCTTAGGTAAGTTGGATTCAGTCACTGCAGAGTTTCCCCCATGTGTATGTGCAATAGCAGCAGCTGAGAAAGCTGTGGCGGCATCCAGAGACCTGGTAGGTTACACAGAATTGACCCTCTTGGTTCCACATGAAGTGTCATTACTCCTACTTGAACAGAAAACCTCACACCTGTCCACCCAGCGGTGGCTGTGATATAACACTATATTACTAGATATGCCAAATGTTACTATAAAACGATGTACTGTCCTTAACCCTGCTACTCTCCTTCTAACATAGGGAGACGGAGAACCACATGATAGTGTTGCACTAACCAATGAACTCTGCTCCCCTAGAGTCGACCTGAAGGATGTTCCATTGGAAAACCCAGATCTCATCCTTTTTGTGGATGGGTTAGTGTCACGTGACCCAGAGACAGGTAAAAAGCAAGTGGGCTATGCAGTAGTAACCGCACATGAGACGGTCGTGTCAGGAAGTCTCCCCTCAAACCTCTCAGCGGCCTGTAAGTATGCTAAAGACAGTTACCATCTACACAGACAGTACATTTACATTTATTCATTTAGCAGACGCTTTTATCCAAAGTGACCTATAAATGATAAAATACACACAGTGATCTATCAAGCAGAGAACAGTGCAAGTACTGCTACCATATAAGATCCATTAATTGAGTTCTAGAAGAAGCAAAGTGTGCAGAGTAGAGGTGTAAGTGCCAGAGTAAGTTTTTTTTGTTTTGTTTATATATTAGGGTTGGTTAGGTGTTCATGGAAGAGTTGGGTCTTTAGTCTTTCTTGACAATGGTGACAGATTCTGTAGTCTGGATTGAGGTTGGAAGTTCATTCCACCCCTGAGGAACAAGTTGGTTTGAAGGTTCTTGAAAAGGACCTTGAGCCATGCTGAGTAGGTACTACTAAGTGTCGGTCATTGATTAATCAGTAGATATGCCTTTGGGGTATTGCATGATTTTGGGATAATTTGGTAACACAAGAACTTCCTGACAAGTTCAGGAACACACATAGCCCACCACAAACTAGTCTCTGAGCTCCTCGACACAGTGCTAATCCCTAGTGCTATTGCAGTATGCAAATGTGATGCGCGCACACTAACAAATCAGACCCTGTTTTCCTAGGAAACGCTCAAGCGGACAGTGCAGCAAAGCAAGCAGCTGCATCTATGGTCCCAAAACTCAAAAGAAAATAATCACTCCTTTATAGCTTTCAGACCTCCAAGCATGAGCTCTGGCAGAGGAAAAGGCTGTATGGTGCAAAGCGGGTTGTTCCGTCATTAACAGTGTGTGGCGAAGCCCACAAGGCCACCATTGCCTCCCTAAATACAAGTTCCCATATTATGCAAAGTTGATGCATGGTCATGCGTCAAAAAGGGGGAATGATAGCAGCAGTAACCAAGCATTGATTCACAAAGGGCTTCTCTATTTACTCTATGAAAAATTTGTTTACAGTGTTTGTGCAACTCATAATGTGGGTCAAGATTTGAAGGTAGAGAAGGCCTCACACCCAACTCCAAACAAACCTACTTCTCTAAACAGGTGGAATCATTCCCTATGTCCAAACAGGACTCAGACATGGTAGCAAAGGCATTGCTTAGAAAAGTAATTCCTGGATAGGGAATTCCCACAAAAAATTCTCCAGTGACAATGGCACACCTTTTGTGAACTATGCCCTCAATCAGGTAGGTGAATATTTGGGTTACTGTGCAACCCTTTCCTCTGCTCTGCACTCTATCCACAAGCAGGTAAAGGCAGTGCTCCCAGCTCCAGCCACAGGTCCACTGCATGAACTGAAACCCGGAGAGTGGGTCGTGTTCAAGGATTTCCACAGAACCAGGTGTAACAAGATAAGGTGGTCAGGATCTTTCCAGGTCCTCTTCGTCACTCATTCAGCAGTGAAATTCAGCCAACAAGCCACCTGGATGCATGCCAGCCACTGTAAGAGATTGCCAGAGCCGAGCACTCAGTTGGAGAAGACGGGACTTCGACAGGAGGACTAGAAAGTGATTCTCTATCAAAAGGCCTCTTGGAGGACCGATGCTCGCGAGCGACGATCTGCATATACACACACATGACACACTGCACTCAAACACACATTCTCACACCGGTTCCATGTGGTTACACAACACAAGACACCAAGTGGTATCTAGTAGCCTGTGAAATCACGGACATGTAATTTTTGGAGAAAATGTTGATGACAGGGAAACTGTATTCTTAGGAGGGCTGAACTTTCATACTGAGGGCTGAAGTACATACAATTTAGCCACATTGCCAGGACAGAGAGGCCAGGTTAGATGATGTGACTTTGCTACCTCACCTCTTATGCCCCAAAACTCCCGGACTGCAGACTACTCTTGCAGACCAGACACAAATCATTAGATGTGGATCTGCACATCCACTTACACATACAAACCTATTCCTAATCATGCACCCCCCTCCTGGTATAGGTGGTATCTGTTAGTAAGCCCTGTCACAGAAATAATCTCACAAATCACTGGGACCTTTCCCGACAACACTGGGGGTCCAGGGGGTAGACCCTTAAGCTGGAAAGATAAACCAAAGCATGGTATTGGAGTTTATTGGGTTGAAGACTTATTGATCAATCACGCCAATCACATGGTTGTGGCAGAAAGAGTGCATGACACACACTTTTAACCAAATCTGGTATTTAGCTGATCATGGTAATGGGACTAAGTGCCTAAGGCGACGTGATTTCTATAGGTCCCACATAAGCCCGCAAAGTTCTTTAGTAGACTAGATTGGATGACAATTAGTAGTTAAAAGCCCGTATGCCAAGATATTGGCCGCTTCTGTAATGCCTCTGTAAACCGTTCTGTATCACCTTTTGTAAGAAGAATCAATGCCAAAAGTGCTACCCACACAACGTAACACGTCCCCTTGTCACGCAGACACATAATGGTTATTCTATCATTGAACACATGCGGTCTGCAATATGCAACCCTCCACAGACTAGCGAGATGAGGTTTGATTAGCTGAACTCAGTACTCGGGGGATGTGCCTCGTGGATATTAACCTTCTGTCTACCAATAGGTGCAATGATTCTTCTTGTCATGCTCATTTTGCCTTATATTGTTTCTCTAGTTCAGAGCAGTCTCTCACACTCGTTGAAATTACTAATGACCGAGCACTGATGTTGACAGAGTGATTAAGATCCCTATGATGACCAACCTGACTTGTATCATAAACCTGACTGGGTACTAGATCCTCCCAGCGACACTGACGATGACGAGTCATTGACATCCGTTTAACACCTATTGTAAATATTCCTTTGACTAGAATATTTAAAATATTTTGATGACCCTCATTTCACCCTAAATGAGATTGCTTGACCACAGGATATATCTGCAAAAACAGCCTTAGCACCTTCATTATGTCTGTTTTATGATGAATTCAGTTGAACCGTGAAAGGATTCTGATGTATTCACAGCATAGTAATTTCTCTGTTAATTTTAGTTAGCATATTTTGTAATGATAAAAGGGGGAAATGTGAGGGAAATGATACATTTTTACTTTGTAATAGTTTTGTTCTTGTTCTGTTCATCCGAGGATAATGTCAACGAAGGTCATGTCATTTAGATTAGTACAGAATGTTTATCTGCTTATGGAGACACAAACATGTTTTTCTGTTAAGGGTTTGACCCTGAAACAAAGCCTGCTTGAACTGCCTCAAACTGCTTCTTATCGGTACACAGAAATGTATCATGCTCTGCGCTTCATATATGTAGTTCATGTTCAGCACAAGCGGGCTAGAGCGCTCTTGTTCATTATTATTCATTATTATCATTATTCTATCCTGCTTTCTTCTATCCTGTATTCATCCTCTGTAATAAACCTTTTCACCTCAGAGGACGAGTCTGAGAGTGTTGTCTAAATTTCTACAACAGTAGATGAGCACAAATGTGTTTATGGTTCAAATTAAAGGGTTATAGCTTTTCTGATTACCAGTTTTGGGATTTCAAGGAAACAAGGCATGAACCCAGTAGGGGATTTTGAACTTCAAACACAGAAATTATGAATGTAGTTGCATATCTGCCTGTAAGTATCCCATAACAGTCTTATTATACCATGGATTAAACATCATGATATAATGCACTGCTCAAAGTTTCATTGACTATGTTTACATGGACAGCAGTAATCTAATTATTGACCTTACTCTGATTAAGATAATAATGTGATTAAGGTGTTTACATGAGTCGCTTTTAGAATACTCCTGTCATGTTCCTGTTTTACATGTTATAGAACATAATTAGATTAATAGCCCGCATCATTACTTCACCGCGCCACGCCATCCGACGTCCCTCCAGAATTTCACGTATCAACATACAGTTCGTCTTTGTTATGGTACCGTATACAATTTTGGGTGTCTTTATTTTTTTCCCGAACGCTTTAAGTGCAGTTAATTATTTGTCATGCTATATGTGCTGATAGACAACTGCTTGAAGCCGTGGGCTGCGTCTCAAACTGCGTACTTACCGTCTATATAGTAGCCGAGATACATGTATTTTTCCCCACTACAGGCCTATAGTAGGCAAATATGTGGTTTGGTACGCAGCCGAACTCTCTTGTTCGCCGTAAAATGTTGAGAACTGCCGTGTGTGATCATGTCCTGTCACAAAATGCGGTGAAAACTCTCACATGACGTTCATAATGTTATTAAGGTGTTTACATGTCTGTAATACACGTCCATAACGCGACTAAAACAGGAGTACTCCACCTGTCTTAATTCGATTAGAGCTTAATTCGAGTATGACCTTAATTAGATTAAGGTAAGTAAAAATCGCTGTTTACATGGTAGTTTCTTAAAGTATGGTCTTAATCGAGTTAAGAGTGGATTATTGTTGTCCATGTAAACGCAGCTAGTGTTGAGCTCTTGATAGATGTTAGATTTCAGCCCTCTCATCTAATATCATAACCAGCCATCACTATAGGCGACTATATCACAAAGTTATTTGTTCACGCTTGCATTGTTAATGATCCAGCTTGAGATTCTTTAGGTCAGACTTAGCTGCAGCACATTTGCCACTGCTTTTGAGCCATACACCTTCATAACATTCTGAACATAATCAGCTCTAATAGCTGATTATCTGCACTCTTTGCTGAAGTGGGCCTCAATCTTAGAGCATGAGCCAATGTACCAATCATGGTAATGACCCAATCAACAATAGGGACTGTCTCTGTATGTGGGACTACTGTACTAACTCTCCTAAGCACTGCATTTATTTGCGCTGTTTCATTGCTGGTAACAGCTCTTGCATTTGGTGCATGCCTGCTGCCAGCTCCTCTACTCTGCCTTCCAATGCAGTAAAGGCACTCATTGGCACTCATTCTTCCCATTTAATGATCAGCAGAATCGTCTGCCTGTTTCTACTCTTGCCCTTACAACATGGTGAGGAACTTAATTTTTTTCTGAGGATTATACTTAGCATCCAACGTCCAAATTCCTCAAGATTGGAAAAGAGGACAAATGTGACATAGCAAGGATTTTTTTTATATAAACTACAGATGTGTGGTCGCAGTCATGGCTAAAAACAAGCAAAACTCCCCTAGAAACTACTGCTGTACTATAAGTGGAATAAAACACTTCAGGATAGTAACCACAAGTGTATGTGTGTGTGTGTGTGTGTGTGTGTGTGTGTGTGTGTGTGTGTGTGTGTGTTATTCCTTAGTTATAAGATAAAGATAAAATAAATCTGGAATTACTATGCCTATGTCTAAGAATTTGTCGACCAATAAACAATTTCAAGATAATAAGGATATAAAAACTCTAGAAAGAAATATTAATTTTATCTTAATATAAATATGTATATTAATTAATAATATAATTATATAATATAATAATGTAATAGTAATATAATAATATAGTAATAATTTTATGTTTTAAATATATTTGTGTAATCTGATAATGAGAAATATAAATTAATTTAAATTAAGTTAAACTGTAAATTAAACAATATTTAAATTGATCTTATTTGCAGTGTGGTATGGGATGGAACATCAACACTTAAGCATTATTGTATATGTGAAATAATGTTCTGATTAATGTTATGTTAATTGATAATCACACCTTGTTTTCTATACGGCGATCAGTGTACTGACATGACCTCTGCTGACTCCAGTTTACTTTCTACACACCTGGAACATTCATTCAAGTCTTGCCAAATATTGAATGGAACATGAATGTTCCGAGCCTTGTTACTCCACCGACTGTCTATGTTATGTTTCACTCTCTGTCTGATCTTATATACTCTTTCAGACTGTACTTTGACCTGATTGTAACGAAACAACCTGTGCTTTGCATTGCACCTGCTTAGTGACACTAATCTGGTTTTGCAATTTCACTTCTGCTGCTTGGATATTATATTTTATAAGTGCCTCATTGCGGGGCGCACGGTGGCTTAGTGGTTAGCACGTGCCTCACACCTCCAGGGTCCGGGGTTCGATTCCCACCGGGGCCATGTGTGTGCGGAGTTTGCATGTTCTCCCCGTGCTGTGGGGGTTTCCTCCGGGTACTCCGGTTTCCTCCCCCAGCCCAAAGACATGCATGGTAGGCTGATTGGCGTGTCTAAAGTGTCCATAGTGTATGAATGAGTGTGAGTGTGTACGTGATTGTGCCCTGCGATGGACTGGCACCCTGTCCAGGGTGTACCCCGTCCTGTGCCCGATGTTCCCTGGGATAGGCTCCAGGTTCCCCTGTGACCCTGAAGAAGGAGTAAGCGGTAGAAGATGGATGGATGGATGGAAGTGCTTCATTGCATGGATACTCTTTCTCCAAGTCTGGTGGTTTACAGCCCTCAGACATAAAAGCCAAACAGCAAGAGATGCAAAGAAATTAAATTAAACAGGGAATGAAATCAAGGAATTATAATAATAACCGGCTTATACTGGTCAGGGGTCCAGTGGATGCCGATCTGTGGAACACTGGGTGCAAGGCAGGAATGCACCTTGGATGGTATGCTAGGGCATCATGCACATACAATACATTCACACACTCATTCACACTTAGGGACAAATTATCTTGGCCAACCACCTACTGCCATGTTTAGTAGGTGGGAGGTAACTGGAAAACCTAGAGGAAACCCATGCTGACACAGAAACTACAGACAGACAGTCACTTCTCAGGACTAAACTTGGGTCCCTGGAGCTGTAAGGTGGCAATGCTACTCACCATGCCACCATGATTCCCAGATTCTTGTTACAGATCCTTTAACTGCATATTAATTTGTGTATTTCTGGATTCGCTACCCTTGTATATGTATTCTTAGATTCCCTGCTGGAAAATGGATTTGCTTGGTTAAATCTGTCTGTGTTTTGACTCCAGTCATGAAAAAAAAAATAGAGTCTCTGCTCATACATCCAACTGCCTTTGACTGCCAATTGTTATAGAAACATAGGGCTTAAGAGGATGCGAGCCAAATATGAGCATTTATCTTTCTGACAAGGTCATCTTGTATGCATGAATGACTATTTATGAAAATGAAGGAGTCTGACAGAGACAGATTGAAGTGATAAGTGTGCCCATTTGAGTTATCTACTGACTTTCTTAGAGACTCTCATTAGATTAATGCACATGTTGCACATCAGATTGCATCATAAGAATGCTCTCCCAACACAAATGATCATATCAGGAATCGAGAATTCAAGAATGTAAGGTAATCAATATTTAATAAGATTTCATTGTCCCAAACTCTCAAACTCCATCAAAATCATCGGTCCTGCTCTTCAATTGCAGCTCATTAACAGAACCAACAGCTGAGTCTGTCCTTGGCTCCAGAGAGCTGCAATATCACTTTTAATTTATTTCACCAAAGACTGCCACGCCATTGGCACTGAATATTAGATGAGATCTCAACACACAGTCTTAAACAGCCCAGTCAGGACTTTTGAAAATATCATTGTGTGTGCTCAGGGATTAGTTATAAGTTTACCAGAAAAGTGTTCACTAAATGAACATATTGCACATCCGGGGTTGGGCAGAGGACTGCTGCTAATTCCAAAGCCAATATGGATGCTGTCTAAAATCTGTCTTGCCAGCCAGAATACTATGAAAGTATGAACGTGAGGAATGCACACCTGAGGGGGAATTCTATTAATGAATGTTTTGTGTTACAGTGAAAAGATGCTGGGATATAAAGGAAAGAGACGGGCGCCTTTTATTAGACACATAACTCATTTGAAGGGATAGAAGAGTCTTCGGGACTTAGTACCGCATCATTGTGTAGTTGCAAACTACTTTCATGAGTGAGTCCAAAGACCACCTTTCTCCAATTCTCTCTCCCGAGAAAAAACACACAAACACTTGCAACCCATTTGAATGTCTCTCTCATCTACTACATCTGTAGTAAAGCACCACGTGCTGTCACGAATATTTAAGAAACAGCATCTTCCCATAGGATGAAAACACACAGGCTCTTGAATAATTGAGACACTGACAAATCGTCAGAATACTATAATACATTGCCATGTCACTGCCTATGACATCAGACATGAAGAGATTTTAAACCTGGAAGACGAAAATAGCACACAAAAAGCTCAAAATGAACCAGTTTTCTCCTACAATGACAATTAAAGGATGCTAAGATTGTTCTTTATGATATGCGATACGAATGCCTCTGTTAAAATCTCAGAAAATGTAGTTTAGTGTTTCATGACGCTTTAAGGAATTTCTGAAGGCAAACACAGTTTGCGCATGTTACAGGGAATGTCTGCACATTTCCTCCCTTCACAAATAAAACTACTTGTGGCCCATTTATGATGTGCCGCTTAAATGCACAGTTTGTTAATGTTAGATTCAACTTTAATCGGCAGGTTCCCTGTAGCTAATACAACACTTATAACTAAATAAACACGATCTCTGGGCACTTTAAATTTCCTGTGCTAACTTCACTGGGCACACAAGAACAACAGAGTTTTCGCTGTTGGTCACACAAATTATTCTAGCTAAATTTGATCTAGTTTACTACAAACTTCCATTCAAAACACACTCAGACACTGAAAAAGTGCTAACCTGAAAGACGACTCTCTCAAAGCTACTTTGTGAGCGGACACAAAAGGACAATGAGCTCACTGCTCTGATAGTTAACCCCAGGAATTAAAATAACATAGGCCTTTCAATAAGAGTTTGAGGAACATGCTCAACTCTATTTTCTTTTACTATACTGTGAGAAGATTTCTTCGTCCTGACAGGCAATTGACGAACATTGGAAAACGCAATTGTATAACATAAGGCCTTTTAGGAAAAAGTTGAGGAACATGCTCAACTTTACAATTACCACACTGAGAGGAGATTTCTTCGTCCTCGCAGGGGCAAAATTTTAATTTTCATTTACTGCGGCTTAACAATAGAGAAGCAAGTGAAGCAAAGCATCACTTTATATCCGTTCACAAGGCCAGCTGGTACACATTGCGTATGTCATACATTCACACATCAGACTTGTCTTTCTGTCTCTGATCTATTATCCACACTAATAGAAAATATACACACGTGACTCAATGTTTACATACCAGGTTGAATTGTCCGCTTTCTAAACACCAATTAATATAGGGAAAATTAGCTGTTTGGCTTAAATTGTTGTATTCTCCACCATTATATGTAACGAAAATTAGCTGTTTAAATTGAGCTGTTGTATTCTCGCCAAATATGCAGGACTAGCAGCAAAGCTCAAAAGGGGAAATTTGGCTAAATCAGTATTTCTGATCAACTATTTGTCCAGCGGTAAGTTGAACTTAGTGTATTCATTAATTATGGATTAGCTATTACATCCATGGTGTTGGTTAAAAATTATGAAAGAAATAAAACACAAGGGAGACAGGCGTAAGTAACAAGTAACTTTATTGAGAATGAGGATCGATTGGACTGGTGGGTAAGTAATCAGTTGGGGATGGGGGTTGACGGTAAGGTGAGTGGTCAGGAGAAAAGTCTGGGCTGGCAGGAGTGTAGCTAGAAGAAAGGTCAGAGACAGGGTCGGAATACGCCATGTCATCACCATCATCATAAGGGTTGGACGAGTTGTCGGAGGGAGCAAAGAGAGAGGAGTCAGTCTGCGTGTAAGCATCCACATACACCTTAGCTAGACAGATTCTGTATCTCAGAGGCGGAGGAAACCCAGAAGTGTCAGGGGGAGCTCGTAGAACCTCAATGAAGAGGGCCAGAGTCGCAAAAAGATGTGCAAGTTGGTAATGAGTATTCAGGTCAAAGCCCAGGTCTTCGAAGGATGGAGGAAAAATTCTGGGGGGGTAGAGTTTTTACTGGTTTTACTGCAACATCCGGCCAAGTGGCCACTCTGACAAAGGCCGCTAGTGTTTAGAAATGGTGGGTTTGTCCGTCCACCCCAGAATTGTTGGCACCAGTCCCGACAGCTTCTTTGAATTATGGTTTGAGTGGTCTGAGGTTTGAGGGCTGTTTAAATGGACTGTCTTACCTTCTCTTATCATCTCTGCTGCCTGGTTCAATCCTACAATGGTTTTGATATTGTTCGCGCCCTTGTAGTCCGATTCTTGTTTAGCCTAGTTAATGCCCGTTTGCCGATCACCTGACATTTTGCCTGTTTTTGACCGCGCTTTTGACTGACGTTTTTGTATTTGTCTGCCTGCCTCTCTTCAATAAAACTCTTATCTATATTTGTATCCATCTCAACCCTCCATAACTTGACAGAATCCTTTGCCATAATATGGACGCAACAGAATTTTTTAGAGTTCAAGAGGCCCTCTAGGAAAGGGAAAGAAGTGGGAGAAGTTCTCCCTAATTCAAGGAAACCGGGAATGGCTCGACATGATGTACACCATCAGGGGGTATGTCAAGGAGGAGCCTTCCAACCAGGCTGGAACCATCTCCTACCCTCCCTCCCCCACTATGGATATTGTCCAGCCTGCCAAGTTGACGGAGGACATTGTTCAGCTGTTGTTGCTTGTTTCATGGTTCATAGTTTTGATTTTGTTTCCATCCTTAATGTTCGTTCTTGTTTAGCCTAGCTAATGCTTGTTTGCTGATCAAATGACCTTTTTCCTGTTTTTGACAGCGATTTTGATTTATGTTTTGGATTTGTCTACCTGCCTCTCTTCAATAAAGCTCTTATCTGCACTTGCATCCATCTCAACCCTCCATAACATAACAGAACAGACACATATAAAAAGGAACAGAAGATTACTTAATTAACTTTTAAATAAACCTCAACTGCAAGTACAGTAACCAGACCCATTTATATTTGGTAAGGTGAGTAAATTATTAATGTTCAATTAAATATTATTATTACTGGTGCTGGTGCTGTTTATTATTAGGGGTCAAGCCCCAAAGGGGCAAAGACCCTTATTGTTTTTGTTAGTTTCCTTCTTCTTATAATTATTAGCGGTCAAGTCCCAAAGGGTTGAAGGCTCCTATTGTTTTCATTACCCTTCTTCTTCTTCTTCTTCTTCTTCTTCTTCTTCTTCTTCTTCTTCTTCTTCTTCTTCCTCTTCTTCTTCTTCTTCTTATTATTATTCTGCTCTGGAAGTCTATGGCAGCCTATTGAACTGCTTGTGGGGAAGATATGAAATTTGGCACACCCATAGAGGACATTCAGATCTGTTAATAATGCAAATTTGGTGTCTCTACCTCAATCCCTCTAGCGCCACGAACTGTTCAAAATTGTACAATGTTTACGTGAATAACTTTTGAACCACGAGTTTTAGAAATTACGTTATTTTTTTGCTCTGATTCCTTGGCTGAAGCTGATTCGAACCCATCCTATGACTTTTTTTTCTGAAAATTTTTCCACAATTTGAATTTTCTAAAAAAATAAAAAAAATTAAAAAACCTACTTTTTCAAACTCATCCTAGGCAGTTTCTCCGATTTACAGGAAAATTGGCATGCATCATCCAAAGACACTTACAACAAAAAAATAATTCACAAAATTTTGATAAACCGTACCATTTTAGAATGGCCCTTCAAAGAATTTGAGGGCGAGCATGCCAAAATGGATGTGAGGGTATATCTCCGTAAGGATTTGAGGAATTGTGAAGAAACTTGGACGATGTCATCAGAATTAGGCTGTGAGGTTAGCTGCAGTGTTTCAGAACAGTAGTACCTAGTATTCACAAGATATGAAAAAAGCACATTTTTGCTTATAACTTCTGAATAGTTTGTCATAAAATCATCAAATTAGTTTCATAAGATTCAGGGGGACATAGCAAGTCCCACCATTTGAAAAATTCTTATGTCAGCCATTTTGGATGTTGGGCAGTTTGAATTTAGACACAAAAATGTTGTATTTTACAAATGACTTGGCTAATCGTTACAAAATTCCATATCTGTCTTTGGGATGATGCTCTGAAGGGACTCAAAAAGATCTGGGACAGTGCCAACTTGTAGTCAAAAATTATAATGCTATTTCTAAAACTGCTAATCACTATTGACACCTTTTGCCTGCTGTCATGCGACTGGTCTTAATAAATTATGTGCTTCATGCTGAGAACAATGATAGAGAGGCACTCAATCAGGAGCCACACGTGATTCCACCTGTTTAATCAGCTGATCTTGGCTTTCAATAAATTCAG
Source organism: Ictalurus punctatus (assembly GCF_001660625.3). Taxonomy (NCBI): domain Eukaryota; kingdom Metazoa; phylum Chordata; class Actinopteri; order Siluriformes; family Ictaluridae; genus Ictalurus; species Ictalurus punctatus. The sequence continues at coordinate 25,850,714 of NC_071284.1, forward strand.
GTGTGGCTTTTGCTTGGTTGGAATATCCAATTTTCATACAATTGAGAACCTCTATTCAAATGTTTCTTGTTTGGCTTTCTCTTTGTTGCTTGCAGCTGTTGCTGAAATCATGAACTTAGGGTGAGGGTTGAAAACACTTTCTGTAATTAAGTATTTATTCTGAAAGAAAGAAATTGAAAAAGTCTCAACATTTATGTAGGCTATTGTAGGACAAATTAGCCATTAACACTTTATAGATAAATAATGTAAATTTCAACCTTAGAGCCAGCATAATGCTAAATAATTAAGCTTTCGGGATCTACCATTATTCAAATGCATTTAAAAATAGAGCTACTCCCCCATTTATGCCAAAGCAGCAAATAATTATTCTTTGACCAGAATAATGTGAATTGTGTTTGCAATTGTTTGATAGCAATGAGAGCCGAGTATTTTTATGAATATTTTTGAACAAAAGATCAAAATTTTAAACAATGAAGACAACTTTTCACGGCTTTCTTTGCGCATATTTACCAATGGTGCCAATATTAGTGGAGGGGCCCTGTATGTGAATTTGGCATAGAATTATGATAATTGTAATACCAGTTTATTTAACCCACAATTCGGGTTAAATTAACAACCTATCATTCTGGATTAGATTCAATCAGCAGAGCTGATATGTTGATCAAGATTGACACTGAAAAAAAGGTTGTTGTAGCTTTGAAACAGAAAAACTGCATGTCATGTTTTTTGATGGAAATTGCACAGTGTCATTATTTGTATAATATGCTTTCTGGATGAGAGATAAGAGAACCATCCTTAAAAGGCACAAAGAGTAAAAGTAAAATCAAGAGGTAGTGGGATAAATCAAGAGTGATAAATTGGAATCAAGGTATCTTGCATTGTCAATTGAAGGAGACATCCTTATCTAAAGTTTAACTGGGCTTCTTTAGGCGTAATGTTTAAATCTCAGATTTGCCATCACTTAAGCCAGGCATCCAATTTCCAGTCAGATGTAATTAGCAATTGAGCCCCTGACACCCATCAAGTGGACTGACCCGAGGGCTCGAGCAATATCAACACACTCATCCTAATATTCGAAACCTCCCCGTGCATTTTGATGGCATAATTATGATTAATGAGCACTGGAATAAGCCACAGCTCCCCTTAGGATAATTCATCCTTTCTGTTTTCATTAACTTTATTCATGCCAATATTTCATTTCAGCATGAGAACTATATAAAAGATAATTTGCTGAAAAGTATACTAAGGCTATCCATTTGCTATATGCTGAATTGGTTATATTTCCCCACACATTTGGACCACCTAATTTAGTCTATGTGCCATGCTGAGAATGCTGTCATGGTGAATTTGTGTATGGTAAATAAGATAAAGTATCACAATTTATTCCCAGTGTTGCTCCTGGTATATTCAAGACAGTCAATTTTGTTGTTCTGGCATGCTTGGCCATTTAAAAATTCAGATGTAGAAATCTGACAGTGGTGATTCACCTCCAAAAGCTGTTCCCAAAGTGGCATGTCTGCATTTCTGCAATGGAAGATTTCATTTCCCATCATCTCTCACTCTCCTTTAACTAGCTTGAATTAATCATGAGCTCAGGCATGTATTACTTACCATAAATGTAAACTGGAATTGTTGAGTGAGTATACAATGATGTGAATGCCCTTTCTCTTTCTTTATTAACTGGAAACAGTATTTTTTTTAAAAAAAAAAAAAAAAAAAGGAGATTAACGAGTAATTTAAAAAGGTCATGGCCACAGTGGAACGGAGCCAGAACCGGGGAGATTATAAAAGGCCGCTCTTCTGCTCGATAGAAGAGAGTCCTCTCACGTGAGATGTGCACGTGGCTTCCTGCCTGCTCTTAGTATCGTTGACATTGTGTGTGTTGACTAATTGGCATTGTGTGTGTGTTTGTTTTTTTCATTCAGAAGACTCGGACTCGAGCGAAGCCTCCGCTCCCTGGCTACGCATGCGGCGTTGCCTGACGGCCGAGAAGAGCCCCCATTTTTCCGGAAAACACCGGCGTGACTCTGGCAATCCCACAACCCACTGATCCCGCTCCACACGCTGCCACGCCCACATGCACACACACACACATACACACTCACACACCCCCAGAACGCCATAAATAAAGAAAATCTCATTTTTGCAACGTTACAACGGCCTCCTGTGTGTCTGTGCTCCATCCACCGCTGGCTAATTTGCTTACAATATGTATATAAATATATAATGTGTGTGTGTGTGTGTGTGTGTAGAACCGGCAGGTAACATGTAATGATCCTCAATAGTTAAGGCTCTGGGTTACTGCTCAGAAGGCCAGGGATTCAATCCCCAGCACCACCAAGCTGCCACTGTTGGGCCCTTGAGTAGGGCCCTTAACACTCTTTGTTCCAGGGGTGCCACATCATGTCTGACCCTGCGCTCTGATCAGAACTTGCGTACAAGCTGGGATAAGTGAAGAAAATAATTTTGCTGTAATGTATATGTGACAAGTAAAGGCTTTTTATTATTATTATCAGTTTACTTATGTGTCTTTTGTGCCTTCACAGCATCCATTAACCCACGAGAGAGAAAGGGAGACAGAGTACAAGTCCGTTGGCAGAGCTTGTGAGACATATCCCCAGCTCGTGAATCTGCCAGCCATCCCAAAAGTGCTGTTGTGCCCAATTCCATTAATCAAGGACCCCTTCGAAAGATTTGGCATGGACCTTGTCAGGCCATTAGAAAGGTTAGAAAGGTACATGCGTGGATATCACTTTGTGTTAGTCTTGGTGGATTGTGCAATGTGATATCCAGAAGCAGTACCTCTACACAGCATATCAGCACCTAGTGTTGTGGAGGCGCTCTTCTGTGTTGTCTCTCGAGTTTGGATCTTAGAGATCCTGACTGACCAGGGCACTACATTATCTTTACAGATTGTTGGGGATTCAATCAAATTGCACCAGTGTTTACCATCCGCAGACTGATGGGCTGGTTGAATGCTTTAATCAGATGCTTAAAATATGATTTGGAAGTTTATTCACACTGTTGCACAGTATTGGGATAAGCTTCTCGAGCACCTGTCGTTTGCAGTATCATTCAAATTATTGTACAGGTGCAAGCATCTTGGACATCATTCGAGAAAATTGGCAGGAGGCACCATTTAATAGCAAAAATGAAATTCAATATGTTCTTGACCTGAAAACAAAACTCCACACATTGGGACAATTAACACAGGAGAATTTGCTACAGGTGCAAGAATGTCAATCCCAGCTGTATAACAGGGGTATTTGGCAATGGGAATCTGCACCAGGACATAATGTGCTCATTTTGCTACCCACATCAAGCTCTAAATTACTTGTGAAGTGGCAAGGACCCCTTGAGGTCACATGGTGAACTATGTTAACTATGTGTCAACTAAATCAACTATGAGGTCAGACAAATGGATAGAGGCGATGTGCTTCGAGTATACCACTTCAGTCTCCTAAAACTGTGGAGCGAGGTGGGTCCTGTGGCTCTGGTGATGGTGATTCCTGAGAGGGAGGAGCTGGGATCAAAGGTAAGTCTATAAGGAAACTCTCAGTTGGTTTCAGAGAAAAAAATCAAGGTGTTAGAATGGCTCAGTCAATCACCTGACTTGAATCCAATCAATCAAGATTTAAAGACAATATGTTTAGAAGAATGGGCCAAAATCACACCTGAAGCATCCTTTCCATTGGAATCCTTACATGAATACAGCAGCGTCTCTCCTCTCCTTCCATCATCTGGTCTGTGACTCTGCTTTCAGAAGAATTTTTTATGTTTCCATTTATTTTACAGGAGTACCACAGCCGTCCGTCAACAACTTATCAATGGGGAGAGGCTCTTACTGTACCAGCCTGGTTGAGTAAAACAAATTTGCTCTTTCATTGATGTTTGTGAATGTCTTCCTTTAATTCCTTTCTGTACACTGACTCCACAACACACCGTAAGAGCTAAAACGAGCAAATAAAATTGTATAGGTGTTTTACAAGGGGACAATTAGATTTAAACAAAACAATTGGATATTTTATGACAAAATTACAAATGAAGACTAACATCTGTCTTAAATATCCTGAACTGATTTATAAACCAAACAAAATTTGCATAAAAACAAAGATATACAAAATATAAACACATAAAATAAACCTTACCTTATCAACCAGGTACTAAGACAAAACACAAAATAGGCAATAGCTGAATATCTTAATTTCCCTTTATAACTATTTTAACTTCTTCTTTTCAACCCCATGACTCATTAACTTTCTGTATGTGTCCATGTGCTGTTCACCTTTCCTTCCATTCGTGCTCCTGTTTACTGGATGAAGCACACTTCAAAATAAAATCCCTATAGGAGCAGTAACTAAAATGAGGGAAAAATAGCATTTTAAAACTAAATAAACACATAACTAATACTAAGAAAGGATACATAATACTATATTAATGAGCTAAGAATTAATTAATGAACCATTTAAATAACTGAGGGTTATTTACAAATGTACTGATCAGCTTGCAAATGTCCTCACAGACATCTTTGACATTTCCCTGTTGTCCCCGTGTGCTTTAAGATTACTACCATCATCCCAGTACTGAAAAAATTCATCTGTGTCCTGCCTGAATGACTACCGGCTGGTGGGAGGTGGCACATATCATCATGAAGTGCTTTGAGTGGCTAGTCATGAAAACATAAAGAGCAGTCTTCCCATCACACTGGACCCATTTCAGTATGCATACCATCCCAACTGCTCAAAAGATGATGCCTTATCTGCTACCATCCATCTGCCTCTGACCCATCTAGACAAAAAGGACAATTACGTAAGGATGCTGTTCATAGACTTCAGTTCAGCATTCAACACAATCATCCCACAACAACTGACAACAAAGCTGAGCCTACTGGTTAAACACCTCCCTCTGCAACTGGATCCTGGACTTTCTGCCCAGGAAACCCCAGTCCGTCAGTATTGGCAACTCCACTCCAGCACCAACACACTGAACATCAGTGCCCCCAGGGCTGTGTGTTCAGTCCACTGCTGTCTCATGACTGTGCTGCAACGTACAGTTCTAATTGCATCATCACATTTGCTGATGACACTACAGTTGTGGGCCTCATCATCAACAATGATCTCTTATTAGCAACAGCTATCTCTTCATGTTGACTAAAGAGATGAATGTCGACTTCAGGAGAACCCAAGTGGACCACCCACCACTGCATATCAATGGAACAAATGTGGAGAAAGTCAAAGGCTCCAAGTTTCTTTGTGTACACATCACTGAGGACCTCACCTGGACTCTTAACACCACCTGCCGAGTCAAGAAGTCCCAGCAGTGCCTCCACTTCCCGCGGAGGCTGAAGAGAGCCAAAATTCCCCCTCCCATCCTTACCTCATTCTACAGAGGAACAACAGAGAGCTTCCTGACCAGCTGTCTCACCATGTGGTATGGGAACTGCACAGCCTCTGATCGCAAGACCCTACAGCTTATTGTGAGGACAGCTGAAAAGATCATAGTAGTCTCTATACCCACCATCAGCACTTCTTTCAACAACCACTGCATTGGCAAAGCCACCAGTATTGTGGATGTCTCCTCTCACCCCTCTCATTCACCCTCCTGCCATGTGGCAGAAGGAACAGGAGCATCCGTGACACCACCAGCAGACTCCTCAACAATTTCTTCCTTGAGGCACTATGATTACTCAACACCCTGCTGCCTCCCAATTCTCACATGGGCTAGTCAATCCCCTAACCCAGTAGGACTCAGTACCACTGCACTTTACATAGCTACATCAGTCACTTTATGTAATTGAACTAATTTTTGCTGCCAATATTGCTGTTAAACTTGTGCTGCTACATTACACAATTGCTTACAGTTTGCAGTCCATGTTCTGTGTATTTATTGTCTTATGTATTTACTGTCCTGTGTATTTACTATTTTGTTATGTGTATTTATTGTTTTGCACTCATCTTACACTGTGTCACGTATCATGACGCAATGGAGATAAGGACTGATGCAATCGCAGTTTGAACAGGTTTTATTGAGAAACACAGGCAGGTTAATCCAAATCGTGATCCAAAAATGTAATCCAAAACATGCAAGAGGTTAGGCGATTGGCAAACAGGCATAAACGGGGCAAGGCAGGAAAGTATGTCGTGGTCACGGAACAGGTCGAAATACAAAACATGAAACATAAACTATGACTATGAACTGGGAGCGGAGAAACCACCCTGAACTAAACAGAAGAATCTAAACATGAAACATGACATGGACAAGAACTGTGACTATGACTGTGACTGTGACGATGACTAAGATTATGACTAACTGTAGTAAGGAATCAATACTAAGGTTCTAATCTATCTAAACTACTCTAATATTCCACGCTGTGTGTTGGGAGGCGCGCGGTGTATATATACAAACATAATCAGCCTCGTAATGGCTAACGGTTTAGGGCAATTCAGATACACGTGAAACCATAGCCAATGACAGAACAGGGAGGACACATAACAAAACATAACAAATGACGTGTCCAAATGTCACGATTGTCAACAAGGGAAAAGCAGGTGCTCGCGCACCTGCTCGTGCATGTGCGCTCACATGCTCCATAGCGCGCTGCTTAAAGGGGAACTCGTGACAGAACCCCCCCCCCCCCCCCCCCCAAAGGCACTCCTCCCGGAATGCCATGAAACATCCATCTCCATTGGCGGCCCCGGCCCCGTCCTCCGCAGAACAGGAAAGCGGAGCGACGTCCCCGGCTGAACAGGAAATCGGAGCGACGTCCTCATCGGAGCAGGAAAGCAGAGCGACTTCTTCGGTGGAGCATGAAAGCAGAGCGACGTTAACAGCAGAGCAGGAACGCATAGTGACATCCTCGGCCGAACAGGGAGGCGGAGCGGCGTCCTCAGCAGAGCGATGTCCTCGGCCAAACAGGGAGGCGGAGCGACGTCCTCGGCCGAAGGAGGAAGGCGGAGCGACGTCCTCGGCGGAGCAGGGAATCAGAGCAACGTACACAGCCGTGCAGGGAAACAGAGGGACGTCTGCAGTGGAACAGGAAAGTGGAGCGAAGTTCCCAGCAGAACAGGAAAGCAGAGTGACGTCCTCGGCTGAGCAGGAAAGCAGAGCGACGTACTCAGCGGAGCCTGCAGGCTGAACTTGGCTGGTCATGTCAGCAGACTGGGACATGAGCAGAGCTTGGTTGTCCGTGTCAACAGACACTTGGTTGTGCATGTCAGCAGACGTGGATGTGAGCAGAGCTTGGTTGTTTGTTTCAGCAAACTTGGGCGTGAGCATAACTTGGTTGTCCCTGTCGGCTGACTTGGGCGTGAGCATAACTTGGTTGTCCCTGTTGGCGGACTTGTGCATGAGCAGAACTTGGTTGTCCCTGTTGGTGGACTCGGGCGTGAGCAGAACTTGGCTGTCAGTGTCGGCTGACTTGGACGTGAGTAGGTCTTGGTCGATCATGTCGGCTGACTTGGACATGAGCAGGGCTTGGTCGGTCATGTCGGCTGACTTGGACGTGAGCAGGACTTGGCTGTACATGTTAACAGACACTTGGGACAGTAACTGGGCTTTACAGTGGATCTGTGGAGCTGAGATCCCCTCCTGAACCTCAGGCTGGAGCTCTGGTGCTGGGGCCTCCATGTTGACCTCTGGCTGGTGCTCAGAGGGTGAGACCTCCTCGTGGGTCTCAGGTTTGAGCTCTGAGGTCGCCAGGTTAACCTCAGGCTGAGGCTCCAGAGCTGAGACATCCCCGTAGGTCTCGTACTGGAGCTCTGAGGCAGCCATGTGGACCTCTGGCTGGAGCTTGGCGGGTGAGACCTCCTCGTGGGTCTCAGGTTTGAGCTCTGAGGTCGCTATGTGGACCTCTGGCGGGGGGTCGGCAGGTGAGACCTCCTAGTGGGTCTCAGGTTCAATTTCTGGTTCTGAGGTCGCTACGTTGACTTCTGGCTGTAGTGTCATAGGAGCTTTTCTGTGTTGATACTTGTGCTGATGCCAGCTGCTTTTGAAGCATTCTTTGGAGCAGGAAAATGCTTCCTGGAGACCCAACTTCTTGCAGGTGGGACATTGGAGCTGACTTACTTTCCCGCAGCCCTCAGTCATACATCTCAGAGAAACCTTCCCCGCGTTGGCCGGAACCTAAAGTGGATCGGTGGAGACTGCCCTGTCCATCCCCTCATAATAGAGGTTGAATGGCGGGTCAGCCTGGGGCTGTCCATTGACTCTCCACCCCAGTAAATCCAGACCATGAAGCTGTCCTGGCTGCGTGAACTCCTCCATAAAAAGTTCTGAAAACTGAGTGACATCATGGAGGGCAGAGGACCCAGTACTCAAAAGCTGCTCTGCCCAGTCACGGGCCGGACCGCAAAACCTGGACACCAAGAACCCGATCCACTGTCTCTTAGTAGGCTTGGGATACGCCAGGCTGCAGAAATATTCCTGGCAGCTGAAGAGAAACTCCAGCGGGTAGCTCCCCAATCCCGCTGTCTCTGGCGGAAGTTCGACGTCGTTCCTTTGAGGGAACTGCACGGATGAAAAATGCGTCCAGTAATCCGAGCGTTTCCCGATGAGGTACTGTCCTGCTACATCCATGGTTTCTGTAGCGTGATGTCTCTCTCGTCCTCGTGCTGCATCCAGGGTGCGGCAGAATATTGTCACGTATCGTGACGCAACAGAGATAAGGACGAATGCAATCGAAGTTTGAACAGGTTTTATTGAGAGACACAGGCAGGTTAATCCAAATTGTGATCTAAAAAAGTAATCCAAAACATGCAAGAGGTTAGGTGATCGGCAAACAGGTATAAACGGGGCAAGGCAGGAAACCAGTGTGAACTAAACAGAAGAATCTAAACATGAAACATGACATGGACAAGAACTGTGACTATGACTGTGACTGTGACGATGACGATGAAGGAATCAATACTAAGGTTCTAATCTATCTAAACTATTCTAATATTCCACGCTGTGTGCTGGGAGGCATGCGGTATATATACAAACATAATCAGCCTCGTAATGGCTGACGGTTGAGGGCAATTCAGACACACGTGAAACCATAGCCAATGACAGAACAGGGAGGAGACATAACAAAACATAACAAATGACGTGTCCAAATGTCACGATTGTCAACAAGGGAAAAACAGGTGCTCGTGCACCTGCTCGTGCACGTGTGCTCACATGCTCCATAATGCGCTACTTAAAGCGGAACTCGTGACACACTGTTGTGTATTGCAATTTATGTAGTCTTGCGTACCGTTCTGCATTGCACCATGGTCCTGAAGAAACATCATTTTGTTCCAAAGTATATAGGCTATATAGAGTAATGACAATAAAAACCCACTTGACTTGACTTGGTTTAGGAGGAAAAAAAGGCAAATGCAACATTCACATTCATTAGCTTCATTGCCTCAGAATCTAATTGTTAAGTTATTAAGTTAAACTACAGGTTTGAAATTCTCGTGAACTCACCAGCAGATGCGAGACTGAATAATGCCCATTTTAATGAGGTGAATAACTGGCACTGCCATTTTAAATGGAAGAGGGGCATTGGCATGACACCACCACTCCAGCTAATGACATCTGCTGGGAGTTAAACAATGAAACAAAGACAGACAGTGGAGAATACAAGCAACAAAGGTGGAATTAAGACTATACCACCCATCTTATTCAGTATTTATGTTTTGTATCATTATTTTTTTATTGTACATTTTACTGTGAATTATTTTATTGTAAATATACAATAAGCAACGATGTGTAAAAAAACATTATACACAGTACTATAACTTTGTACTCAAGTAAAAGGACAAACTATTTATTTTTGTTCAACCAAAATTTCATTCTCATTAGAACCACATTTTTAAAATAATAGTATTTTCATACAAAAATATATGGACCAAAATATAATCATGAGTAAATTGATTATTAGGCACTATCATCCCATTTCTTGTTAATCATGTCAGCACAATTGGCAGAGTAAATGTAGACTGTAGTGTTCACAACAAGGGGAAGGCATACACAGATAAAATCATATACAATCACATGAAAAAAATAAGTACACCTCATGGAAATTTTTGGCTTTTTTGACATATTTGTAAAAGGAAACATTTGATCATCTTTGAAACATTGCCTTTTAATGAAGTTGATATACTTGAACAAATCCACAAGGGAAGTTAGCTTTCTTTAGTTCCTATATCAATTGAACCTATGTAATAGATTGTAAAGATGTTCTGATTCTAACTGTGACCTGTTCCGATTGGCATTTAACATTCTTTATCAATATTTCCTGTGTGTATATATACTATGGTTTCTGAATTTTAAAACTAAGAAGCTTTCACTTATTTCTGTGTCATTCTGCCTTCTTCCTTGGCCCAGATGACGGGAATCATTCACTGCAGCCAAATTTTGATTCTGACTGGCATAGGACAAGAACTTAACAAACAGGAACGAAGGTAAAAAAAAATGAACTTCTAGAAGAGAAGCACAAAAGAGATCTTGATGCTCAAAGGGGTAAGTTGGAAAGACTACAGACAGTGAATGAAGTAAGGGCTGCTAGAGGTCACTTAAAGACCTGAAGTGATTCATATGGAAGCGAGCATTCAGTCTGCTGACAAGAATGATGGGTTAAGCATTCCATTGATATAGCATAGCACTGAATAGACTTCCTATACTAGAGCCAGCAGTATTCAGTGGTGACCCCATTCATTTTATTGATTGGAAGGCTTCATTTCAATCACTTATTGACAGAAAGCACATTTTCTCATCAGATAAGTTATATTGTTTAAAGAAGTATGTTATTGGTCCAGATCAAAAGACCCTCAAAGGCATCTTCTACAGAAATTATGAGGAAACCTACAAGCATGCATGGAAAAGACTCGATCGTTATGGCCAGCCATTGATCATACAATGGGCATTCAGAGAAAAACTTGCAAACTGGCCCAGAATCCAATCAAAGGATGCTGAAGGACTTAGAAATTTCTCAGATTTCCTGAATGGATGTAAGGACACCATGCCTTATGTTAATGGGCTTGAAATACTGATGTCTGTGATAAGAATAGTAAACTTGTCAGCAAGCTACCTGATTGGGGTGCTGCCCATTTGAATCATCAAGCTATGCAAGTCCTCAGTGAGACTCAAGAGTTCACAAGTTTCTGTGACTTTATGTCAGTAGAGGCCGAGATAGTCTGCAACCCAATTAGCTCCTTCTACGCTCTTCATGCTTCTGAAGCCAACAAGGAGAAACACCACTCCAAAGTTAATAAGGACAAAGCCTATGTTTTCTACACAAAGATAGTTACAGAGCATGAGAATTCAAGACACACAAGAAAAGTTATCAAACCATGCACATTTTGTCAAGGCAGTGAACATAAGATTCACAACTATTCTAAATTCACTGCAAAGTCTCTTGAAGGGCAGAGACAGTACATTAAAGATATTAAGATGTGCTATGGACATTCTTGCAATACTTGCAAAGGAAGACATCCTACATATTTACATGATGACAGTTTCATCAGGAAGGTAAAGTCTGCAGCTGTTAAAATGTCTTTAGGTGAGAAGTCTGGATGCCCATCTGACACCACCTCAATGATTGTGCCAGTGTTGTTGTCCTCACCTGGGTTACTTGGTGAATAACAATTACGACACTGTCTTAATGTGACCATTAAACGTGGTTGGAAGGGACTCATTAATATAAACTGAAAGGGTTTCCAGCCTTAGAGTTAGAGGCTTTAACTCCACCGTAGTTTAAAACCTCCCCACTGCTTATACAAAATAATGCATCCCTGTAGACCATACTCATATTCCTACCTGTGAGAATGCCAGGTTCACAGGTGCCATATATATATATATATATATATATATAATCATGCGATGCGCTTAATTGCCACGTCACCTGATCATGGCAGGCCTATAAGTAGAGGCATGATTTTACACAAGCTTCAGATACCGGTCACGCACACAAGGCGTTCCCATACTGTTATGCTAAATGCAACGTCGAAGTTACCTTTGAAAGGGAACAGGGTTACATGCGTAACCCCGACGTGTTTGACCACGTTTGTCTGCCTGTCTCTTAAATAAAAGCTTTAACTGCATTTGCATCCTGGATCACCTCGTTTGCATGACAGTGTATGGTATGTCTCATACTAAATTGTTTCAGAAATTAAAACAAAATCTAAAATTAAACAAAGGCAACCTGAGTAAACACAAAATACATTTTTTAAATGATATTATTAATTGAAGCAAAAAAGTTACCCAATACAAACTGGTCCTGTGAGAAAATGTATTTGCCCCTGTAGTTACTAATTACCCAAATCTATGAAACTCCATTCATAATGGTATTCAGCTGGACTATATGCAACCAGGCCTGATTACTACCAGCCCTGTTCAATGAAATCAACACTTAAATAGAACTGTTTCAACAGCATGAATTTGGTTAAAAGGTCTTATCCAGTAACACACTATGCCAAATTTTAAAGTAATTCCAGAAATGAAGCAGAATAAGGTGATTGAAATACATCAGTCTGGGAAGGGTTACAAAGCTTTATCAAAGACTGGGGCTCCGAAGAACCACAGTGAGAGCCGTTATCTCCAAATGGAAAAAACATGGCACATCAGTGAACCTTCCCAGAGCAGCAACTACTCATCCAGGAAGTCACAAAAGAGCAAATGACCACATCAAAGGAACTAAAGCCCTCTCTTGCATCAATAAAGGTCACTGTTCATGACTCCACTATCAGAAAATACACTGGATAAAAATGGCATCCATGGAAGAGTGGCGAGGTGATAACTACTGCTAACACAGAAGAACATTAAGACTTGTCTGAATTTTGCCAAAAAAAAATCCCTTGATGATCCTCAAACCTTTTGGGGTCTCGTTACATCTGGCATATAACAAACACCGAATTCCACAAAAAGATATCCACAGTCAAGCATGGTGGTGCAAGTGTGATGGTGTGGGGTATGCTTTGCTGCTTCAGGACCTGTGCAACTAGCAAAAATTGAGTGAAACATGAATTCTGCTCTCTACCAGAAAATCCTAAAGGAGAAGGATGATTGGCCATTACTATTGTAGATAAAATTAGCTGCTGCATTCTCCACCATTATATGTAAGGAAAGTTTAGATATTTAGAGTAAGTTACCTGTATTCTCCACCAAAATATGTAAGTGAGACTAGCAGATCAGTTCAGAAGGGTAAATTTGCTAATTTAATATTTCTGATCAACTATTCCTCCAGCAATTAGTTGAAACTAGTGTATTTATTAATTATGCATTAGATATTACCTCTGTGGCCAACAGCATTAATATCCTAATTATAGTGAAACACTATGTTGAGCATAGTAACAAGATGGACAGTTGAAGGCAGCAGACTCTTAAAGCACATAAGACACATATTTAAGACAGACAAAATTTTGTTAAACTGTTCTATGACACAGAAACTAATCTAACACATAAACCCACAGACATGTGTGCTACACATACAAATAGGGGTGAAAATGGTTTTGAACAGAGAGTATGAAGTTACAAGTTTCTAGCACCATATGCTATCTTACAGACCATGACCTTACAGTTACTTCTTTCAGAAGGGCTTTAAAATTAATATTGTATGCACCAGTTTAGCTAGAATCTGGAGGTACTATGCTTGCCTTTGAGGGGATTCCCTTGTCACATCGTTGTGCTGAAGGGATTCATCAGTGGTCTGGTCGGCGTATGAGTGGCACCTAGGAAAACCAATCGGAATGATGAATGGAATGGAGTCTCATAGGTGGGTTGTTTGATGAGCTGGGCGGCGGTTATAGGCTGAGGCCCCAAGCAGATGTGATCTCCCTGAAGAGGTTGATTGGAGAGAACTCTCTGATGGCTCTGGAGACTCTCCACTGACTCTGTCCCGCATCCATTTGTTGTTGCTCTTCCTTCTCTAATTTTCTGTTGTGTCATAGGATTTTAATTCTTTATGGCTAGTCCAGCCCCAGAATGTTTCATCCTATCAAACATTGTCTTAGGGTGGGGTGTAAGCCATATTCTCTGCCTATGATGTTAATCAGTCCATTGTCTTCGCAGATGGGTGGTTCATGGGTGGGGCATTCCACACAAATTTCCTTACTCTCATGCTTCAGAAATCATTCCACATACACAGACATACCACATAAGACATATATAGGCTGTTAACACACTACTAATAGTCAAACAGAATAATCTTACCATCTTACTAGTACTACTATACTAATACATGCTAAATAAATGAAACAATTACTGGCAACTTAGTGGTTATAAGCATGATAGGTACAGGATAACACATGGGAGAAAATAGATGTTTATAGTTAATGTATTACTCTTGTAGTCCTTGCCTCTGTAGGCTATATGGAGTGCTCTGGTTTGGGATATGTAAATTTTAAAGAGCAAATGGTGAACTTTGCATTCCTGGCTGAGGGAACAAAAGGTCTCAAGTGGGGGAAGCCCCCTTTCCTGAAGTTATCAACTTTACTAGTGAGGGTCTGTTGTGTGAACCATATGATCTTGACCCAAAGGCTTAATTCACTGGATTTGACAGAGGTTTCTGTGGTTGAGGTGGTTCAGCCCTGTATCTAACATTTGCCCTATTGTTTCAATATAGCTGAGATTACGCTAATTAACTTAACTCTGCAGTGCCTATGAGTGAAGATTAATTGCTTTATGGTTCCTATGGCTAACTGAGTGAAGTTAGTTTGTAACGTTTGGTCCAGAGCTTTCTGTTGGTTTTTCTGGCTGAGAGGGTCTATTGTTTTATGGTTATATTTTGTGGGTCATACACTATACACTACACTATCTTGGCATAAATCGAAGAAAAAAATTAAGGTGTAGTGATTTCCCTGGTGACCGTAGAGCTGATCATTGTAAATGAAGAATTATCAGATTCTCGGATCTTTTATAAACTTTTATAAGTGCTCTGAAATATTTTCACATTCATCACTATAATTGTTACATACAATGTGCAAAGCAATGATGGCAAAAATGAAACTAGTGTGAAAGGTAAAACTATATTAGCACATAACATTTGACTCAGAGACAGAGTGAGGATCCATGTGCATATGGATACGCAACTGAGTATCTGGCAACCTGAAGTGTCACTGAGGAAGCAGCACCCTTCGAGCTAACGCTATTACATAAATTTCTTCTAATCTCTATACTTTAAAATTATTTACCTTACGTTATACAAATATAACTGACACTACTTTTAGATAAAACAATCGTAACGTTGCGCTGTCGCTAAATTTGATCTGTTTTTTTTTTTTTTTTTTTTTTTTACAAACATCCGCGACTAGCTTGTAGCCCGTAGCCCGCTAGCATCACCTACCGCTAGCCTTGTTTACGTTTCACATTTCTCACTTACCGCTGTTCTGTTTAAAAAAAAAAAAAAATATATATATATATATATATATATATATATATATATATATATATATATATATATATATATGTCTGCTGTCTCTCCGGTTTTGAGTGCAGATGAGGACTCGCTCGAGCTTCACATGGTGCGGCTGGAACTGGAGGATGTGGAGAAGCAGATCTGCGGCCTACTCGACAAGCAGGCCCAGCTGCTGGAGCGACAAACTGCGCTGGAAACATCTTGTGCCTCTGCCCACATATCCAAGGTAAGCACACAGCGTGGTATTTCCACTCCCAGCCCCTCTACGCCGTGTGTTTCTCTGTGCAGGGACCGTGCACCTAGGACTTTTCCAGCCTTGGTCTCTGCCACGCCGGTGCCAACACACCTCGGGCCTTGGGTGAACCAGTGGCGAAAGGCGCGGGCTGGACCCTCTCCACCTCTGGTGTTCGAGATTCCAACCAGGAACCGCTTCGCCCCTCTCCTCCAGACCAGACCCAACGCTGTGATCATCGGGGACTCCATTTTGCAGAACGTCCGTGTAGCCTCATCTAAAGGTAAGGTGCGCACACACTGTTTTTCTGATGCTTGTGTCCTTGATGTCGCTGCGCAGGTATCCGGGATCCTGAAGAAGGACGAGCGCATTGGAGCGGTTGTGCTGCATGCGGGGACACCAGGCTGCGGCAGACAGAGGTTCTGAAGAGGGACTTCTCCAGCCTGATCGAGACGGTACGAGGCAGATCACCCACCACGAAGATCATCGTCTCTGGACCTCTTCCCACATACAGACGTGGAGCAGAAAAGTTCAGTAGACTTCTAGGATTAAATGATTGGTTAGTCTCTTGGTGTAATGAGCAGAATCTGGTGTTTGTCAATAACTGGAATCTGTTCTGGGAGCGTCCTAGGTTGTTTCGTCCTGATGGCCTGCACCCCAGCAGCCTTGGAGCGGAACTGCTTTCAGACAACATTTCCAAGGCGCTACACTCCAAGTGACTGCCTACCGTAAGTACATCTTCCAATAATAACAACATTCTGTATAATCAATGTTCAATTAAAAATCCGGCAAAGGTAATACATACTATAGAGACTGTGTCTGTTCCACGAGCTATACAAATATATAGAAAATCTCGGAAAGTCTATCTTCGTAACCTAATTAACATAAAATTAAAT
Source organism: Ictalurus punctatus (assembly GCF_001660625.3). Classification (NCBI taxonomy): domain Eukaryota; kingdom Metazoa; phylum Chordata; class Actinopteri; order Siluriformes; family Ictaluridae; genus Ictalurus; species Ictalurus punctatus. The sequence continues at coordinate 25,867,218 of NC_071284.1, forward strand.
CATATTGAATGCACAGCCAGCACTTTTGATCTGAGGCTAGGACTATTAAACATTAGATCTCTTGCGTCTAAGGCTCTTATTGTTAACCACATCATTACTGATCAGGAATGTAATTTAATGTGTTTAACAGAAACTTGGATTAAACCAAACGAGTACATAGCATTAAATGAAGCCAGTCCTCCTGGATACAGTTATGTACATCAGCCTCGTTCAACTGGTAGAGGAGGAGGTGTTGGACTCATCCATAGTAAAAATCTAGTCGTCACACAAAAACCTAAGCATAAATTTAATTCTTTTGAAATTCTTTATACCAGTATAAGTTATGTAGCCACAAAAAATAAGTCAATTCCTCTAATTATTATTTACAGACCCCCAGGGCCATATACTGAATTTCTTAGTGAATTTGCAGACTTTGTCTCAAACCTGGTTGTGTCTGTAGTTAAAGCATTAATCGTCAGAGACTTTAATATTCATTTTGATAACCTGGAAGACCCTCTAAGATTAGCGGTTGTGTCCATCTTAGATTCAGTAGGGATTAATCAGAACGTAATCGGGCCTACTCATAATGGTGGTCACACTCTTGACCTCATACTAACATACGGACTAAGTATAGAAAATATTATCATTTTTCCGCAGTCTGAAGTTGTCTCAGACCATTATCTTATCTCGTTCATAATATGTATTGATCATAATATTTCCACCTCGCCTCGCTACCACGTAAAACGTACCTACACATCAACTACTGCACCGAGCTTCATAAATAATCTCGCAGAAAGATCAATTAGATTTGGATCACCGTCAGATCACACAGAACTCGATCAGGCGACTGAAAGCTTGGAGTCAACACTCCGCTAAACGCTAGATAGAGTGGCTCCACTCAAAAGGAAAATAATTAGAGAAAAAAAATTAGCACCCTGGTATAACGATCAAACATGAACCTTAAAACAGACAACTCGACAATTAGAACGTAAATGGCGTCAAACCAAACTGGTGATATTTCAAACAGCATGGAAGGAGAGCCTACTGAAATATAGGAAATCTCTTGGCGATGCTAGAAAAATCTATTTCTCCACCTTAATAGGAGACAACAAAAACAATTCTAGATTCCTTTTCAACACAGTAGCAAAATTAACTAGGAATAAAACCACTACAGAGAGAAACACTTAATCATTACATAGCAGTGAAGATTTCATGAAATTTTTCATTGATAAGGTTGAAAATATTAGACGTGAAATACAGGCCATTAAATTAAAACCGGACAGTACTGTAACAAACCCATTACATGACAATGTAGCAATATCAGATCAATGTTTAGAGTGTTTTGCTCCGCTTAGAGAGACCAAACTAGCTACATTAATCTCTTCAGCCAATTCATCAACTTGCATACTAGATCCCGTACCTACATGTTTGTTTAAACAGATTTGTCCAGGAGTAATTGAACCACTTCTAAATATAATCAATTCTTCCCTAAGCACTGGCTATGTACCTAAATCACTTAAATTAGCAGTTATTAAACCCTTCATTAAAAAACCTGATCTTGACCCGTCTCAATTGTCCAACTATAGACCAATATCAAATCTCCCCTTCATCTCTAAGATTTTAGAAAAGGTTGTAGCAAAGCAGTTATGCTCGTACTTAGATAGGAATAACATTCATGAAATGTATCAGTCAGGATTTAGACCTCATCATAGCACAGAGACAGCGTTAGTTAAAGTAGTAAATGACCTTCTACTGACCTACGATCAGGGTTGTGTCTCGCTGCTTGTGTTACTCGACCTTAGTGCAGCTTTTGATACTATAGATCACACTATTCTACTTGATAGGTTAGAAAATGTTGTTGGTATTAAGGGAACAGTCCTCTCCTGGCTCAGGTCTTATCTGACCGATCGTTATCAGTTCGTAGATGTAAATGGTGATTTCTCCATGCGTACTGAGGTTACTTTTGGAGTTCCACAGGGTTCTGTTTTAGGCCCACTGCTCTTTACTTTATATATGCTACCCCTAGGTCAAATTATTCGTAAACATGGAATTAGCTTCCACTGTTATGCTGATGATACACAGTTGTATGTTTCAGCGAAGCCAGAGGACAGACAGAAGCTTAGTAAAGTTGAGGATTGTGTAAAGGACATTAGACATTGGATGTTAATTAACTTCCTTCTACTTAATTCTGATAAAACAGAAATACTTTTATTAGGCCCACGTGTAGCTAGAAGTAATCTTTCTGATCACATGGTTACTCTGGATGATCTTTCTGTTTCATCATGTACAGCAGTTAAAGACCTTGGAGTGATTATTGACTCCAGCCTATCATTTGATGCACATGTAGATAATATTACTAGGATAGCCTTCTTTCATCTCAGAAATATTTCTAAAATAAGAAACATATTGTCACTACATGATGCAGAAATACTAGTTCATGCATTCGTCACCTCTAGATTAGATTAGTGTAATGCCATACTGTCTGGATGTTCCAGTAGGAATATAAATAAGCTCCAGTTAGTCCAGAATGCAGCTGCTAGAGTCCTAACTAGAACTAGAAGATATGACCATATCACACCGATATTATCAATACTGCATTGGCTCCCAGTAAAATCTCGCATTAATTATAAAATACTTTTATTAACCTATAAAGCACTAAATGGTCTCGCGCCACAATATCTAAGCGACCTTTTGGTTTTATATGATCCGCCACGCCTACTTGGGTCAAAAGATGCAGGCTATTTGACGGTACCTCGAATAGTGAAGGCTACAGCAGGGGGAAGAGCTTTCTCTTATAGAGCCCCACAGTTATGGAACAGTCTTCCTATTAGTGTTTGGGACTCAGACACAGTCTCAGTGTTTAAGTCTAAGCTTAAAACGTATTTGTTTACTCAAGCCTACCCTGACTAGATTCTGTTCTACTACTTCGCAGTCATAATTATCTTTTTTCTCCCTCTCTCCTTTCGCCGAGCCCCACACGAATTTATGGAGATACTAGAGATCCAGATCCTTTCTGCCTCTGGATGGAGCTCAAATCTTCTTTAATTCCAGACTGCTGGGACTACGGCTGCTCCTAACGCCATACAGACTTCATATAAATCCATAATGAACTTTTTCACACTAACTGTTGTTACCCAGATGAGGATGGGTTCCCTTCTGAGTCGGGTTCCTCTCAAGGTTTCTTCCTCTTAAAACATCTTAGGGAGTTTTTCCTTGCCACCGTCGCCACTCAGTGGCTTGCTCAGTTGGGATAAATTCGCACCTTTAATATCTGTATACCATGTTGATATTTCTGTAAAGCTGCTTTGAGACACTGTCTATTGTAAAAAGCGCTATACAAATAAAATTGAATTTAAAATTGAATTGAATATGCTTTAATAGCAATTGTTTCAGACAAAATGAAATCACAATCCAAAATGTTAAGGCAGGCAAAGATCAAAAAACACAATCCTTATCAAGAACCAAAGCCAAAGGGTAATCCAAACAATCACACCACGACCTGTAACTGAAGTCTACTACTATGCCCCTAGAATCACTGGTTCTGTTTCCCAAACTATAAATAAACTAGTGACTAATGATGAATGAATGAATGTTCATGTCAAGGTACTGCAAGCTTTAATATCTGACCACTTGCTCACACTTGCATGAAAGTAAAAACCTGCCAATTGTGCAATGTTTTGGTGCATCCCATGGGATCCAAATCCCGATGCACATCTCAAATCTTAATCTTCTTTGTTAACCTTTCAGGCAAGCTTTCTAAAAAGATAAAGAAAAAATCTAAGTGTGCCTCCTATTTGTATTTGTATTTGTATCTGTAACGGTATAGAACACATTATCTGTTCATTCCAAATAATAATGTATTCGTATATGGTTCCATTCCTAGTGTGTACAGAATAAATTATACTGAGAAATTAAGCAAACTTAGTTATCGTTCCGTGGTGAAAGTAGACTTGTCCTAAAGCTGAACCTGAGTGTGTGTGTGAATGAGAGAGGGGAGACGTGTACATAGGCATACATGTATGTATAAAAATGTGTACACGCAGAGTTATTTGTGAGTCTGTATGAGGTGTTGTTTAAAGCTTCATTGGAACTTGCACTCAGATTCTTATTAAGTATGCTGAGTGTAACACCAGCTGAGGACATTATTCCTCGCCACCAACAGAAGCCGTACTCTTCTGTATTCTAGCATGACCGCTGATCTTAATTTCAGTATCTCTTTGCAAAGTCTCACCAATTCTGAACCTTTTTCCCTGATCACCTGGTGTGTATCTAGACCCATTGCCTATTCATCTGACTACTCTTTGAATTATCCTCCAAGTCTGTCATTTGATGCCTAATCTTGTTTTGATCCTTGCCTGGTTGATCATTTTGGATGGACTGTTTTGATACCGACAATAAAGCCTTCCTGCTAAAGATCCAAAATCTTCTACTGAGTCAAGTGGGTTACACTTACATTCATACAAAATGCCCTTACATTCATATTAAATGCTCTCATATTCATATAATATGCTCTCAGCACAAGTATTCAGGTTCATATACAATGTTCTCATGTTCACAAAAAAATATTCTTACATTCATGTAAAATATTTTCAAATTCAAATGAAATGATTTTAAACTTCATACAAAATGTTTACATTCATACTAAATATTTCAAAATTGTGTATTATTGCTTTCACACAAAATGCCTTGCAATACTCTCACATGCTCTCACCACTACAACTATCACATCCAAAAAATGCTCCAATTCAATACGATTAAAGCCATTAAATGCTCTCACATTCACTGCTACACTTCTCACATACACACAAAAAAACCTCACTACTAACACCAGTGTTATAGGTTCCATATGAGATAATACTGATAGTGCATGTAACCTTACTCATGCATGCAAACCTGTTTGCATGTGGGTAATTGAGAGAGTGTAAATAAAGAGGTGTGTTTGAAGTTTAAAACTGACATCAATGTGGTCAACTGTTTTTCAAATCTTTTCATTACTCAAATTATTAAGTTCAGATTTACCTAATGAGCCAAAATTCATCAGCATGTAATGAATCACTGGAGTTTAAAAGCTAGCTAGTCTTTCAGTTCTACCATTCAACCACATACATAAAAACACACGCAAACACCAAGACAGCTGTGCTCCCAGAGCTGTTTGAGCTCCATTGTTATTGTGATGAATATCATTATTCATTTGCATCTCAGCGATCAAAGGTTTGACTATAAGCAAAGACGCAGCACAACATGCTACACCAGCTCTGCTCAAACACTTCACTTGCAGTTAGGGCAACGGTGCTGTTCATTAACAATCACTGAACTTCTGCAGCTGCTGCATTGTCATAATAGCCTTCATCATCTCAATAGTGAGTCTCTGTCCAACAGAGCCACATTAGACAGCATGTTTTTTAGGGCAGGCTGATTTATCTGATGATGGGCTGATGAGCTGCTGCCCCCCGCCCCCTTTCCAGAAGAGGGTTCTGCCTTTACAGCTCATGCTTCGGATACTATGGCAACAACAAATCAGTGGAACCAATATGACTGACTGTAAATACTGGTGTTTATCCCTATATGTATGAATTATACAGACAGTAAGTGTTTTCAGGTTAAAAATAAAAATGATTAGCCACATTAGCAATGGATTTTGCTAACAAGCACATTTGGAAAGGCGATTTGCAAACATTCACAAAATATAAAGTGTGAAACTTATGTCTTCTGGACATGAAGCTTGATCATGAACAGTTGGTATTGATCCATTTTTGTGAATAAACTTTCCAGCAAATCCTGCTTTGTACTGACCTTTGTTAAAAAAAAAGGTCTGGTGTAAAATGAGTAGAACAAACATATATGAATGTAGCTATTTTGGGGGGTATATTTCCTTCAAAAGTAAAACTTCACTGCATCTTCAGTGGCTCTGATGCCAAGAGTACATGAAGACCCATGTTCATTCTTACAGACAGCAACAGATCACCTACAAAGCTTCGAAGCTGAGACATTCTTCTCATCACTATAGCTGCTCCAGCTTGGAGAAGATGGCAGATTGTATGCAGCTCACACAGGGGAGGATCTATGATAATAGGGCAGAGTCCTTCACCAGTCATGGGCGGGGCCTGTTTCAACGTGATGTCATGTTGGAGAGAAACCGTGAACGACTCATTTTGAGACACTGTTTATGATTTATGGGGAATATTAAAAATGGAGTGAGTGGATTTTTACCATTATAGGGTGGTTATGTACACTCATTGCTGACACACATTTATGTTCAAACATAATTTTGCATAATAGGTCTCCTGTAAAATCTGATCTGCATTTTACTTAAGCCTCAGTATTTATATGTTTTAAAATATTAATTAACCCCTGAGATTTCTCTCTGTGACTCATCAGGATCGCTCCTTCTTTGTCTGCTTGGAATTTATGATCATACATGCGCCTCCTCCACCTTTGGCATAGCCAAATGTCTGTGCTATTCATTTCTCATGATGGCCGAATAATCTGACTTCACAGGGTTATAAATATGGCTAGTGTATGGTTTTCCCCAGAAGCACGATATTTCATCATGTACTTCTAGGAAAAAGGGGACTTTTATGCAGTGTGAGGGAGATCTATATTCACTGGGGAGATAGCATTTGTCCATCCTGCTACGAGCTACTTCCTCTTCCCCGGGCCAGTCTAGATTAAGTTTCTCTACAGCCCTAGTAATCACTTCAAGCAACTCTTTATATGCTTGAGAGCTCCTGTCTATTTTTGGTGCAATGGATCCCCTCTCTGGCTCCTCGGAGTCACAGAGGGTGGGTTGGCTTTCCATACGGAAGGAGGAGTCACAACGGGACTCTTCCAGATCCATACGGGATCCCCATGACCTGAGCTGGTTGGCTGCCTTGGTAGCGGTCGGCCAAGATACGCGATGCTCTGAAACCCAACTTCCTTCGGCCAAGAAGAGAGCAAGCCGCGAGCAGAGCTGACTGATTGTAAAGCGCTCACAATGTGTGCAGTCAGCCCCCTCAAGGGCCGCTATGGAATGCCCCAGTCCCAGACAGTTCAAATTGAAAGTGTCCACTCTCTCCCCCTGATGAAATGGAAGCAAGGCGAAACACACTTCCTGAACTCATTTTGACTCAAACTTTTTTAAGGGACATAAAATATATATTTAATAGAGAGGAAATGTTTTATTTTTGTTGTTCACACAGACATCACACACATCATTGCCATTTCACCTGACTATGGTAGGCCTATAAATAGCTGTGATTTCACAGTCTTCAGATACCGGTCATGTGCAACAGCGCTTCCCACAGCGTGAAGCTCATGCAACGTTAAGTTCCCTTTGAAAGGGAACAGATGGTCTAAAATTGCTGCTAGATGTGGCATTGGCATCTGGAGTCTGTTGCTGTTGTCTCTCAAGATGAGGACTAAAGTACAATCAATCATTAGCCTGAAAACTAAGAATAAATCATTCTAAGATATTTAATGTTGCTTGGAGAGATAGAATGTAGCCTATATATTGATGCCACATTGTTTCTGTCAGTATATATGGTTTATATCTATATCTATATTTTTTATATATTTTATATCTATATCTATATCTGTACCTAAAAGTACCTGATAACCCTACAAGTTATGTGGAAATGTTTTTATTAAGACTACCTTCTAACCTTAACTGGGCTGTCTGCCTGCAAAGAACAGGAGCCAGTTACATTATTTATTGCATATTAAATGAAATACTAATTAAATAAATAATTAGCAGGCACAGTTAGACAATTGGTGTGGTGGTGTCTTTCAGAGGCCTATCAGGATTTCCCCTCACGCTAGCGCTGGAGCACACAGCAGGCGTCGAAACGTGAGCGTGCACTTCCGGGTGTTTTGATGACATTGACTTTGTTTACTTTTGACAGATGTCTTTTGTTATACTTTATGTCCTGTCTCCACGCCTGTCTTGTCAGTGGTTATTTTCCCTTATGCGTCATCATTGTTCTCAGCTTCACCCCGAATACATTTGGTATTTATACCCCTCGTGTATCTACAGTATCTCACAAAAGTGAGTACACCCCTCACATTTTTGTAAATATTTCATTATATCTTTTCATGTGACAACACTGAAGAAATGACACTTTGCTACAATGTAAAGTAGTGAGTGTACAGCTTGTGTAACAGTGTAAATTTGCTGTCTCCTCAAAATAACTCAACACACAGCCATTAATGTCTAAACCGCTGGCAACAAAAGTGAGTACACCCCTAAGTGAAAATGTCCAAATTGGGCCCAATTAGCCATTTTCCCTCCCCGGTGTCATGTGACTTGTTAGTGTTACAAGGTCTGGGGTGTGAATAGGGAGCAGTTGTGTTAAATTTGGTGTCATCGCTCTCACACTCCCTCATACTGGTCACTGGAAGTTCAACATGGCACCTCATGGCAAAGAACTCTTTGAGGATCTGAAAAAAGAATTGTCGCTCTACCTAAAGATGGCCTAGGCTATAAGAAGATTGCCAAGACCCTGACACTGAGCTGCAACATGGTGGCCAAGGCCAAACAGCAGTTTAACAGGACAGGTTCCACTCAGAACAGGCCTCGCCATGGTCGACCAAAGAAGTTGAGTGCACATGCTCAGCGTCATATCCAGAGGTTGTCTTTGCGAAATAGACGTATGAGTGCTGCCTGCAGTGCTGCAGAGGTTGAAGGGGTGGGGGATCAGCCTGTCAGTGCTCAGACCATATGCCGCACACTGCATAAAATTAGTCTGCATGGCTGTCGTCCCAGAAGGAAGCCTCTTCTAAAGATGATGCACAAGAAAGCCCACAAACAGTTTGCTGAAGACAAGCAGACTAAGGACATGGATTACTGGAACCATGTCCTGTGGTCTGATGAGACCAAGAAAAACTTATTTGGTTCAGATGGTGTCAAACGTGTGTGGCAGCAACCAGGTGGGGAGTACAAAGACAAGTGTGTCTTGCTTACAGTCAAGCATGGTGGTGGGAGTATCATGGTCTGGGGAACCATGAATGCCAACATGTACTGTAACATACTGAAGCAGTGCATGATCAGTATGCAGTATTCCAGCATGATAACGACCCCAAACACACCTCCAAGACAACCACTGCCTTTCTAAAGAAGCTGAGGGTGAATGTGATGGACTGGCCGATTATGTCTCCAGACCTAAACCCTATTGAGCATCTGTGGGGCATCCTCAAAGGGAAGGTGGAGGAGCACAAGGTCTCTAGCATCCACCAGCTCCGTGATGTCATCATGGAGGAGTGGAAGAGGACTCCAGTGGCAACCTGTGAAGCTCAGGTGAACTCCATGCCCAAGAGGGTTAAGGCAGTGCTGGAAAATAATGGTGGCCACACAAAATATTGACACTTTGCGCCCAATTTGGACATTTTCACTTAGGGGTATACTCACTTTTGTTGCCAGCAGTTTAGATATTAATGGCTGCGTGGTGGTTATTTTGAAGGGACAGCAAATTTGCACTGTTACACAAGCTGTACACTCACTACTTTACATTGTAGCAAAGTGTCATTTCTTCAATGTTATCACATGAAAAGATATAATCAAATATTTACAAAAATGTGAGGGGTATACTCACATTTGTGAGATACTGTATGTACTTTGTGAAGTATTACGTCTGTTTTTCGTATACCAGGTCTTTGTTCCTCGTTTCATGTTTAATAGTTTTGATCTTGTTCTCGTTATTCGATTCTTGTTTATCCTAGTTAATGCCCGTTTGCCAATTGCCCAACCTTTTGCCTGTTTTTGACCACGTTATTGATTCACGTTTTGGATTTGTCTCCCTGCATCCCTTCAATAAAGTTCTTATCTGCATTTGCATCCATCTCAGCCTCCATTATGTGACAAGGCCATGGAATGGAATTTTTAAAAGCTCATAAACTTTAAATATAATTTTCTCCTTTTCTAATTCTTGCAGTAACCTGACTTTTAAAATTCTATAAATTTAATTGTGATTCTTATGTGCAAGTGTGCAAATAAGTCACCAATTTCAGTTCAGAAAAGCCTGTGGTTTACCAGGCTGCCACATTTACATTTTGTGCATTTACATCTTGTGCTTAAGACTGCAAAAAAACTTCAAGTTCACCCATAGTAATTGTGACATTTACAGTCCCTCGATATTGACAGTTTTTGAAAGAGCGCAGTGGGCCATACAGTTCTCCTGCTCATCTCCACTTTATTCAGGATAAAAGTCTATTTGTATGCAAATATAATTCACCCTAAAGCATGCACCAAGGCCAATCTCATTATTTTCCTTAAAAAATACCTTTAAATAATAGTATGAATAAAAAAGTAGCTCATATAAACAAATAGCTTGTTTATTGACGACAGCCAAAGTTTACTTTTATGTTATTTTTAAGTAGTTATCGGCCCCTCCTGGGTTGAAATTGTGGCTTTGTTGGTGGATACCCATTTAAAAATATTATCAGCTCTTGCTTACTTCTCCTTTTGCTAATTCATCTTTCATCATTTATCTTGGAAGAGGTCATCTGCTGCAAAAAATTTAGATAGTGTACACTAGGCATCAAGCATGCATTGTATCTCACAATCTGAAAAGATCTAATGCACAATGTAATCAATATAGGATCAACAGTTTGACAGCAGTCAACATATTAATTTGATATGATTTAGAGCTGTTTTTTTGTGATTGCAATAAAAAGGCTAAGTTTCCGAAGATATCTATCGAGTTAGACTGTATTACCCCAGTAGCTAATAAAATTCATGAATATAATTTTCATAACCATCTTAGATAATCTGTCAATCTTATATATATACACTATATATACTCTTATTCACACACACACACACACACACACACATATATATATATATATGAATTATCAATGATTTCTTATTTCTACCTTAAGACCAAAATATGCATTGTGAAATCTGTACAAACAAATTCTGCTGAAGATGCTTAAAATGCTATGTTTCCTTGCTAACACTTTTTGCACTAAGCCAGTCTGTGTCCATTAAAGCTAAAACCAGATATGAAATGTTTTTTTGATTCACATTGCTATCACTTAACTGTCATAGTTCTGTGTCTCTACTTTCACTTTCTGCACCATTTTGCATATGGGCCTTATCTCCATTTAAATGAATGTGAGCTATTGCACTATTGAAGACTGATGACATTTATGTGTACAGCCTATTTCATGGAACACTTGTTTCCTCTTTTACAACTGTGTGATGCCTGCAGCCTATTTATTCCCTCCATCCCACCATAGCATTTTGTTGATAGGAAAATGTTCACTGCTGACTCCCAGAAATCAGCCACATCTTGTTAGGGGTAAAAGAGTTTAAAAATCCAATGTGTGATGGGTGTTTAGGCAAAGTCAACATCTACCCAAATCTTCTTGGATCATTGGATCATTCTTTCTTGTTAAATTAAAGAGCCTAGGCAGCCCAACTGATTCCTGGCAGTGCCCAAAACCAAATCAAAATTTGCATTACTCATACAACAAAATGTTCATACAAAAATGGTTACAGATGACATTTCAGACAGAATCAGATAACAGACAGAACCAGGAGTTCTTATCAGAGTTCTCAGAACCATAGGTTAGAACTTTTTTGTATTTGTATATTTTTGTTGAGCAGTAGTGTCAGGACTGAAGAACCACAGCTTTCCAGGTTTTTCAGATTTACTCAATGCAATTCAACTCATATGCTGGTTAACAGGCTGTTAAAGGTAAAAAGTTGATTCAGTCATAATGGGTCAGCTGGCCAATAAGAGCACTTTGGGCTTTTTGGAAGGAGGGGCTTTGGAAAAACCGGAACTCAATCAGAGCATTTCGCATAGACTGGGAATAGAGATATTGCAATAATGTATAGTATGTGAAACATAATGTGTTTTTTTTTAATGTTGAAGCATGTTAACTTATTCTATTACACCCAATAAACAAAATACAGAACTTCTAAAATAGTGTCATATGACCCCTTTAATAAAGTTGAGGAATATGTAAAGGACATTAGAAACTGGATGCTTATTAACTTCCTTTTACTTAACACTGACAAGACAGAAGTAGTTGTACTAGGACCACATGCAGCTAGAAGTTGAAGAAGGTTTCCAATTACATAGTAAATCTGGATGTCCTTTCTGTTTCATCATGTGCAGCAGTAAAAGATCTTGGTGTGATTATTGACTCCAGTCTATCATGTCATGCTCATGTAGATAATATTACTAGGATAGCCTTCTTTCATCTCAGAAATATTGCTAAGATAAGAAATATAATGTCACTACATGATGCATAAATTTTAGTTCATGCTTTCATTACCTCTAGACTAGATTATTGTAATGACTTACTGTCTGGGTGTTCCAGTAGGTGCATCAACAAGTTCCAGTTAGTCCAGAATGCAGCTGCAAGTGTCCTTACTAGAATCAGAAGATATTATCACATCACCCCTATCTTATCCACATTGCATTAGCTCCCAGAAAACTTGCACTGACTATAAAATACTACTATTGACCTACAAAGCACTAAATGGTCTTGCGCCAAAGTACCTGAGTGAACTTTTGGTCTTTTATGAGCCGCCATGCCTACTTTGATCAAAAGGTGCAGGCTGTTTGTTGGTACCTAGAATACTGTAGGCTACAGCAGAGGGAAGAGTTTTCTCTTACAAAGCCCCACAGTAATGTAACAGCCTTCCAATTAGTGTTCGGGACTCAGACACAGTCTCAGTGTTTAAATCCAGGCTGAAAACATATTTGTAGTTAAGCCTTTTGCAAATAGTTTTTTCTTAGGTAAAGGAGCAGATCTAGAGGAGTCATGGCATAGAGTGTTGTGGTGAATTGGGATGTTTGGATGCTGTTGCCTCCGACCCCCACTTTCACACGTTTACTTGGGTTTGTTGATGGTGCAGTGGCTGGCCGCCTTATGTCCCAGGGCACCCTCAAGTCTGTTTTACCTTCTGATTCTCCCTTTTAGTTATGCTGTAATTGTTAGTCTTGCAAGAGTCCTTGCTTGCACTCACACAAAGTACATGGTCCATAACCATTATGGAACAATAAGCATACTTAATTATCTCTCTCTCTTTCTCTCTCTATTGAGCTACACATGTTACTCCTGAGATACCAGTGATCCTGACCCCTTCTGCTCTCCAGACCCACCTGATCCATCTTGATGCCCTACTTCTGGTTGGAGTTCTCATCAATTAGAAGTCACATACAGCTCAAACCACAGTAGCTGGCAAGATCAGACTGCTCTTGGCCACTTCAACTTGGCAATGATTAGTTTTGAATCGATCTTTAAATATGCCTAGGCTTATAGATTATTACATTAAATATTTAACATAGAATTAACATCATTCTATGATAGTGTCTGATAATTTGTTAACTGTACGTTTACTGTCGTGATTTCAAGAAAATATCAATTAAAAATAGCCTAATAATGGACACAAATATTTTGTAAAACGGATATTGGAAAATCCATTTACACGTGACTGCATGAGTGTAATCCAGTGTATCATTAATTTATCTGTTTTTTTAAACGCACACATCATTGCGCTCTCTGCAGGTATTCATGAGATAATGAGTATATAAATATTACTCAGTTCAGTCCAACGATTTAAATATTACTCCATTTACAGTTGTGAGATATAAAGTCGCAATTGCAGAGTTGTCAAATAACTAAGTCTCATGCTAAAAGACAAGACAATACCACGAGTGCTTATGTTGTTTAATGTGCTTGTGTTGGCATGCTTCTGTTGTTTAAAGAGATGCTTTTCTCAAATGCATAACTTACATTTTACTCTTATACTCTGCAAATATTATGAATTGAAAGTCATGCGCATATTTTCATTTTGCAAAACAATTTGTCCTAAGAGCAACTGAGTTGTTGTTAAACTTTAAAGATGCATGTCAAACAGATGGAGTGCAAGAGAGAAATGAGCGCAATGAGTTAGATTAAAATATGCATTTTGATATTTGTTGTTAGATATCAAATTTACACAAGGAATGTTATTTTTTTATGAAACAGTAACTGTAATTCTACCTCTGACCTGTTAACACTTTGTTTTTTTAAATTGTGCTTTATGAAAATAAACAGAAGTGTACAGAAATTAAAAACTCAAGCAAAGAATTCAGTAGATAAAGATGTGGAAAGACATGCATAATTAACAAAACTATACCTCATGATAAGAGATGGTGGAACATGAAATGAGCTATTTAATTTTTGTGTACATGTGTACATAAATATTACTCAATTCAGTGCACCGATTTAAATATTACTCAATTAAAAGTTGTGAGATTTGAAGTCTATATTTTTTAAGTCCTCAATAAGTTTTCTTTTTCATTCACATGTATTCTGAATTCATAATGTGTACATTTTTAAAAAAAAAAATTCTCACCTCAGTGAGCGTTAGTCAATTCATAGTCTGCAACTGCAATAGTTATCAAGTTTTTGTCCTAACCATTTTACTGTCTAAGTGAGGTTTTTTTTAAATGCACTTTAAAATTACCTTCATAATAATGAGGTGAGATTAAAAAACAATACAATTCAAAATTACCTTCATAATAATGAGATGATTACATAGATTTGTAAAACTGTTTTTGAATTATTAACAAGTTACCAGTCGTTCTTAGAATTACAGTAGTTATCGAGTGGTTGTTCTAACCAATTAACTGTCTTTTCCTTTGGTAACTTGGGGTGGGTACATATTTAAAGAAGATCTAAATGCAGTAAACATAGATGAAAACATTTGCACTTTCAAGACGTGTGTGAGACATATTTTATCCCTATCAGTATACCTTTTCTGTCTTGGAGGGAGGGTCCTAAGCTATAAATCTATCCTATTCAAGTCACTGTAGGCATTTGCATTCTCTATAAGAAACAGCAATGGAGGCAAAGGCATTTTATTCCAAGAAGAGTGCTGCAGTTTATGAGAGCAACAAACAAATGTTAAGAAAGCCTCTTAATTTAAGTATTTGCGTGTGTTTGTTTCTAACATTCAGATGTCATTTTACATTTATTTAGTGTTGCAGTTGTGTGTTAACCATCATACATTTTATCTCCATAGAATTCTGTTAAAGAGAACAAGCCGTGTCCACAGCCAGGGGAAAAAATACAGTGACTACTCTGCTTGTAAAAAAGAAATCAGTGGATAATTGCTAGTTTATTGTAATTCTGACAAGCAGTATCATGTGCAATTATGTGGTGTGATAACAGTGTATTCAAAACAACTTTTAATTTTGGTCTCGACAGGCTGTACTGATCAACCGTTGATGCCCTGCTGTGGTTAGATAGCGGCTTTCACAAGAAGACTTCTTAACTTGGATGCAAGAGCTGGTTTGCTGGAGGCACATTTGTATGAGAAGACCCCCATCTCATCCACTGAAAGGTGGTCAGTCTACATCCACAGTAGACAGTCCTGTCACTGTTCCTTCAGTGACCCCAACACCTCTGGGTGGTCAAAGTGACTGCCAACAGTGTTTTGAGAGTTGGCCATCTCCTTGCCATCAGCTTGCGCATGAATGCCATCAGGCCACAGATACTTGGGTGATGCTGATGGAGACCAAGGGCAGATCGTTTCGCTGTGCTTTTGTTTAAAAGTTTATTTTCCCTCCATCTTTATCAGAACTGGTCAGGTTCTATTAACTTGTTCCAGGGGAGAAAATGCAATGCCTAACAACCTGCATCAAACACTTTCAGATGAGGTTGGTCAGAAATTCCACTTGACAACCCAGGACTGGTAGCTGATAAGATATCAAATTAATTAACTTCTCAGAAACAAACTAAACAACTTTCCCACTTAAAAAAAAAATTCCTGCAAAAATCACAGAATTAATACACTTTTGATAATTGACTGTACAATTTAATAAAAACTTAATTGTATTGGAAAGTAAACAGCAATTTATTTATTTGCATATATTATTTTCAGTATTTAATTAGATCCTATTTACATACATGACACTGTCTATTAAGGGAGTGCCTTAATGTGTCAGAGTAAAGTTTTATTTTAATTTTTTCAGTTAAAAGTCTTATTTTTGAAGTTTCAAATATTGTTTTCAGTGCCACATGTAAACAAAATATTAATGTTGTCTCAACATACCAAACAGATTCACTGAGTAAACAGAGTATAGTTACTCAAAAATATACTTTATGCTTGCTTTTTTTGAGTAAGGGACAGCATTTTTACAGTTTGAAAATTAATGACAATAACTTTTATTCGCCAGATGAATTTACCCAATTTGTGTCTGTTATAGGCCTTCGTAGCCTACAGTATCTACAACCAATTCTCACTTATTGTTCAGTTCCCCAATGACATCTTGACATCTGTATGGATAAATGTTTCAAAGCAGTCCTCCAGGGCCACAAATCTCCTGAGAACCCCTCCTCACGATCTGTTATGCCACGGCGAATGGCTGCAGTTTTCAGCATGTAGTGGCACCCATGGACATGGCGGACGAGGACTACACTTCCCAGCCATGCCCGCGCCCGAGTTTGCTGGAGTTTTGATTACGAACACCTGCGTTGCATGAAAAGTTATAAAAGGGCCTCGTTAACTTCAGCTACTTGTGAAGTAAACGCTCAGCAGAATCTCATCTCTGTCCGATAACCAAGCCATAGATTTCAAATCCGTTAACCTGGTTTCGATATTCGCTTGTACCAAGCCATAGATTTCATATCCGTTAACCTGGTTTCGATATTCGCTTGTACCAAGTCATAGATTTTGTATCCGTTAACCTGGTTTCGATTGTTATTTGACTACGATTCGGCCTACGCCCAGTATTACCCATTTGCCTGATTATTTGACCTTGATTTCATTCCGTGGTTCATCTTTCGTCTGCCCCACATACTCCAGATTGCTCCTCCGCGCTTGCCTCTGCCAAGGAATTGTAACAGATTACTTCGCCGTGCAATGGAGGCAGTGGACACCCCGGGGTGGAAACGCTACATCCAGGACTAGGACCACACGCTAGCGGTGTATCGGGACAAGATATCCACGTTACGCACTGAGGTCTCATGTTTGAGCGCTTCCGCATCTCCGACCGCAACGCCCTTGGCTCTCACGATGCATCCACCGCTGGCTGCCTCAACGTATGTTCAGCCATTGATGGCTGCGCACACTCCGGCGCGGGCTGCGCACATTCCCACCACTCCGACTGTGCACAATCCGCCTCTGCCTACACTAGAGAGATATGCTGGGGAGCCGGAATGATGCAAGGGCTTCCTGCTACAATGCACGCTATTTTTTGAAAGCCACCCAGACATGCCAGAAGTCCGTAAGTTGAGCCACTTTATGGAGTTGCTCTCCGGAACAGCCCTGGCATGGGCTACGGCAGAGTGGGAGCGAGGAGGCGGTGTCAGACCCTCACTAGCACACTTCCTCGCCCATTTCCAGCATACCTTTGACCATTCTTCCGATGGCTGGGAGACTGGCGATGACCTCATGCATATCAGACAAGGCTCACGTACCATGAGGGAATACGCACTAGAATTCCGCACAATCGCTCCATAGAGTGGATGGAATGAGCCAGCCCTTAAGACCGCGTTCCGTCAGGGCCTAGATCCGGAGTTATTGCAAGAGTTAGTCTGTCGGGGCAAACAGCTAACCTTGGATGATTTCGTTGATCTAACCATAAGACTGGATCGTCTGCGCCGTACTAACCACCCTGTGCTGCGTAGTCCATTGCCACCAGAGCCGGTTCCACCAGCCGAACCCATGCAGCTTGGACGTGCACGGACCCGCGAGGAGGAGAGGGAAAGAAGACGTAGCGAGTCCCGGTGCTTTTATTGTGGCAAGGGCACCCACGTCATTCATCAGCGTCCCCACAGGAGGTCTCGAGCAACCGAGAGGAGCACGGACAACCTACCTCGTCGCGTCCGGGTGAGTCCTAGCCAGTCACACGCTTCTCATATATTTGTGTTACCTATTGTTACGGAGCATTCAGGTCGGTCTTTTGTTCTTTCAGTGCTCTTCGAGTCCGGAGCGGCTGAGAACTTCATAGATGAGAAGACAGCGCAGAAGCTCAGCCTCCCTATATGTCCCCTGCTCCGACCTCGCGAACTTCAGTCCATAGACGGGTCCCCCATAGGTGGAGGAGTAATATCCCACAGCACACTACCAGTCAACATCCAAGTTAGCTCCCTCCACCACAAGACCATGGACCTATACATCACGGTCTCTACCAGTCATCCTGTCATACTCGGCCTACCCTGGCTAGAACGGCACAATCCCCAAATCTCCTGGACGGACAAACAACTCACCCAGTGGTCCTCGTATTGTTGTCGTATTGTACTGTCTGAGGGGTCCCACGGTCCCTTTTACCACCATGACTGTGGAAAGTCCCCTGTCACATGTCTCGGTCAAGATCCCCCCAGAATACCGTGACCGCACAAGGTGTTCAGCAAGGAGAGAGCAAGTAGCCTACCATCTCACAGACCCTATGACTGTGCCATCGATCTCCTACCCAGGGCCAGCCCACCTCGGGGCCATGTGTGCCCGCTCTCCCAAGCTGAATAGCAGGCCATGGAGGAATACATCCAGGAAGCTCTCCAGCAGGGGTACATTCGACCCTCCACTTGCCCAGTGTCTGCTGGGTTCTTCTTTGTAGAGAAGAAAGGAGGGGGCCTCCGGCCATGCATTGATTATGCATTGATTCGTTCCATGGTCTGTCTTTCATCTGCCCCATGTACTCCAGATTGCTCGTCCGCGCTTGCCTCCGCCGAGGAATCGTAACACAATCCTTGTGGAGACAGACTGCCTTTGAACTGCAGGAACACACTGAGGTGTTAACAAGACAAGGTTATAGTCTGATCTACCAAATGGGGATAGGGTAGTAGCTCTGTATGATTCTTTAACATTTGCATAAAAAAAGGTCCAGTGTTTTGTTTTCCTGTGTAGTGCAGTCAACAAACTGGTGGAAAGTTGGGAGAGTGGAATCCAGATTTACATGGTTAAAGTCTCCAGTAATTACCACAAAAACTTCAAGGTGTTTAGACTGTAATTTAGCAACAGTACCATGTATAATGTCACATACCACTTCCTTGTCAACTGACAGTAGTTGCACCACTTTTCATTCACAAAAACTGCTATCCCTCCACCTTTCTTCTTACCGCTCAGTATAACGTCCCTGACCGCCCTAATAATCCTGAAGCTGCGTATGGAGGCATTGCGGTCTGGGAAGTCTGCATGCAGCCATGTCTCTGTGAAGCACAAAATACTACTCTCCTGGTTCTCCCTCTGGGTCCAAATCAGTGCACACAACTCATCCGTCTTATTTCCCAAAGACCTGATATCAGAGAACTACACTTTGCAAGTTATGTTGATACACTGCACAGCATTTTCTCATATTTTCCTCGGCAGTGCTGTCTAATCATCACAGTGTTTTGACTTCTTTATAAAAAAAAAAAAAACAGGCTTGTGGAAGAAAAATCTTAACGTAAAAAATATTATTTTTCTCCTTGGATTACGCTGTCATTTTTTGATGGTAAATTCTGCATGAGACAACTAGAGTGTGTTAAAATTAGTTTTGCCTTCCTGGTTGTTGTCTTTTAGTACATTACGCTACTTTAAGCGTTGAGATTGACCTACTATGTTAATCTTGTTGAATGACGAAAATGTTCATTAATGAAGGTTTTTTTCTAAACTATCATGAAAACCAGACGAAAATGCACATCATGACTATAATTATTCATTTTTAATTTAAACACAGTGTTGATGAAAATATGAAATAAAAGATTAAAGATTAACAATTAACAATACACTAACAATGTTTCATGAAGAAAAATCTAGAAAGAATGTGATTGTTTCAAATAATGCACTAGTCAATAATGTTGGGGATTGACCTTTAGTAAACAAGTAACCTAATATAAATATCAGCAGAAATTACCTGCTTGAGCTGCATGAGCTGAGCGAATAAAAAACAGTCAACTAAAGCACTTTACTACCAGGTTAATTAACTCACCCAAATGCATCCTATAAGATATTAATCAGATTCATACACAACATAAATGCAATATTACAATCAGAAGCTGCACAAAAGGACACGAATGCATACCTATTCCTGATAATCATGTTTTGAATGTGCACTTTCTGTAACAACACATTTGATCAATTTTGCCTCGTTTCCAGTACTCAAAAGTCTTGTGAAAATATATTTAGTAAGTGTTTTATTTTACCCCCATTTTAGTGCCTTTAAAAAATATTTTTTTACTAACCAAGTTTAAACTTGATTTTCTCAAGAATACAAGCATGTACATTATTGTAGCAGAATTTGTGTTGTATATAATGTAATGAGACATGTTGTCCCAACATGCCAAACAGTCACTGATTCAACAAAGTGAAGTTAGTCAAAAATATGCTTAATAAAGTTGCTTTTTTGAGTTAGGGACAGAGTTTTTACAGTGTAAAAATGAATGACAATAACAATTTGCACCTGTTATAGGACTGCCTAGCCTAAGGTATCTACAACCCATTCTTACTTATTGTTCTTGCCCCCAATGACACCTTGACATCGATATGGATAAATGCAGACCATCCACATATAATGGCGTCACAAAATGACCAAGATCAGCAAACTGCATTCCCAAGACATCAGAATGATGAGGTCTGCTGGAAGTTCCACTCAAGAAATACACCAACATCTGAGATCCATTTGTGTACATGCTACATTGAGCACCATCAGAAGACATTACAAAGAACGAACATCACACATACTGTACATAATCCTCGCAAAATAAATATGTAAGTTATTGCTTACTTCATACAGTATGACGCTATCACAAATATAAAAATGTTGCTACGATGCCATGTGTTGGTTGTGTTTAAAGTGTCAAATATTTATTTAATGTTTTGCCCTTGATTTTAGGGATATTGTTGCAGCCATAGACAACATCACGAGCCATAATAATGAACTGCCAGCAAGTTGAAAATACAGTTCTAGAATGACAATCAGTGAGCCTTCCATTTGGAGGATCACACAAAATCTTGAGTGGAAGTACAGGAAAAATCAACATTGTCCCATTACCAGAGACAAAAATAAAGAGATACATCTCCACCAAGCCCAGATATGGATCGACGAGAAGGAGATGTTTCACAAGGTCATTTTCACAGATGAAACAACAGTGGCTTTGGATTACTCTGCCATCATATCATTTTGTAAGAGTGGGAGAGGCACGTCCAAACCAAAACCAAAACACCCATTGAAAGTTCATGTTTGGGGAGCAATATCCAGACTGGGACCAGGACCTATAGCAGTCTTCGAAGGGATAATGGACCGGTCTTTCTTTGAAGATACTATTAAAAAAGAATCCGCTGCGACCTACATTAGGGAAAACTTCGAAGTCCATCACCGCTTTTTCCAGTACAATGACCCGAAACATCCAGTCATTGCAGGGTATTAACTGGGTGAAGACTCCACTAGAATCCCCTGATATGAATCCAACTGAGGTGGTGTGGCATGCTCTAAAAGACTATATTCAGAAAGAAGAAAAACTACATAGTCTGACATAATACATAAAAGTACAAAAATAGACCATTTAATGTTCTTCCAACCGTGGTTGAACATCAGGGTGGACACACTGGAATGTAGCATACATAGGCTAAAGCGTAAAGCCATAAAATGAAAATACTGTATATTTCTGACCACTTTCTAGTAAATATAAACTTTTTAATTGGCATAACCATTTTGCTGTATTTTTGTATGAATTAAACTGGATCATAATAAAACTGAGTGCTACAGTAATGAGTGTATCTATATTTATCAACAACTGAACAAGCATGGCAAACATAGGTCATAAAAATACTGTAACACCCACTATATAGGGAATAGTATATTAGTGAGTGATTTCCGATAACACGTATAAACATGACACGTATAAACAGTTGCTTTATGAGGTTGGTTAGAAAGATGGACACAATGATGAAAAATGCGACTTATAAAGTCATGCAAGTAATAATAAATACATAAGGTCATAGTTGTAAGATGCAGCCTAAACTCACAACTGCGAGTATTCAAGTTGCAACTGTGGGAAATAAAGCCCCCAATTCAGGCCAAGTGAAACTGGAAAAACCAGTTGGTCGGCAATTCCCCCTCACACCCCATGAATGGAAAGTGAAAAGAGACTGACTTCTCCAACTTCTGCAAAATAGACGACTGACTTCGGTACATCTTCAAAATCCACGGAACAAACCGACTGCAATTACTGCTAAAGAAATGGATTGCATGGATTTCATACTGCATTGGATTGCAATAATTCTTATACTAATTACTGTATACCCTTTGCTAATAATATTTAATAAAAGATTCATTAAATTGAAATGTGATCAGTAATTTGTCAATACATTTGTATTTGTGTGTATATATATTCCTTACATGCTTGCTTGTTGTTATGGTCACATAGTATCAGAAGCATTCATGCAGAATTGAGATATTTTTTTTCTTCTGATCTACACTAGAGGTGTCCCAACATATACAAAAATAACACACATCTGTCATGAGAATATATGAATAAAATAACTTGTGAATGCCACAGTTACTAATAGCCAGATGAAAGAGCAACGCTTCTTAACAAGGAGTTGTATTTTAGCTACTGTCAGCTCTCACTGACTCTGCATAATCAAGCAGCAGTGCTTGTGCATCATGCATGATGTAACTGTGCTCATTATGCAAGATCATAAACAGTACATAACCTACCAAACAATCCAATCACCTAACTTTAGCTAGCTATCTAAAATATAAATTCTGGTTGAGGGGAAAAGGTACTCACTGTAATCTCACAGTGTGCAGTGTGCACAATGTGCTTATCTTTAAAATACAGTCTCCTGAAAAAGGGATATTTCTTTTTTTTTTTATGAATATATGTATATATAATGGAAATTATATAT
This sequence comes from Ictalurus punctatus, assembly GCF_001660625.3. Taxonomy (NCBI): domain Eukaryota; kingdom Metazoa; phylum Chordata; class Actinopteri; order Siluriformes; family Ictaluridae; genus Ictalurus; species Ictalurus punctatus. The sequence goes on from NC_071284.1 coordinate 25,890,013, forward strand.
GTAAATGTATATGTAAATGACAGGCACCATATATACTATAAATGGAGCCAAGTGTACCAAAAGCTTCTTTGCTCAAACCTTTCCCTAGATTTGGCAATATGCTTGTTTTTGTGTGTGTGTGTGTGTGTGTGTAATGTTTGCATAAACAACTCATAGAAGCAGGAATGTACTTTAGTGCTGATTTTAAGATTCAAGTTTTTTTCTATCTGTTCTTCTAAAGGTTGGAGCTTAGGAAAGTAGTGTGACTAGTGGGATTTGTCTTTTTTGTGTTTTGCTATTCACAGGCCATTTGTTACATATAAGACAAGGCTATACTTGATACTGAGGGATCACTTAAAACACCTATCTTTTTTTCTATTGCAGCTTTCTAACAAGCCTTTGTAACAATTCTTGTACAACTTGAAATGTGTCATCCTGTACCACTTGAACTGTGTCCTATACAAAATGCTTCGTATTAAATAGAATGCGTACCGGTCCATACATTTGAGCTATGGCCCTTTTTTGGTTCCATATTCTGTTCATAATGCGTTGCTTTAATGCAATATTCTCTGTTAATCACCTCCTCTAATTTCTCATAGCACATGCTAAACAGATACATGATGCTGGACTTTTGATGTGTGCCTCAGCTTAGAAATTAGAGCTTAGCAGAAGAGCAATCACATCATAAAGAACCTCTCTCTCTTCCTTGTGCTCTCTCTGACATCTTAGTGCTGATTTGAATGAATGATACACCAGTGCCATCTTCTGTTGCGCTGATTATCTGCTTTTATTGTCTCAACTCTTTCATTTGCATGACGATACAGTGATTCAACCCATTGCAAATCAGGTTTATTGTCAAAATTTACAGACATTCAGCTGTTTGTAATGAACAAAAAAAAAACAAAAGCAATTGAAATAGTTCAATACAACGAATGCTTCAAGTGGTTTCCCCAAATTCAACTGAAAATGCAACTTATAATGACTTCTTCAGTCTAAAAATTATTCAACCCCTTTATGGCAAGCATCTTTAGTACTTAGTAGAGCACCCTTTTGCTGTTATGACCTTCTGCAAACGAGATACATAGCTTCTGACAGCTTTCCTGAGGAATCTTAGCCCATTCCTTATGAGCAATGGCCTCCAGTTCAGTAATAGTTTATATGGGGTTCAAGTCGGTAGAATCTTCCAGGACGTCTTCTGCAACCTTGGTATAATTTGAGGTATGCTTGGGATCATTGTCCTGTTGTAAGGTCCCGTGAGGCCCAAGCTTCAGCTTCCTCACAGACAGCATGACATTCTCTCCTAGGATTTCCTGATGCTCCAGTGAATCCATCTGGCCTTCCACATGCTGCAGGTTTCCAGTGCCAGAGGATGCAGAGCATCACTGAGCCACCACCATGCTTGACTGTGAACAGAGTGTACTTTCTTCATTCTTTTTCCTCCAGACATACTGCTGATCCATTGTGCCAAAAAGCTCCAGGTTTTTTTTCCATCAATGCACTCTGATTTCAAGACACTATTTCCCTTAATCACACGTGAGATGGCGATAGAACGCAAAAGAAACAAACATGGTGGACGGTAACATCGCAGGCGGCAAGTTTAACAAATATAAGTGTAACGTTTTATTAATTAAAATAAATCTGTTTAGAGATATTTTGAAGCAAAATGATACAGGTTATTGATTGATTAGCAGAGTATTTATTTTCAGCCAATTGGTTTGCGATTTAACTTAACTTTTAAATTACCAATTGTAGATATTCACAGTACAGTATTCACATGCATATTAGAAAACAATGTATTGACGACTTTTTAATTAAGTTAAGGACGGTTGGGAGGAAATATATAGTTGCATTTGTTTCTGACGGGAGTTGGAAGGATCTAGTCATCAGTTATTTATTTAACAGCTGGATGTATTTTGTCTAATGTCTTCTTACCGATAGATGGCATCTTCGAGTTAACAAAGCATGCCTTAAAGTTGTTATTCTTTCTGAAATCCACCTTTATCTTCTCCTCAGAAAAAAGAAGTTTCACCAAAACTAGCCAGACGGAGTAGATCTTATGCCAGGTTTAGCTCAGGAGTCAGCTTGAGGATACTGACAGGAAACCCCTCGAAAATTAAACCTAATGAAAATAGTTATTTTTTTTAAATAAACAAATAAAATAAATGAGATAGACAGTAGTGTTTTCTCTTTTCTATTTTTAAATATAATAAATATGTATGAAATAAAATAAATACACCTAATAGTAAATAAACATGACAAGCAGTTGTTTTTGTTCTCTTTATCAACTAATACAATAAACATGACAAATGAACAGCTGGAAAATTAACTTTATTGTTTTGTGATACAATACCAATAATGTCCGCGACAGAGTGCTCTCTGACACATTGTCAGTGTCCGAATTCATTCACTCATTTCCCTTCACTTCTTCCCCATATAGTGGACTCAAATGTCATTCGCAATATAGGGAATAGTGAATGAGTAAACAAGCAAGCAATTTCAGACACAGCACTTGTCTAATAGCTACTTAAATTTGATTGGCCGATGGCGGCCATGTTTTTCAACACACAAGAATGTGCTCATAGAGAGTGATGACAAGTGAGACAAAGACAGTATGCAAATTATGAAGTCAATCAGATGAACGGTTTCATAGTTACAGCCAATATATCAATTTTTTTTGGTATTATACCGTCTCCATGTGGCAAAACTGCACCAACTTTTCTGAGTGACCATAGATTGTCCTCAAACATAAGCATGCCAAATTTGGTGAAGATATCTCATTTTGTTCAAAACTTATAACCATTTATGTAAAAGTGGCCACACCTACTTCATGTGTTTTCACATACCGTAGCTCCCTCAAGTTGAAAGTTCAAACTTTTTTGATAACTTTTGACATTGGGACGCCATAGAATCGTTTGGCACTGGTTTGGTCCCGATCCGAGAAAAAACCTAGGCGTAGGTTTGATAAAAATCCAAGATGGTGGAAAATTTTTCATAGATGGAAATGAGCTCAGATTTACAGTTTGTTCGTCTGGTCCCAATGATTCCAGAGATAAAAGACACTTGGTTCTGTGACAAATGGTTGAAAAGTTATGGCAATGTTTCTAAACATGCTCACTATAGCGCAACCATCTGGCCGATCAGGGCGAAACTTTGGGACGCTCTAGTACTCTTGGCTACTACCGTCCCTCAGAGTTTCAGCTCTCTAAGCTTTAGGGTTTGGTCTGCATGATCAGTTTTAGGGCAGAATTATAATAAAATAAATAAATTTTAAAAAAGAATAATAAAAATTCTTATAATTACAATAAATCCTTTGGGCTTGAACCCCTAATAATATATATATATATATATATATATATATATATATATATATATATATATATATATATATATATATATATATATATATTTTTTTTTTTTTTAAAGAATAATAAAAATCCTTACAATTACAATAAGGTTTCAGCCCTTTGGGTTTGAACCCTTAATAAGAATGGAAGAGAGTGTGTGTGTGAAAGCCCTTGGGAACTCTCACAGATTGCTTGCTCTCTCTCTCTCTCTTTTTCTCTCTCTCTCTAAATCGATAGCCATAAACAGAAGGCATGTGTTAATGCTGCAGGGTCAGCACCAAAAGAACATCTGTGGGAAAAACAGATCAGGTTCCCAGCTTTCGCTGTGTTCATTGTGCAAAGTACAGTCTGAAGTGAAAACTGCAATTACCTATATTCTGACTGTAAAGTCTATAAATTTGAATTTGATGCAAATATGTGTTTTGTGTTTGAGTGTAGGTGTATGTTCTAACTAACCCAAGCTCCTTGAGTTGGGCAGCAGTTTGGATTTCCTGAAGTGCCTACACAGAATATTTCATTTCGGACAGTATGGTTTACTGTATAGAAGCAACATTAAAATGGAATGGAAACAAGGAAAACATTATTATTAACTATAATATTATATATTATATATTTCTATTCTGTACTTTTAGAACATGGGTGCACTTTGTAGCCTACAATAAGTCACTGCAGTCTTCAGCTATGCACAATGTGTTCAACAACTACAGCGAATAATCTGATTATGCCCGTTCATTAAGTTATGCTATTTTATATAGTATTCCCATTTACCGCTTACCTCGTGAACACCAGGCATGCTCATGTTGTAAGAGGTGCATTAAATGTGCATGTTCATTGCTGTGAAAAAGTATTTGATTTCTTTTGTTTTGGTGTATATCTCATCGTTTTAGATCTTCAAATGAAATACAACATAAAACAAAGGCAACCTGAGTTTAAAAAATACAATTTTTATTTATTTATAATTTTATTGAAGCAAAAAAAAAAGAGATAACCCTAACCCTACCACCCATGGGAAAAATAAATTGCCCCCTTAAACTTAAAATCTGGTCATGCCACCTTTAGCAGCATTAACTGCAACCAAATGCTTCCGATAACTGGAGATCAGTTTTTCACAGCACTGTGATGGAATATTGGCCCCTTAGTTTAGTATTGGCCCTTTAATGCTTTAGTTCAGCCACACTGGAGGGTTTTCGAGCATGAAATGGCTGTTTAAGGTTCTGCCACAGCATCTCAGTTGGTTCAAGTCAAGATTGTGACTAGGCCACTTTAAACTTTAATTTTTTTTTTTCGAACCATTCAGAGGTGGATTTACTCCTATGCTTTGGATCATTGTCTTGCCGCATAATCCAGTTGCGCTTGAGTTTCAACTTATGGACTGAAGACCTGGTCTTCGGCGTAAAGGGCATTCTCCTTTAGGATTGTCTGTTTGAAGAATTCATGTTTCCCTCAATTATTGAAAGTTGCCCAGGTCCTGAAGCAGCAAAGCATTTCCACACCATCATTCAGTCACCACCATGCTTGACCATAGGTATGATGTTCTTTTTGTGGAATTCTGTGTTTGCTTTGCGCCAGATTTAATGGGACCTCTGTCTTGCAAACAGTTCCACTTTTGACTCATCAGTCCACAGAACATTCTCCCAAAAGGTTTGAAGATCGTTAAGGTGTGATTTGGCAAAATTCAGATGAGCATTAATTTTCTTCTGGGTTAGCAGAAGAACATTTCACCTTGCCACTCTTCAATGGGAGCCATTTTTGCACAGTGTCTTTCTGATAGTGGAGTCATGAACAGTGACCTTTATTGATGCAAGAGAGGCCTGTAGTTCTTTTGATGTTGTCCTTGGCTTTTTTGTGACTTTCCAGATGATTTGCTGTGCTTTTGGAGGAATTTCAGAAGGTCGCCCACTTCTGGGAAGGTTCACTACTGTGCTGAGTTTTTCCATTTGGAGATAATGGCCCTCAGTGTAGATCTTTGGAGTCCCAGAGCCTTCCCATACTGATGTATTTCAATTACCTTCTTCCTGGAATTTCCTTCAATTTTTGCATAGTGTGCTCTTGGCTAAGACCTTTTAACCAACAAGTTTTATTTAAGTGTTGATTTGATTGAACAGGGTTTGCAGTGATCAGGCCTGATTGTGTCTAGTCCAGCTGAACCCCATTATGAATGCAGTTTCATAGATTTGGGGAGTTATTAACTATGGGGGCAAATACATTTTCACACAGGCCCAGTTGGTATTGGATAACTTTTTTGCATGAATAAGTAACTATCATTTAAAAACCGTGGTTGCCTTTGTTTTAATTTTGTTTTAATTTCTGAAGCAATTTATTATGAGATACACACAAAAACAGAACAAATCAGGATGGGGCAAATACTTTTCCACAGCACTGTATTTTAGAAAATGATAATTACTTAATGCACAACTTTAAAGTAAGTATAATTCCGAAACAAAAGGAGGAATAAAATCACCTGTAATTTATTAAGCTATTTCGAAAAGTCTTAATAATACTAATGCAATGCAAGGTCTAAAAACTTCAATAATTCATTCATCTTTAGTAACCTTTATTAGTTCTAACTTTATGTTTGTCATGGTCAATGGTCGATCTGAGATAATCCCAGAAAAACTGGGTAGAGGTAGGGAGAATCCACTTCCCACATTCACATATTGCAGAACACTCCCTTTATGGCATGTATCAATTGATCATGCATGAGGCATGACTGGTGAGGATCTTTGCATCAAGTTCATACCTGAGCTGTAATTCACAAAGCACAAAGGCTGCCTACCAACACCCTATTTAAAAATCCTTCTCATTCCTCAATTTAAAATAAAGTAAGTGGGTTGATATAAACACAGCTATATATGCAGTATCTCACAAAAGTGAGTACACCCCTCACATTTTTGTAAATATTTGATTATATTTTTTCATGTGACAACACTGAAGAAATGACACTTTGCTACAATGTAAAGTAGTGAGTGTACAGCTTGTGTAACGGTGTAAATTTGCTGTCCCCTCAAAATAACTCAACACACAGCCATTAATGTCTAAACTGCTGGCAACAAAAGTGAGTACACTCCTAAGTGAAAATGTCCAAATTGGGCCCAATTATCCATTGTCCCTCCCCAGTGTCATGTGACTTGTTAGTGCTACAATGTCTCAAGTGTGAATGGGGAGCAGGTGTGTTAAATTTGGTGTCATCGCTCTCACACTCCCTCATACTGGTCACTGGAAGTTCAACATGGCACCTCATGGCAAAGAACTCTGAGGATCTGAAAAAATTAGAATTAACCAGTCGTCCAGGTAGTTTAGTACACGGATGCCCTGGAGCCGCAAAGGAAGCCAGAGCAGCATCCATGTACTTTGTGAAGTTGCAAGGGGATAAAGCTAGCCCGAAGGGAAGAACCTGAAATTGGTATGTGCTGTCTCCAAATGCAAACCTCAGGAACTTCCTGTGACTGGGCGATATTCCTATGTGGAAATATGCATCTTTCAGATCTACCGTCACAAACCAGTCCTCAGACTGAATCTGTGGCACGATAAGTTTGAGCGTCAGCATCTTGAACCTGTATGTCCGAAGAGTACGGTTCAGATGACGCAGATCTAAAATTGGCCGCATACTTCCATATTTTTTGCGGACCAGGAAATAACAGCTGTAAAAACCTCCCTCCCTTAGTGAATGGGGTACATGTTCTATGGCCCCTTTGTCCAAAAGGGAACTTACTTCCTGCGCTAACATTGGGCTCTGCTCTATGCTGACAACTGTGGTGAGCACACCTCTGAACTGGGGGGGTCGAGCTCTGAACTGGACCTGGTAACCCTTTTCTATGGTAGACAGAACCCATGGAGACACATTTGACAGTAGTTTCCACGCTGCCAAATGGTCTTTCAGTGATGTTAGCTTTTCCACATTTCATTGGATGGAAAGCATCAGATTTCCGTCACCCTATGACAACTCACTGACCAGAGAAGGCTAAAAACGTGGGATGGCCTTGGCCAGGGTAGGTCCTACAGTAACACTGGGGGCTATCTACCCTAACAACCTCATGTGCCCTGATACATCCCTCCGTGGTCCATCAGGACCGTTCCTTCCTTGCCTGCTTTGCTTTTATGATCGTTCTTAGATCAGGCCTTTTAGCAGGCTGTGGCCGCGGCCGCCTGGTCCCCCTGGCTTTCTGCGGGCTGCCACACTTGCCTTCTGTGCCTCCCTCACACTAGCGCTGGCCCGGGCTCCACTCAAGGGGGTCTGGACGAAATCGACAAGACGGGGAAGGAACTGGCTGAATGCCACCGTTTGCTGTTTTGCCTCGCAAAACATGTCAGTGATGGCATTAACCGTGCTGCCAAACAGGCCGCAAGGTTTAACAGGGGAATTCAACAAGGAGACCTTATCTTTGTCCCCCATCCAGAAGTTGATCCATAGGTGCCTCTCAGCCTCTCGTTTGTTTGGTTGCCCGGAGAGATAAATCTGTGGCACGGCGCAGCTCTGCCACTGCCTCGGGCTCAATTCCCTCCCCACTATTGAGCTCACTCAGCACGTCTGCTTGGTTGGCCTGCAACACTGCCATTGTATGCAGTGACCCACAAGCAAGACCCCCTGCTGCATAGGCTTTGCCCACCAATGCCGAGGTGGCCTTACAGTACATGGCTTAGAAGGTTAAATTGGCCTCCCTAAATTACCTGCCGTTGATGGAGAGAGGTGGCTCGCAAGCGCCTCCTCCACCTTTGGCATAGCTAAATAGCCGTGCTGCTCACTCCCCATGACGGCTGAGTAATCAGACAACGCGGGGTTATAAACATGGCTAGCTTTCTCCAGAAGCGTGATATCTCATCATGCAGTTCTGGAAAAAAGGGGAGTTTTCTGCGGTGTGAGGGAGCTTTATATTTATTTTCTCTGGAGAGGAAGTGCTCATCCAGCCTGCTACGAGCCACTTCCTCTTCCTCGGCCAGTCTATATTCAACTTTTCAACTGCCCTGAGAGCTGCTGTTGTTTTTTTCTGCAATGGCACCCTCTACCGACTCCTCAGAGTCAGTGAGGGTGTTTTGGCTTTCCATAGGGGAAGGAGGAGTTACGACGTGAGCTCCAAAGTCAGGCGGAGTGCCTGACCCGGAAGACAGAGCAAGAGATAGAGCAACGCTTGTCTCCGGCTCCTCTTCCAAATCCATACGAGAACCCCACGACCTTAGCCGGCTGGCTGCCTTGGCAGCGGCCGGCCCAGATCCGCGAGGCTCTGAAACCCACCCCCTTTGGACGAGAATATAGCAATTCGAGAGCGGAGCTGCCTAATCATGAAGTGTTCACAATGCTGACAGTCAGACCCCACGAGGGCTGCTGTCGCATGCTCTACACCCAAACACTTCACACAGAAAGCGTGTTCATCTCCTCCCATGATGAAATGGGAGCAAGGTGTAACAAACTTTCTGAATTCTTTCTCATTCATTATTTCCCTCTCTTTTCTTTTCTTTTTTTCTAAAAAAGGGATAGAAAAGTTTAGAGATTTTGAGAAAATATATAGTAGAAATGAAGCGTTTTTTTGTCACACAAACAACAGACATGCATTCTCGCTGAAGATAATAAGGCTGGCGGCGTGGGTCACAGGTGCCATATATATATATATATATATATATCATGCGACACGCTTAATTGCCATGTCACTTAATCGTGGCAGGCCTATAAGTAGAGGCATGATTTTACACAAGCTTCAGATACCGGTCATGCGCGCAAGGGTGCTTCCCATACTGTTATGCTAAATGCAACGTCGAAGTTCCCTTTGAAAGGGAACAAACTCAAGCATCTTCAGTTTCAGGTTCTATGGTCAGATGAAACCAAAATAGAGTGTTTTGGTAATAAACACCAGAGGTGGTTTTGGCACACACAAAGAGGTAGCCATATGGAAATGTACCTCATGCCCACAGTTAAATATGGTGCTGGCTCTTTAATGTTTTGGGGCTGTTTTTCTGCCAGAATACTATCAAATATCAACAGATATTAAATGAAAACCTCTGCCATAAAGCTTAAAATGGGTCGTGGTTGGATCTTCCAGCAGGACATTGATCCAAAACATACACGAAAATCAACACAAAAATGGTTTACTGACCACAAAATCAAGGTCCTGCCATGACCATCCCAGTCCCCTGTCCTCAAACCCATAGAAAACCTGTGAGGTGAACTGAAGAGGACCTAGAAATTTGAAGGATCTGTAGAGATTCTGTATGGAGGAACTGTCTCAGATCCCTTGCCATGTATTACAGTATCCAACCTCATTAGGCATTATAGGAGAAGATTCAGAGCTGTTATCTTGGCAAAGAGAGGTAGCACAAAGTATTGACTAAAAGGGTGCCAATAATTGTTGCAGACCTATATTTAACAATGATATATTTTTATAAACCTGTTTTGTTTGCAAATTGTTTGATATCCATGACAGCAGAGTATTTTTGTGAATCTTTTTAACAAAAGATCATAAGGTTAAACAATAAAGACAATCTTTCACAGCCTTTCTTTGCTCAGATTTACCAATGGTGCCCGTCATGTTGCGGCGAACTCGCGACTACAGTTCACCGGAGTGCAGCGCGAACTACAAACATGGCCGACAAGCACTACACTTCCCAGTCATGTACGCGCTCACATTCCCTGGAATTCTGATTGCGGACACCTGCACTCTATCACAGGTTATAAAGAACCTTGTTAACATCTGAGCCGTCCGAAGGAAATGCTCAGTAGCATAAACGCTGTCGTTTGACCAAGCCTGTGTTTGCGTGTTGAATTTCCCTGATTTACGGATATACTGCCTGTTTCGGATGTTCTTGGATAGCCCCGTTTGGATTGTTTTGCCCGATCGCCTGGACTTTGTCTGTTGTTTCGGACTTCGTATTCAGTTTGATCCTCATCTTCCTGTTGCTGCACCGCCCGCGCTTGTCTCCTCACAAGGTAACGTAACAGTGCCAATATTAGTGGAGGGCACTTAATGACTGTGAGTTCAATTTTAATAGAAAATATACTATCATCCTTGCAAAAACAAGCAAGAGAAACAATCCAGAGTCATATTTTTTGTTTGTTTGTTTGTTTGTTTGTTTTTTAATTTGAAGTTTGAGTTTGACTGTCTTTTCAAACTAAAATGGTCCTGTAGTCCACTACAGTGGACATGCTGTAAAATTAAAAAGAAAAAGAAAATTTAAAAAGTCTAAATTGTAGAATTTTTTTTTTTTTTTTTTAACTCAAAATAAGTAGGAAATCAAACAAAACACAAAAATTAGATCACACTTTTTTTTCCCCCTTAGGTCTCAGGAGGATATACATAATTTATTTATTTTATTTATTTATTTTTTTAAAAGAAGATGCAACAAACAAACAAAAGGACAGAGGATTGTTTCCAAATGGCATATGTGTAAAATCTTCTCATTAGTTCCTCTTCAATTATAAATCTTTGATTAATCCATCCTCAACCTCCAACTGAAAATGATTTATATTTCTATTAAAACCATTTGTTAAATCATCAAACTGCATTTTATCACTCCTGGTATATAATTATTTGAACAAAAGCAAAACATCACATGATGTTCCAATGAAACAGCAAAAGAGAGAGGTGGAGAGGTGTGTGCTTTGAAACTGACAGCTAAATTAACTCCCTCTTTGTGTTACACTAGGAATTGACTCAGACATGCCAGTAATTATGTCACGGATAGTATCACTGAAGCAAAATTGCAAGAGAGTTCTGCTTTATTACCAGAGATCTCTTTACACACCTGAATGCCCTCATAACCTCATTATCATAATCTCTCTGTATGCATCATATTTACTCTGTCCATCTCATCAGTGCAGGATCATAATAAGCTGCAAAACATCTATACAGTACAGATTTAAACAAGTACAGATTTAAAAAGTCTTCCAATCTCTAGCCTATACAGTCCCTCTGAAAGTATTGGAACAGCAAGGCTAATTATATATATATTTTTTTATTTATTTATCAATAATAATCCTAGATATAAACAGTTTTATATAAACATTATTTTAAGAGCGTTGCAGCAAGATCAGCGATTTGAGGCAGTAGACTTTATAAATGATAAGATACATTTCTTTAAGAACAGACAAGACTTTATTAAACTGTTCTACAACACAGAAACTAGTCTAACACAAACACACACACATGCACACACAAACAAATGGGGTGATCATGCCTTTCAACATAGTGAATAAAGTTCAGAGTTTCTAGCACTGTTGGTTATTTCACAGCCCATGACCCAAACAAACCATCAACTTATTAATCTACTTTCACTTCTTTAGAAGGGCTTTAACCTTAATATTACATGCACCAGTTGAACTAGATTCTGGAAGTACTGCACTTGCCTTTTTGAGGGGATTTCCTTATCATGGCATTGAGGGGGATTCCTGCAGTGGTTATTCTTCAGTGGTTTGGATGGCGTTTGAGTCGTGTCTCAGAAGACCAATCGGAATGATGAATAAAATGGAGTCTGGTAAGATGGAGGTTTGAAGAGCTGGCGGCAGCTCTTGGCTGGGTCTCCAAGCAGATGTTATTTCCCGATAGATGTTGATTGTAGAGAATTCTCTGAGCTTTGGAGACTCCCTGTGAACTCTGTCCCTCCGTTCGATGTTGTTGGTCTTCTGTGAATCTGAGATCTGATGACTTTCTTTGGTGTCATAGGATTTTAAACCTTTTTGGCTAGTCCAGTCCCAGAATGTTTCCTCCAATATACATTGTCTTAGGGCAGGGTGTAAGCCATATTCTCTGCCCATGATATTAATCAGTCTATTGTAGATTGCAGATGGGTGGTTCCACTCATTTAATGATGTCTGGATCAAACTTTGTTTTGAAATATTAACATATACATATAACGACATTCTACCTGAATTTCCTTACTATTATCCATCACTCAACGAACGCACACACATACAACACAAGACATATCTTGGCTATAATGACTAAGTTGGCAGATATATTGGCCTAAATACAAGATAATCAAAGCCTAATTGCAAAATTTTGGATTACATACATGGATAATGTGGTTAACAGAGCCTAACAGTTAACTTGCTAGTAGCTATATACATTAATAAATCATAATGATGACAGTTTAGGATTATAGACATGGGCAATGTCAGTTTACAGATAACACTAAACAATTTGCAAGGTATGTGGCATGAATACAGAGGCACTACTGCATGATTACAAATTTTGATTTATAAACCGTATATAAAACCATGATACATTAAAGCAGTCTTCATGCAACAGAAATTAACTGTCACTTTCCTCTGTTCTGTGGTTTGGTGTTGAGACAAAGGAGGCCTATTAAATTTCACAATCAGGGGTTCTCCCACCTCCTGTTTCTTAGGTCATCAGATTTACTGGTGAAGGACCTTGGCTATTAACTGTTGGGAAAGCTATCTGGGATTTGGCCTAAATCCAGGGATTTGACAGCGGTTTTGGTACTTGATATGGTTCAGCCCTGGGTCAGGGATGTCTTTAACACCTGCCCTATTGTTGCAAGATAAGGCAGATGCAAACAGACAGTAATTAAGTGGCTCCGCAGTGTATGTTGAGTGTTGATTCATTGCTTTATGATTCCTATGGCTAACCGTGTGCAGTCAGTTTGTAACTTTTCTGGCAGAGAGGATCCATGGTCTTATGTTTCTATTTTTTGTGCATCATATATACTGCCTATGCATTGGGATCCTACACTAAAGATAATGGTCTGCACTTATATAGTGCTTTTATCCAAAGCGCTTTACACTATGTCTTATTCACCCATTCACACAGACGAATGGTGGCAGAGCTGCCATGCAAGGCGTTAACTTACCATTGGGAGCAACTTGAGGTTCAGTGTCTTGCCCATGGACACTTCGGCATGTGGAGTCATATGGGCCAGGAATCGAACCGCCAACCCTAGAATTAGTGGACAACCCTCTACCACCTGAGCCACAGCCACTGTCTTGTGAACAAGACAGAAGGCTATTGGACAAATGTTTTTTGGAAAGATAAGACCAAAATATAAGTTTTTGGTTTAAATGAAAAGTGTTATGTTTGGAGAATGGAAGAATGGAAAACACTGCATTCAAGCATAAGAACCTTATCCCATCTGTGAAATATGGTGGTGGTAGTTTCATGATTTAGACCTGTTTTGCTGCATCTGGGCCTGGATGACTTGCCATCATTGATGGAACAATGAATACCAAATTTTAAAGGAAAACATTAGGACATCTGTCTGTGAACTGAATCTCAAGAGAAAGTGGGTCATGCAGCAAGACAGTGAGCTTAAACACAGAAGTTATTCTATCAAGAATGGTTAAAGAAGAATAATTAATGTTTTGGAATGGCTAAGTCAAAGTCCAGACCTTAATCCAATAGAAATTTTGTGAAAGGACATTCGTGTGAGGAAACCCAGCAACATTGCAGATTTGAAGCTGTTTTGTACTGAGGAATGGGCTAAAATTCATCCAAGCCAATGTGAAGGACTGATAAACAGTTACTAGAAACGTTTAGTTGCAATTATTGCTGCACAAGAGGGTCACACCAGATACTGAAAGCTAAGGTTCACATACTTTTGCCACTGACCGATACATCATATTGGATCATTTCCTCCCCTGGGATAGGCTCCAGCCTCCCCCATGACCCTGTTAGGATAAGCAGTACAGAAAATGTTTGGATTAATTGTTTGTCCAGTGTGGTAGACATATTGTTCCTAAGATATGATCACTACCCTTGCTTCAAGGACTCAATCTAAGCTATAATGTTGAGCTATAGCTATATTATCTAAATAATATTTAATATATCTAAGGCCTGATTTGGATGGGATTAGATGTACATGGGGCCTGGCATAATACCATTAGTTTCAGCTACTAACTTTATTTACTCCTAGCTAACTACTGGGACAGTGACTTAATGATTTGCATGTTTGCCTTGCATCTCCAGGATTGGGGGCTCAAATCCCAAATTTCCTGTGTGCATGGAACTTGCGTGTTCTCCCCATGCTTCAACAGTTTCCTCTGGACACTGTGGTTTCTTCCCCCAGTCCCAAGAAATGCATTGTAGGCTGATTGTCATTTCCAAATTGTCCACACTGTGTGTGATTGTGTCTTTTGATGGGTTTGAAACCTGTCCAGGGTGCACTTCACTTTCCCTGGTATTGCACAAGCAGTAAGGACCATGGATGGCTGGGTGGACCATGTGTGGCACAAATATCTGGATTAGTAGAAAAAACAACTCCATACAAATTCGCTCACCATGTGTTAATTTAATTTCTGTCCGTATTTGATAGTTTTATCTCAAAGGATATGCAAAAATGTTAAGTGTTACCCAAAGAAAAATTTTGAAGATGGATCAGGTATGACCACCACGATCACCACACAGGTATAGTAAAACAATAACATTATTACATCCCAGAATCAAAGTCTCGCACAGAATATTTGAGAGAGAGAGATAGAGTGAGGGAGAGAAAGAGGGAAAATTCACCTATTTGAAATGTATTTGTAAGGTATTTACAGAAAAAATGGATTTTAAAAAAATGCAGTAGTGTCAGGGGTTTTCATTACGCTCTGCTACACAGAACCAGTGATAATTCCATGAAGCAATATGACATTGAGTTAAAGGTCAGAACACGTCATCAATGGTGTTGTAGCGGCAGTTATAATTACAATGTTATCATTAGTGTGCAGCGCATGGTCCAAATACAGACCCTGAATGGGGCCAACGATAATACACACACATTATGAGTGGAAATCACCATAATACATACATATTTACACACACACACACACACACACACACACACACACACACACATACATATATATATATATATATATATATATATATATATATATATATATATATATCTCACAAAAGTGAGTACACCCCTAAATGAAAATGTCCAAATTGGGCCCAAAGTGTCAATATTTTGTGTGACCACCATAATTTTCCAGCACTGCCTTAACCCTCTTGGGCATGGAGTTCACCAGAGCTTCACAGGTTGCCACTGGAGACCTCTTCCACTCCTCCATGACGACATCACGGAGCAGGTGGATGTTAGAGACCTTGTGTTCCTCCACCTTCCGTTTGAGGAAGCCCCACAGATGCTCAATAGGGTTTAGTCCATCACCTTCATCCTCAGCTTCTTTAGCAAGGCAGTGGTCGTCTTGGTGGTGAGTTTGGGGTCGTTATCATGCTGGAATACTGCCCTGTGACCCAGTCTCCGAAGGGAGACTGCTCTGCTTCAGTACGTCACAGTACATGTTGTCATTCATGGTTCCCTCAGTGAACTGTAGCTCCCCAGTACCGGCAGCACTCATGCAGCCCCAGACCATGACACTCCCACCACCATGCAGGCAAGACACACTTGTCTTTGTACTCCTCACCTGGTTGCCGCCACACACACTTGACACCATCTGAACCAAATAAATTTATCTTGGCCTCATCAGACCACAGGACATGATTCCAGTAATCCATGTTCTTAGTCTGCTTGTCTTCGGCAAACTGTTTGCGGGCTTTCTTGTGCATCATCTTTAGAAAAGGCTTCCTTCTGGGATGACAGCCATGCAGACCAATTTGATGCAGGGTGCGGCATATGGTCTGAGCACTGACAGGCTGACCCCCCACCCCTTCAACCTCTGTAGCAATGCTGGCAGCACTCGTACGTCTATTTCTCAAAGACAATCTCTGGATATGATGCTGAGCATGTGCACTCAACTTCTTTGGTCTACCATAGCGAGGCCTGTTCTGAGTGGAACCTGTCCTGTTAAACCGCTGTATGGTCTTGGCCACCATGCTGTAGCTCAGTGTCAGGGTCTTGGCAATCTTCTTATAGCCTTGGCCATCTTTATGTTTTTTTTATACATATTATATACATACATAACCCATCTTTACTCTTTTATAAGAGTACTACACTATGGTTTATTAGTCGAAGAGTCAAACAGAAGTATAAGAGCTGAGGAGCGCTAACACACACACACACTCTCACACAGTCAAGGGCGGGCATGTAGACATAACACACACACACATAACATTATAACTTTATAAGAATAATAAAAAGGAGTATTAAGATATTATAAGGGTAATATCTTATAATAATAGAAAACTCTTTATAAAATACAGAATAGTAGGATATGTAGGACAGTAGAAGGGTAATATAATGATATTATGAAGTAGGAAGTACAGTAAACCATTTTTTAAGCAGTATAACTATATATAAAATAGAGATATAGAGCAAATATGAAAATAAATTATAAACTAGAAATACAGAAAAATGTAACTTACTCATAATTCAGATGGTGAAGAGTCTTGTCTCACAAGGAAGGCCTTAATTTTAAGAGAAAACCATGAGGAGCCATTTATAAGGGTAGCTGAGTCAAGCTGCCCCCCCGCGAGATAATAGTAAGACCAAGGTCACTCTAGATTGTTTTGTCTCTCCACTTTTGATTCTATGTGTAATTTGAAAAGCCCTGGTTTTGATTCTATGTGTAATTTGAAAACCCCTGGTTTTGATTCTATGTGTAAGTTGAAAAGCCCTGTTTTTTGAGCTAATGGTAAGTGGAATAGCCCTTTTTTAGAACATAATAGTAAGGTAGATGAGCTCTTTTTTTTAACCCTATTGGTATTGATATCATAGTCTTTTTGAAACATATGGGTAAAACATATGGGTTATTTACTGTGTAAATACAGTATAAATACTGGAGCTTAAGCTCAGGGTATCAGATCACTTCTGAGAATTCTCATCGGTGTGGATCTCATTTGGTGGAACGGAACAGTAAATCTGGACCCTTGCTTCTTCTCACTCACGGCTGGTGTCTTTTTTTCTATCTCCAACTGGGTTCAGAGGTAGATGTGAGTATTGACTTCTATGTTAAATTTTAAGTGTTGTTGGGTAATAGGCTAAATTTGAGAGTAAAGATCTTTAAAGTGTAAATCCAATTTGTCAATATCCGCCTAATAC
This sequence comes from Ictalurus punctatus, assembly GCF_001660625.3. Lineage (NCBI taxonomy): Eukaryota > Metazoa > Chordata > Actinopteri > Siluriformes > Ictaluridae > Ictalurus > Ictalurus punctatus. The sequence continues at coordinate 25,907,262 of NC_071284.1, forward strand.
CGCTTCTGTGTGTCTAGGTGCCCATCGTCAGTCCTTCTTCTCCCCTTTACTGGATCTGGATCTGGATCTCGATCTGGACACTCATTATCAGCTTGCGCATCTCACTGCTGATATCATGGTGCTACTTAACTTTCTTCGCAGCACCCCCTCTGGCACTGGAAATGCGGGGTTCCCCCCCCCTCTCCGATACAGAATCTGCCCCGTGAACGTGTGTATTGACGCCTCTACACAGCCAAAACCCCCCTCCAGCTTTCAGTCTGAGGAAGATGTCACCTTCTCTGACCTGGGCCCTGACCATTCTTCCCTCTTCTCACCTGCCAGTCCGCCCCAATCTCAGTGGTCCTCTCACTTCACCTTTGCTGGCTTTCCCATGTCCCCAGGACACACCCCATTTTCTTCCCCCCACCGTTCTCCTCAAGATTACGCACCCACCAGTCCTGTGAATTATCAATAAAACTACACATTACTCATACTAAGTCTCTCTCATATTTATTTCATGTCATTTTTATCCACAACAAGAGCAACATTTCTTTTTTTCAGATCTTCAGAGAGTTCTTTGCCATGAGGTGCCATGTTGAACTTCCATTGACCAGTATGATGGAGTGTGAGAGCAATGACACCAAATTTAACACACCTGCTCCCCATTCACACCTGAAACCTTGTAACACTAACAAGTCACATGACACCGGGGAGGGAAAATGGCTAATTGGGCCCAATTTGGAGATTTTCACTTAGGGGTATACTCACTTTGTTGCCAGCGGTTTAGACATTAATGGCTGTGTGCTGAGTTATTTTGAGGGGACAGCAAATTTACACTGTTATACAAGCTGTACACTCACTACTTTACATTGTAGCAAAGTGTCATTTCTTCAGTGTCGTCACATTAAACACTCAAGTGTTCCCACATTTTGACCTCAGTGCCAAACTGAAACTCACATAGTGTAAGGAGTGCTCCCCCTCCTACATGGCTGGTGAGTGTGGTCTAGTGGTAGAGGATATGATTACAATGCCAGAATTTATGGGTTCAAATTCTCCCCCTTATGTCTATAGTTTCATCACAATAAAACCAAATCGACATCTGTTACCATTTGTTTTGTATTTAAATACATAGTGGTGATCAGGCACTGGAATGTGTTATTTTTCAAATAATACACAGTGCGCTTTGCCACTGTTATTACACATGAAAAACTCTACTAGACAACTGGAGATGCTTCCTTTCTATTAGATACATTCCTGCTGTGAGCTGTTTAGTGGTGGGGACAAAACCGGTGTAATGGTTTAACTGGATTCCATGTTAACTTGTGACTTACTGCAGGCTATATGCGTTCGCTGCACCACAATTTTTACTTCCAGAACCTAACTGTTGCACACTGAAGTAGTGAAGGATTTCATCCATTTAATTATTTTATTAAAATGAAAGTCTTCTTTTTACACACATTTCTGCATTGTTCAAAAGAAACAAAGTTTATTTATTAAAGGTAAAGTTAAATCAAGTTTTTTAAATGCACTACCTGTCAAAAGTTTTTTAAACACTCGCCTATTAAATTTATTTATTTTATTTTTTTTTTTCACATTTTAGAATAATATAACCATCAGCAAAGCTATTGTATGAAATAACACAAATGGATCAAGTTTGTGTACTTAATCTTTAATGTAGGAATACTACAATCCCAAATTATTCTTAAATCACCTCTGGGGGTTTTTCAGCAAATTTAAACAGGATATATAATGTACAAGGTAAAGTTATTGAAAGTTTGGAAATTTACATTCACATGTAAATGTAATGGGTGATTAACAAACAATTGTCATTCATTCACATAATTCCTACTATTATTTGTCAGATTCTTTGTCAAAAACACAATGAATTACGTTGTTGCTGAACCCAATCCTGAAGTCAGATTTAACTAAATCCTCGACATACATTTCTTGCATTGATTAAGCTGCTGGCTATGACTTCGTTCTCAAAATTGTATGACTTTCATCTCATAATGCTCCGACTTTTTTTCAACAACCGGAAAAACAGGGGGGCTAAAGCCCTAGGATAGCTATGCCTACAAGACTGTGTACTTAATGTCCTCAATGTGGAAATGAACTAAAATCCCATGAAGAATTGTAAATGATGGTCAAATTAAAAACTTTGGAGAAATATAAAACTATGGGCTGTTTTCTTTTTTTCTTTTTCTTTTTTTTTCTTATTCAGTACAGATCATCCACTTATTTGTTTATTTTAATAAAAAATTTTGTTTTGTAAAGAAAGAAATTAATATTCTGGCACGATTTTTGTCTATAAAACAGTGATGTTTTGTTATGTTCTATTAAGTTTAGACAAGAATGCAGTTTAAACATGTAATATAAAATAATGTTTGAATGTATTTTGTAAACACTACTAATTATTTCATTGTATGGCTTTGATGATTTAAAGTTGCCCAATTTGCTGTGGTTTTATTTTTCAGTTTGATATCACACAGGAAAGGGTGGGGTGGGATGATAATAGTGGAGGGAAGGGGAGATCCACGTGTCAATAAGTACACACATAGAAGACGGTCTTGGTCTGAATGTGGCCTCAGGATGGCACTGCTGGCGTGCTGCCGGCACTGGCATGCATCATGTCAGCCAAATGTGGGCCATTTGTGGCAATTATGGCACTGCAAACGTGATGGCAGACAACATGGCTGACTATAGATGGGGGGTATGTGGCCCAGATCATTCTAGTGATTGCGGACTACATTTACAATCAGATTGTGATTCTGGACAAGAATTTAGTTATGCTGTGTACGAGCCAAAATACACTCTCTCTCTCTCTCTCTCTCTCTCTCTCTCTCTCTCTCTCTCTCACATACACACACTTTTTTAATGACTTTAAAATCTGCTGCTCTTTGAATTAGAAAGTATTTTTCATTTATTGATTTATAGGGTCAGTGAAAATAAGGGGAGTCCAGATGAAAAAAATGGAGAAATAATTTTTAAAGAACAAGTTTTATGTGCTAAGTTCTCAAATTCAAGAAATTCCCATAAGGTTATTTGACCTGAACAAAACATGCATTTTTTATTAAAATAATATTTTAAAATAACACTGATTTGCATCTTATTTCTTTAAAGAAACAATAATAAAACATAATACCAGCCTTTTAAAAATATATATATTTAACCATTATCCATTACACATAACCATTATCTTTGGTATGGTAGACAACTATGCCTTCAGCGGGTCTTACAATAAAAACCCTTTTGAATTTTAAACATTACGATGCAGAGTTTATCATGCTCTATGTAGACGGTACTCAATATCCTGCAAAACCATTTCAACCTATTTTTCAGTCCGGTAACGTGGTCCATGAATTCGATTCTTTAATTTTAGCATCAGGAAAGCAGCTGAAAGATCAGGATTTGGCAATAAACAGAGAAGAGTACCTGAACGAATATACTTTATCCGCATTCAACCTGAATCCTGATGAAGATTGTGGGCAACATTTGTCATTAATAAAGTCGGGAAATATGCGATTGGAACTCAGATTTAGACAACCGCTTCTGAGCACAGTGAATCTAATCGTGCATGCCAGTTTCGACAGTATTCTAGAAATATACAATCGAAGAAACGTGCATCGATTACCAGTAACGCATGGATACCAGAGAACTAACCGAGGTTATGAGAAGTTGTCCTGAAATAGAAAAAATATTTCACATCGTGATGGCCTGTGACGAGCTACCTACGAGTACACTGAGAAAGTTTCCTGCTTTGTTCATCATAAACACACATCCGAGACACATGCCGGGTGAGCACTCGCTAGCTTTATGCCTTAATGATGAAACCACCGGAGAATTTTTTGACTCGTATGGAAACCCTCCAGACTACGAACTCTTTCCTAGATCAATTCATTATTTTTTGACAAAGACTGTCGTAAAATAATATATAACCCTGTACAAGTTCAAAACTTACTTCAGTTTGCTGCGGGCAACACTGCGTATTTTTTTCTGTGTCACAAAGCTAAAGATTATTCATTTAACCATATTATGTCTATGTATAGCAAATATTTAAATAGAAATGATAATGCTGTTGTGTCTTTTATTAAAAAAAAAGGTACCCTAGATTAAATAAAAAGCACTCATTTACTTGTGTACAATGTGTTAACTCTCTAGATATGTTTCATTTGCATGTGTAGTGGAATATTAAATGACGTCGCTTCACAAGAAAATTTTTAAACAAAAGTTATTTTATTGAAATAAAGGGTAACACAATATTCGTTGTCCCTCATCATTTCAAAAACCAAACAGCCAGAATGGTTAAAAACGGGAGATTTGAAAACTGGCTCAGAATCATAGACTTTGCTTTTTTAAGTGGGGAAACAAGGTGAGAGGTATCTTTTAGATCTTTTTATGTCAGATATTTTGCGTCAAACACCTCCATTAGGTATTGCTGAAAAGGGTATATTTAGGTTGGCTATTGTCTGTAAGAACTCTTTCCAATCTAAAGGCCTCCGTTCATCGGATACTCGATGAGGGACAATTAAGCTGCTTATAAAAGGAATGGTTACACTGAGCAAAGGCAGAAGAAATCCTCCAGATTGATTAAAAACTTTCCTTTTTCTTTCTATGGATGCTCTTTTATCCGCAAATAGTTTGATCCATTTTTTTTTTTTTTTTTAAACCCGGTACTGTGTTGTTGTCAGCGGTATGTTTCCCTCTGAGCATGTTTAAAGCTAGTTCACATATGCTCAGGATGAGATCTGTGGGTGCATCACGTAATATATCCTTTCTCCTTTGGGGTGGAGACCGGTGTAATGAATTCAGCAATGGGAGGGGTTCTTCAGGTGTTTGTGCTTTCAGGTCAACAAATAAATACCCATACGGTCTATAGACTGCATCGAGAAAACATTCTAAAAAATACTTGCTGTTACCCAGATACATTTGACGAGCCAGTATGCTGATCTGTAATTTGTGTCTAGGGTTTTTAAAAAGAACCATGTAGTTGGTGTTCAGGTTGATTGTTCTACTAGTTTTGCCTTGAAAAAACAAGTTTTGAACGAAGTAGATGACGCTCAGATTTCTGTGGTAGGTGTATTTTGTAAAAGCCTTTTCTACTTCATTCTTTTTACTGGCGGATTTCATCAAGTCATCGATTACCAAGTTTTTTTTATTGGGAGGAAATAGTTTGTCATCACACAAAGAATCAGAGATTACTTGAAGAAATTTTATATTTATTCTGGTCATCAATTCATCATACAGAGGTTGCCAACACGTATAACACCAGACAATGTTTTTGGGAACTACCAACATTGCGTCTTTACAGTTTTCCAAAAGCATTTTGATAAAATAAGATTTTCCGCTATTACTCGGTCCACATACGATACATGAAAAGGGAAGTTGCATCCTAGCGTCAAAAGCAGTCACGTTCATATTTTCCTTTACAAAACACATCAACAGAAACTATATACATATATACACGAATAGTCGTAATATCCGTAAGGGAGAGTTGTAAAATCAGGTAATAAAACACGCTTATCATACACAACCCTGAACCTTTTCAACTGTGATTTTCTTTTTTTTCTCAAATGAAACCCCTTTTTATGTCTCATGATTTGGTTATGTGTGGTTACGAGCTGACCGGTTTGATCCGGATTTTTCACTTGCTTGTCCACCAGATCTGTCAGTGATTTCAAATTGACAATTTCAGAGTTGATACAATTTAAAGTAATGCCTTAAGCTTTTATAGTTGTTTTTCCTTTTATGGTTTGGTAACCGTAGGTTTTAGGACCTGCGCTTACGAATTCTACGATTTGATTGCCATCATCTAGTTCGCTGGTATGCCCACCCAAGTAATCGCTTAAGGGCGGCATCCAGTCACCTTCCTTACTTTTAAAAATGACGCTGTCAGTGTCTGTGTACAAACAACGCTGAGCCAATCAATCCATCAAAGTCTAGCGTATGCTGTAGTGAAAATGCCGATGGATAAATTAGCGTTCAGTGGTTTAATAAGTCTCTTGTCTGCGTAACGCCACTGCACCAATGCCACCTTCTCATTCAAAAAAGAGAACTGACTCACATTATAAACATCGGAGAACATGAACTGTAAAAACTCGGCAGGATCACGAATTAAGGTCGTGTTTGATTTGTCTGGTCTTTGACACATCTTACCCCACAATGAATTTAGCGCGAGTTTAGCCACGGATCTTTTGGTAGGATTAACGGTGATACATTTCGGATCCAGCCTGATCCCTTCGTTCTCCTTATATTTGCGAATGTTCTCACTTTTAGAGGATTCATTAATGACCCAGGATGGATAACTTTCCTGAACTTTCCTGTTTGGTCTTGAGGAACATTTTAATATATCTCGTAAAAAAGCTTATCACACCTTTTTGGAAAGTGCCACAATTCAAACACTTTTAGAATTTTGTAACCTTTTTCGACAGCTTTCTCAATTTCGACAGAAGCCCATGTTCCGGTAAGAGCTCTCTCCTGATGCGTATGATCGCATTGTTTTAGCTGATGCTCGGCGCACGTTCTACATAGAGGAAAGAGGAGTTTGCTTTTTACACGAAACGGGAGAACAGGTGCCCACAGACCCCTAGGCATTAATACTTTTGCTCTGACGATACCAAAGTAATATTTTGGTGGTTTAAAGTCACAATAAATGATAGGGTGATCAGTCGGGTAAGTCTGTCTTATTTACAAATGGGTAAAGAGAGGTAAAATCGAAATAATCGATTCTCTCACTGGGCTGAGCTACATAATGCAAATGTAACGCATTTGTTCGACCGCCGTAAAGAGCATCTCGCGGGTTTAAACGCTCAGGAAAGTCAGTCTTTTTGAAAGTTTAGCAAGCGGTTTTCATTTTCCTTCATTTCATTCCACTCATGTTCCCACATCAGAGTGACTTGCAAATTGAGAGTGTCTTGGAAATTCTTAATTCTCTCCATCGATTTTTGATGGACATCTCCGAAGGTAGCTTTGGATGAACTAAGAGGATGCGGGGTCATTGAGGGAAAACACTTTTCACACCCGTGATAAAAACATCCAAGAAACTCAACTTCACAGTAACCATCTACGTAATAGTTACCAAACCTGACTTCATTTTTGTTCAGCGCATGCTGAATGGGTAGGTTTTGCGTGTTAGAAACGTATTCGAGCCATTGTATGGAAAGTGTTGAGATTTCTGTCCGGTGATGTAATTATCAAGCAGCAGAATAGCTAAAATGCCTTTACGCAGGAACTTAGTTCTAAAGATTTTCATGCACACACATGCGATCGTTATGCATTTAAAAGGATCGACCTTTGTACTTTTCAGTACTTTTTCTCTGAAAGCTAAACAGCCCTTTCTCAAAATTTCTACATCATTCACACAGTATTCTGCCATCTCTTTCTTGAAATCAAAGACTTTGTCAGAAACTGTTCTGTACCACTTAAAGAATTCTTCTCTATCCTTAGGCATTATGCCATCTACACCGTAAAACTTAGGGTCAGGATATGGTCCTACGTAATCCTGATGTTCTATGGTGTTCCAGAAATGGGGAAAATAACCTTTCTTGCTTTCCGAAAAACCCATGGCTTTCGGGATGCTGCTCAACTTCATACGTAAGAACGATAGACTATCAATGTAGGACTGGCGAAACGCGGTATCGATGAAACGAAATTTTACCACCTTGCGCTATGATTTCGGGCGTGATTCCTTCTTTCACTAAATGGTTTAACAAAAGGTATGAATTGAACCCTCTAGCGTTATGCGTGACAAACGTATAACCGTTGAATGTATTACAATGAAACTTCTTAAAGAAGGTACTGACGCAACCATCCCCTTCAGCCACCCACTCCTCTCCCTCAAAATCAATACAGCATATGAAATTAGCTACATGAGTTCCTATTTCCTGTCTGGTCTCGAAATCATAAAACGCATAATCCTTATTTTCGCGTCCTTTCCTATCCCGCTGTATAAAACATCTATGCTCGATATCCTCATCAAGTTTTTGCACAATTTTTTTTTCTAATCTTCCCAAAAAAGAGTGAGCTTTTTTCGGTGCATTAGGACAAGCATCAGCCATGTTGTAAGCTCACACACGATGTTCAAAGTAAAGAGTATTTTAAACCTAGAGGGTGGGTGAGTCCTTCTTTTTCTATAAACTTATGGTGTTTATACCGACACCAATTTTAATTTCTTTTGTTCTGATTGGTCAGGGGTACATGTGTGTATATATGTGTGTGTCATATTTTTGGTTGGAAGAGTATGGAAATTCATTATTTATTATTTCATCATCCTTATGTTTGTGTGTGTGTGTGTGATATTTTTGTGTGTGTGTGTGTGTGTGTGTGTGGAATGCACCGGAACCGGATTTAAAGTTTACTACTTATATGTATCTTTACCTACGTCTGTCCAATGACGTTGATGATGACCTTTTTCCTAGGCCTGTCAAAATTATTGATTAATCAATAGAAAAGAATGTGCAAGAATAGATATCTTTAACTATGTCTGTCCAATGACGTTGGTGATGACCTTTTGACCTAGACCTATCAAAATAAATATGATTGATGATTATCTTGAGCTTTGACCTTGACCTTTCAAAAAGAAGGTTACAATATATACAAACTATTCCTCTCTCTGCTGTGGTCAGTATTCCGACGAGGGCTCCCTCTGGTGGGTGGATGAATGTGGGGCAGCCTCATTCATTATAGATAGAGGCATTAAGTTGCTTAGAAGTTACCTGGGTTCCTTTGTTGCTATTACATCTCGGCTCTTGGAGTGATCTTTGTTGTTCGAGCACTCCTGGCAAAGGTAACAATGGTCTTGAATTTCCTCTATTTGTTCATAATCTGACTGTGGATTGGTAGAGTCCAAACTCTTTAGAGATGGTTTTGTAATCTTTCCAGCCAGATGAGCATCAACCCTTTTTCTGAGGTCCTCAGAAATCTCCTTTGTTTGTTCCGTGATACACTTCCACAAATGTGTTGTGAAGATAAGCCTTTGATAAAGCCCTGTTCATTAAATAATCCAGTGCTCACTCACACCTGACTGTCATCCAATTTATAGCACCTGACTAATTTCACCTTCAAATTAACTACTAATCCCAGAGGTTCACATACTTTTGCCTTTCACAGATACCTAATTTTCGATAATTTGCCTCAATAATTAAATTACCAAGTATAATATTGTAGGGAGTTAGCTCGGGGGAAGGGCAGAGCACAGACCCACAAGAGACAGATTGCAGTCACAATGGGTGTTTTATTAGTCTTAGTGTGAGCTGTCCGTCGTAAGGAGGCGAGGGTGTGTGAGTGCGTGGGGTTTCGTGGGGGTGTGGCTGTCGTGTGACCCTCTCGAGGGCGTGTCGGGGTTCCCGAGACGTGGGCGTGGGTCTCCCGTGCCGTCGTCCCCGGGTGCGTGCGATCTCACCACCCTGCGGTCTCGTCCACGCTCGCACGGAGTCTGTCTCTTTGCCGTCGTTTTTCCTCTCCCTGTACGGCCGGAAGCGCGTCCTTTTATCCTCCTCCTTCGTCGCCTGAGTGGTGGAATTTTCCCGACGGACTCCCCAATCGCCGGCCGGTGTAGCGTCAACGGTCCCGCCCCACCGTGACGGTCCTTCCGGCTGGTGGTGTGTTTGGCCCGAGGCTGTCCGCTTCGTGCCGGTGCGGCAGTTGGGGAAGGAGCGACTTTCTTATTATGCGCGCCGGCTGTCGGTCCGTCACGACAATATTTTTAATCTAATTTCTTTAATTGGGATCTCTTTGTCTACTTTGATGACTGAAAATCAGATGATGTTTTAGGTCATATTTATGCTGATATACAGAAAATTCTAAATGGTTCACAAACTTTCAAGCACCACTCTATGTATATGCAGTCATGTTTAAAAAAAAAAAAAACCCATACACCCCATGGAAACTGGTGGGTGTTTTTTTTGTTTTTTTTTTGTTTTTTTTACATTTGGACAAGAATATGATCCTCTTTGAAAGTGTATTTTAATCAAATGTGTTACTATCAAACACTATCAAATTACGCATAAAATTGACATGTAGTAATTTTTATATTTTAAATATGGATGCACTGAAATTAAAATTCTTGGCCGAAGCCGAAACGGAATATAATGAAAAACTTGGCCGAAAGCCAAAAGCCAAATTCCGAACATGTTTTTTTCCATTTATTTTGCCATTTTTTTTCACCATTGCATGAATTAAATAGTCAAAATGTGCTTTTTTCAAAATATTTACTTAACACTGAACATTTTTTTTTTCATTTCAGCAGACATAGGCTACCAACAAGGCACAATATAACTTTAAATAAATGAGTAAAATAAAAATATTTTGATGTGGTCATCTTTGAGCCCCCCTTGAATGTTAGGCCTATAACTGACTGCTGAAAGAATGTAACACTCTGTAGCCTACAACAAAAATGTGCATTAAAAAGTGCATTGACAAGACTGCAAAAATGGACCTGCATGAAGTTGGCCCCTCCACCAACGCAAAACGTCAGCAAAATAGTCTCAATCGTTTGTGCTCCGTTTGTGCTGGTTTGTGCCGTAAAAATGTTCGTTTGTGCTGCTTCGGTTCAGTTGATATTAAAAGAATATTCAAAGGTCATTCTGGGGTCACCCAACCCCCCCCCCCCCCCCCCCCCCCTCCCCCCGCTTCCCCCCACCCCCCCACATGATCCAAATACCAAAATAGTCTCAATCACTTGTGCTTCGTTTGGGCTGCTTTCGTTTGTGCTTTTGCACATGCTCCGAGTTCACTCCAAATAGGCTCGTTTGTTTGTGCTTCGTTTGTGCTGCTTCCGATTTGGAGATATTAAAAGAATATTTATAGGTCATTCTGGGGTTTACCCCCATGCTCCAATTTCATTCAAAATAGTCTCAATCGTTTGTGCCTCGTTTGTGCCGACAAAAGTTTCGTTTGTGCGGCTTCCATTTATAAAATATTAGGCATTGACTTATAGGCGCAAATCTCCTAGGTGTGAGCACACTTTTAGAGTCGAACTGCCGAAGACTTTTTCAAGAGAAATCATATCATTGTTCAATAAACAATTTTCTTTACTTCATTCACTGGTCTCTCATGATTAAGCTTTTAATTTATTTACAAGTAGAATAATCTGTTACACTTCACTCCCACCACTAGGTGTAAGTGACACTTCTGTTCACGATGCTCTTGTGGAAATTAGTGTTGTTAGTATAGGAAAAGTCGACACAGTGTAAGTACTGTGTCGTACTGTAAGTACGACACAATTCTGGCCAGTGTAAGTACAATTTTTTTTAACACTGTCAGTTAGAATATTATTAGTTAACTTTAATCATAATGGTACAACATTCAAAGAGCTAAGATTGTCAATGTTTCTTGAACAGAAAACTCATTGTTAATACTAGTATGGCTAATGGAGCTATGAAATGCTAATTACAGCTGCACGTGGTACCCATGTTAGTTTTTTGAATATGTTCTGCATCTAAGGGTCAACATTACCATATTGGTCCTAATATAAGATATAATATCCTTATATATTATTACTATATTTTCTATATTTACATTTTTTGCATCCGGATTATTTCAGTGGGTAATTATGTTTTGCTTATGCCAGATGCCCAAGAAAGCAGCAGTCGACAGGGATTCAATTTTCAGTCCTCTCTTCATCAAAAGAGGCCATAGTCCAAAATGGCAATATAGCTACTCCTAATCAGAGCATCTGGACAGAGCTTAGTGAGCAGCTAGAAAACAAGATCACTGATGGTGACGTCATCTCATAGAACTTAATGCCTAATATATTAAAAACGGAAGCAGCACAAACGAAACTTTTATCAGCACAAACTGGCACAAACGAAGCACAAACAATTGAGACTATTTTGAATGAACTTGGAGCATGGGGGGTGACCCCAGAATGACCTATAAATATTCTTTTAATATCTCCAAATCCGAAACAACACAAACGAAGCACAAACAAACGAGCCTATTTGGAGTGAACTCGGAGCATGTGTGGGGCTGGTGACGTCACCGCACCATAATTAAATGCCTAATATTTTAAAAACGAAAGCAGCACAAACAAAACTTTTATCAGCACAAACCAGCACAAATGACTGAGACTATTTGGGGTGAATTTGGAGCATGTGGGTGGCTGAGTGACCCCAGAATGACCTATAAATATTCTTTTAATATCTCATGAACCAAAGCACCACAAACGAAAATTTTTACGGCACAAACCAGCACAAACGGAGCACAAACGATTGAGACTATTTTGCTGACGTTTTGCGTTGGTGGGGGGGCCAAATTCACGCAGGTCAAAAATGGTTATATTCGGTTATATATGGCTGATTATATTGGGGATATATACGGCTGATTATATTCGGAATATATACCACTCGTGTCCCTGTACACCTTGCGGAGTATTATAGTAGATATAGGATTTGTCTGCCTGCCCTTAAATAAATACGTCTTAACCCCCCCCCCCCCCCCCCCATCGAGGTCGTGACATTCGCGCGTCTCGCTCTGGTTGTTAGGCTAATTGGTCGCGTCATCAAACACGTCATTGTTCAGTCAAATTTATTCGGCCTTTTCACTTATTAATTAGGGATACACCGAATGTTCGGAAGCCGAAATTATCCGGCCGAAAACAGCAAAAAAAGCATTTTCGGTGTTCGGCCGAATAATTTCGGTTTCCGAACATTCGGTGCATCCCTAATTTTAAATGAACAAAAAAACCCCAAAAGAACAGATCAGTAACATGCAAAAAGTAAGTACACCCCTACATTTATCATAGCGTCAAATTCATATAATTTGAATCATGTGTTCCCACTGTGGCCCTGTGTTTGCGGAGTTTGCATGTTCTCCCCGTGTTGTTTCCTCCGGGTGCTCCGGTTTCCTCCCCCAGTCCAAAGACATGCATGGTAGGCTGATTGGCGAGTCCAAAGTGTCCGTAGTGTATGAATGGGTGTGTGAATGTGTGAGTGATTGTGCCCTGCGATGGATTGGCACCCTGTCCAGGGTGTACTCCGCCTTGTGCCCGATGCTCCCTGGGATAGGCTCCAGGTTTCCCTGTGACCCTGAAAATGATTAAGCGGTATAGAAGATGGATGGGATGGATGGATGAATCAGGTGTTCAAGATTGGGTGTCAGTGGTCAGAACCTGCTTAGGGAGTACAGGTGGAACCTGTCTTATTTATACCCATCTCATATCTATTGTTTCCTTTGCTACTGAGGTGTGTGGTGTCATTGTGCCAAGCTCTAACGAGGTCTGTAAGGCCTTCAGAAAAAAGGTTGTGTAGGCCTATGAGTCTGGCAAAGGATTTAAAAAGATTTTAAAAGCAACTTTCAACATGTTGTGGGGGGATTTTAAACAGGCATTATGTTAATTTTTTTGTCCGATACCAGTCAGAACCAAAATTTTGACCCTGCAATGTCTGATTCCTCTCATCCAAGCTCAGGAAGTTCACACTGACACCATCGTTCAGGGAAGGCTTCTTAGTTTAATGATACAGAAAGCATAGTATATATACATACACACACACAAATATTGATAATGAATGATAAATGTCAATTGGAAGAGGTCACAGATAAAATCAAAACATCTATTATGTAGGTTTGAGTGATATAGGAACTAAAAGACATCTACAGGAGGCGAAGAAGAAGAACAGAGAGAGAGAGAGAGAGAGAGAGAGAGAGAGAGAGAGAGAGAGAGAGAGAGAGAGAGAGAGAGAGAGATTGAAGGTGAAAGGCAGGGTGATTAGGAATGCTCAAAACAGCATATTCTAAGAACACAAAACAATTCCATCTTCCCTGGTACAAAAACACCATGACACAGACTAGAGACCTTCAGAACTGAGACACAGTACCATGCTATGAAACTTTATCACAGTATATGCAAGAAATCCCTCAAAATATCTTGCAACTGAAAGAACATTACATGCAAGAGTGGTCAAAAATTCCTCCAAGACTAGTAGACAATTATGCAAAAGGGGGCAATTCTAGCTTCTGAGGCCAAGGGTGCACTTAAATTTTCCACAGAAGAATATCATGTCTGAAAAATGGGAAAAAAGGAAAAATCCAAAGCACTTCTTCTGGTACAAAAGTTAAAAATCTTTTATTGTTATTTGGCTAGTTGCATTAACAAAAATTAAAATCTACACTGATACATTTTGGCATACATTCTTCCTAAGAGTGTGTTAGAAATCTAAATGTAGGTCTGTAACATACTCTGAGGAAGGCTGTATGACGAAATGCATCAGTGTGGATTAAAATTTTTGCATGTCCTAATGTGACTAGCCAAATAACAATAAAGGCCATTTAATTTTTGTACCAGAAGAAGTGTCATTTTTCATGAGTGACACCCAACCAAAGAGCACCTTCTGAGATTACTACATAAGGTTCATCCAGCAAGCAGCATTCCAAGATGTCTTTTTTTTTTTTATATCTGTTTATATTTCTGTTGAATAAATGATTGAAAAAGCAAATTTTACTTGTGTTTTTGTTCAAGTATATAAACTTAATTAATAAGCCCTGTTTCAAAGATAATCAAATGTTTGCTTGTTCTAATATGTTAAAAAAGCCAACAATTTCCATGGGGTGTACTTTTTTTTTCACATGACTGTACATTGTGTTTGGAAAACGTCTGGGTTACACATGTAACCCTGTTCCCTGAGAAGTGAACGAGACGTTGCGTTTAGCATAACAGTATGGGGAACGCCTCTCGCGCGTGACCAGCATCTGAAACTTGTGTAAAATCATGCCTATTTATAGGCCTACCATGATCAGGTGGCGTGGCAATTAAGTGCATCGTGTGATATAAATATGCACCTGTGAACAGCGCCATCAGCCTCTATTATCTGAAGTGAAGATGCAATTCACAGGCCTGCCCTGGTATGACAAAGCTACGGAAATTCTCGTTCCCTTCGACGTTGTGTTTAGCATAACAGTATGGGAACAAGAATACCCACTCAGTCATACCGAGGGTACGGCCTGTTCAAAAAGGCCCGAGGGTCACTGGAAGACACTCGAGCCTGGGAAGGAATGAATATCCAGGCTGTGATTAATGACTGAAGATGTGTGGCGTAGACCACCCTGTAGCAGCACACACATCCTGTAAGGATACCCCTTTGGACAAAGCATTCGAGGAGATGACCGCCCTAGTGGAATGAGCCCTTATGCCCAGAGGCATAGCGAGACTGCGTGCCTCAAAAGCAATAAAGATTGCTTCCAATACCCAATTAGAAACGTGCTGCTTTGACACAGCATCACCTCTACTGTCGTCGCAAAAGCAGACCAGCAGCTGCTCCGACTTACGCCACTGGCCGGAGCGGTGGATGTAAGTACAGAGAGCCCTTACTGGACACAGCAGGTGCATCTTCTCTTATTCTGTTGTGAGGAACAGAGGAGGGCAGAAAGCTTGCAACACCACAGGGTGGGCAGCCGATGTAGGCACCTTGGGAATATAATCCAGCCTAGGATACAGGAAGTCCTTGGCTAATCCAGGGGCAAAGTCAAGGCATGAAAGGGGAACAGAGAGAGCTTGTAGATCTCCCACTCGCTTGAGAGATGTCAGGGCCAGTAGAAGAGCTACCTTTAGAGTCAGAAGCTTCTCAGAGGCTGACTCTAAGGGCTCAAATGGGGCCCCTGACAGACCTTCCAGGACCACAGAAAGGACCCAGGAAGGTATGTGTGACTTGTATGGGCCTCAGCCGCCTGACACCATGCATGAAAGTTAGGGGATGTTGCCCCACAGAGGCTCCATCAACAGGGGCATTGTTGGCCGAAATGGTGGCCATGTAAAACCTGATTGTAGAAGGAGCCCACCCCGCTGAGAAACGTTCTTGTAAGAATTCCAGCACTGTAGCTATTGCACAGTTCACTGGGTCTACGGTGGATCTATGCAGAAGGGTATCTCCCAAGGAGTGCCATCTAGCATTGATATTATCTCTGAGAACCATATTTGAGCTGGCCAATAAGGTGCTACTAGCAGCAGACATACGCTTGGCGAACTCTCGCTAGAACTTGTGGGAGCAGAGCGATCGGGGGAAAAGCGTACAGATGTGAACTTGGCCATATGTGCATCATGGCATCAGCCCTAATTGTGTGGGAGGATTGAGGGCAAACCACAGCGGGCCGTGTGTTGTCTCCTTGGAGGCGAACACATGCAGTTCCGCTTGGCCAAACCTCTGCCATATGGACTCCAACACTTGTGGATGGAGCCACCAATTCCTGGGCCTCAGGCCCTGCCTCAACAGGATGTCTGCCCCCATATTCCCAGAATGTACATTGCACTCACTGACAAACTTTCACTCTGCCCAGAGAATAATTAGTTGCGCCTGCCTGAACAGGAGGTGCGGACATAATCCTCCCTGGTGGTCAATATATGAGACCACCGCTGTGTTGTCTGTAAACACATGGTGACCTCTCATTTGAAGGAATTTCAGTACTAGAAATATGGCCCACATTTCTAGGCAATTTATATGCCGCTCCAGATGAGAGCCGCTCCAGAGACCGTAAGCTGGACAGCTGTCTAAGACCATGCTCCCGCACATGAGGGAGGTGTCTGTCATTACCATCTTGACTAAGGAGACACCCCTAGAGTATGACCCAAGGCTAGAAACCGGGGACACTCAAATTCTCAGATCACGTAGGCATCGCCGCGTGACACTGATTACTCTCAGAGGTTTCGTTCTTGGACAAAACCCCTAACTTCTCAGCCACCACTAAACAGTCTCCTTTGCAATAGACCCATAAGCTCCAATAGTCTCCTAAGATCCAGTTTTATCTTGCTCAGTGTTGATAGGTTTACGCATGTTACCCTACGCATGTTGGGGAGAGAACTGCCCTCATAGTAGAAGAATCCTTATAACAGTCATCCATGTAGTTTAGTACATGGATACCCTGGAGTCGCAATGGAGCCAGAATGACATCCATGCACTTTGTGAAGGTGCAAGGGGATAAAGCTAGTGATATTTCTATGTGGAAATATACACCTTTTAGATCTATTGTCACAAACCGGTCCTCACACTGAATCTGTGGAACGATAAGTTTGAGCGTCAGCGTCTTGAACCTGTATGTCCAAAGAGTACAGTTCAGGTGACACAGATCTAAAATTGGCTGCATACTCCTCTATTTTTTGTGGACCAGGAAATAATGGCTGTATAAACCTCCCTCCCTCAGTGAATGGGGTACATGTTCTATGGCCCCTTGGTAGAAGAGGGATCTTAGTTTCTGCGCTAACGTAGGGCTCTGGTCTGTGCTGACTACTGTGGTGAGCACACTTCTGAACTGGGGGGGTAGAGCTCTAAACTGGACCCGGTAACCCTTTTCTACGGTAGACAGACCCATGGAGACACATTTGGCAGTAGTTTCCACGCTACCAGATGGTCTTTTAGTGACGTTAACTATTCCATATTCTATTGGAGGGAAAGCATCAGATTTTTGGTGCCCTCTGACAGCTTGCTGACCAGAGAATACTGAAAACTTGGGACAGCCTTGGCTAGGGGAGGCCCTACAGTGGTACTGGGGGCTAACTGCCCTAACAACCTCATGTCCCCTGATACGTCCCTCCACGGCCCCTCAGGACCGCTCTTCTTTGTCTGCTTGGTCTTTATGACCATTCTCAGATCAGGCCTAGTAGCAGGCGAGCTCCAAAATCCAGCGGAGAGCCGGACCCAGAAGACCGAGCAAGAGATAGAGCAGTGCTCATCTCCGGCTCCTCTTTTGGATCCATAAGCGATCCCCCGGACCTGAGACGACTAACTGCCTCGGCAGCGGCTGGCCCAGATCCGTGAGCCCCTGAAACCCAACTCGCTTCGGCTTCCGAGAAGAGTGCAAGTCGTGAGCGAAGCTGCCTAATGTAGGCATTTCCATGTGCAGCCTCTCGAGGCTGCCATTGCATGCTCTAGCTCCTAAACACTTCATCCAGAAAGTGTGCACTATTCCCGTGATGAAACGGGAGCAAGCCGTAACACACTTCCTGAATTCTCTCACTCATATTTTTCTCTCTTGTTAATTTTTTTGTTCTTCTCTTTTTTTAAAGGGATAGAAAAGTCCAGAGATTTTGAGAAAAGATTAATTGCCACGTCACCTGATCATGGCAGGCCTATAAATAGGCATGATTTTACACAAGCTTCAGATGCCGGTCGCGCGTGAGAGGCGCTCCCCATACTGTTATGCGAAAACCCAACGTTGAGTTCCCTTTGAAAGGGAACACATTATATTCTTTCAAACCTTCTCTATAAAATAAATGCAAATTTTACTTTTTGTTGTTAATGGTTGACTAATATCCAGATCAATCAAAAGTATTGTTACATTACGAGACTGGGAACGGAAGCAAGTGCAGATTAAAGTCTTTATTCCAAAACACAAGGTCAAGGAACATGAACAGAGATACGCGGTCTTCAGAATTAAACAAGATACGAGGCATAAAACAAGAACAGGACATGAGAACACGACCGCTTAGCATCAAGGTGGCTAATACATACACAACATACTTATACGTAGTTAATACTGCGTGAAGTGCACAGCAACACAAGGTGTTTAAATAACTCATGTAATCAATCTTGAGCTCAGACAGCTGGAAACAATAATGACACTACCCTTGAACGCCAACCAATAACTAACAGGGAGGAGACAGAACTGAAACCAAAACAAATGCATGTGTCCATTGTAAACAAAGTCACCATTTTCCATATGCACTCAAAGGGCACTCAAAGGGCACTCTGGTTCGTGAATGAGCGAGCCCTCTGGCTTTCCGTGCACGTTGCGCGCCACAGCGCCGTCTGCAGGGGAGATCGTGACAAGTATGAAACAGATACTGTACAACAACTGCAAAAATAAAATTCCCATCCCTGCCAGTAGAGATTTTAATCATTAGAGTTCTAGAGCAACTCCTGTCATCTTTGTTTGGATTTTTTAGGAAGATCATGCATATTGTTTGGTACAAATTCTTACAAAGCATTGAGTTATGTAAGTTCTGAGCCCTGTTGAATATTGTTTTACCGCCTAATATTTTTGCAACCTTCTTCATTTACTGGTTTACTCTTTGGATTATGCCTCTTGACTGTTGGCTAATGGATTTACTGTTGTTACTATTCTTGCCGGTCTCCTCGTATTGATTTTAGGATTGTGATTTCACTTTGTTTGCCTTGATCTTAATTAAAACCTTTTGCACATGCTCACTCTAGCCAAGCTTGACATGCTACAGTATGATTTACCTGGATATGCAAAGCCTTGGTTGTGTCAGTCAGGACTTAACTTTTATTCAGAGCTGGAAGTAAAAGCATCTGTCTGAGTTTCCAGCTTGATTTTTAATCACACCATTCTTCAAGGCATAATGCTTCTCCAAAGAGGACTTAGCCAAGACAATCATTTATCATTTCACCTATTTTTAAATTTCTCCTAGGACCACTAAGATTCACACACTCAGTATATACAGCTGCATTTATATAGAGGGATAAATGAAGGGCTACAGTCAAAGAGCAAGGCTTCTAGAATGACTCACTTCTCACACACAAACACTCCCTGCTTAATTCTAGGATGTTTAACCCCAGCTTTTAACTGTTTACACTTATAAAAGCTTCAAATGGCAAACAATTGATTTAGCAGTCATATCAACCACATTAATGTGTCTTTACAAATTTGACTCAGTTTAGAAGAGTCTAGGGGTGGGTTGCACCAATAAGGATTAAGCTTAAATCTAGATTGAATCAAGGTTTCTCTAATAATTCTGTTGCACCAAACTTTAAACCTTGTTAAAAAAAAATAAGCAAGTTTACATCTAAACCATCACTTTAATCCTGGATTTGATTTCACAATAAACCTGGATAAACTATAATCTTGCTGCTCCATCACTTTAAACTCAGATTTAAATTCCATTTATGGATTAAATTTAAACTTGCTATTGAGGAGGTTTAAATTGTCAAAATGGCAGCACTTATGTGGTGGACTGGAGAAAATGAAAGAGCTCCTCACAGAAAAATAAGCGACTGTCTCAACCTTGTTGAGTTTTATGATGGTGCTGAACAGGTATCAATTCAGCAAGGAAACTTTGATTAGATTAAATAAATAAAAAATTAATCTGCAATTAGACATGGTAGTGACCGAAATGCAGCCATAGCACCCATGCTCCAGCTTTTAATAGCCTTGCTCTTTTACACTACTGGTTGTTCCTAATGGTGGATGGGGACCTCTTTGGAGTATATAAATCAACTGTGAGCAGAATTGTTGGAAGAGTATCGGGGCAATTGCAGCCTTCCTGCCCCAACAGGAGAAACATCTGCTGGGAGCAATAGACTGTATTCACATTCCAATTCCAAACCCAGGTGGAGAAAATGGAGAGCTGTGTCACAATACCACCGGTGAGAGATGTGTCCCTTCTCTCCTGTGCTGCATCTTTTTTCACTTTCGATTTGAGGTTTTTCCAGCAGGCTTTCAGATTAGTAACATCTCGCTTGTCTTTAATCCCCAGAGAAGAATTGAAGTCAGCAGGTAGTTGGACCCAGGCGTCTTGTTTCTTTTTAATTGTCATGTTATCTGTCTTTTGTCATCGATTTTTGTTCCATATTGCTCCATTAATTAATATAATAAATTTTTCATGGCTTGTCAAATTTGAGCTTCTAATAATTTTCTCAGCCTGTATAGGTTATGTGAATGAGCGGTATTTTAAAAAAATTCAAAGTTTAAAGCTCATGAGCCCTTTAAAGTGAAAGATTTAGATTGGAGAATTCATATATTTCCACGTTTATGAAATCTGCATGCACTGTGGCAATGTTGTCAACAGCAAAGCCATCATGATGGAGAAAATTAATCATAAATGGAGGTTTTAATCGTAGGTTAGAATTCTAATCCCTGATTTGTTAATCTGTTTTTAAAATTAAGTGGTGCAACACAACTAGATTTAAAATAAAGTCCAGATCAACAAAACCTAGATTAGCTCCAAACTGTGCTTAATTGAATCCTTATTGGTGCAACCCACCCTAAGAGTATGCAGTTGTGCTCATAAATTTGCAGAATCTGTGTGGGAAACTCTCTATTCTCTATTCCCTCAGATATGTATAAGTATGTTTAGGTTATAGTTTAATTTCTGTCTCATGAACTTTTCAGACCTGTCTGTGATGTGTACATGCCAGTAAACATGTTATCATAGGAACTTCCTATTTTCTGTTAGCAAACATATACCATATATGATCAAAACCTGTTCCCTATCTGGCCTAGAATGTTTTTCACGTATGAGGAAGACAGTTTAATTGCCACATTATTTCCACACAGCAGTATGCCTACCCCGGCTATTTGTACCTCTGTATATGTATATAAACTTCGGTTATTCTACAATAAATCAGAAGTCTCTCTGAACTGCTCCGGTTGCCAGTGTGTTCATTTAGACTCTCCAGGCCTACATACGCTCAATGGTAAACCACATGCGCTAGTTTTTCTTTCGAGAAAACGAACCAAGAGGCTGAAAGGGAAAGGGTGAGGGAGGAAAGGTGAAGGTAAAGCTGTTATTTGCTTTATCCCAACAAACTGGTGTCAGAAGTTGGATGTCTCCAAATCAGGGTTAGTGATCATTCATTTTGTTCGCTTCCCTGGTATGGTGAATTTCCGAAGCTTTAAATGTGAGTGATTGTCTTGGCTTAGGATAATCTGTACTCTGTGTAGCTCCTCTACAAGGTCACGTCTGCCTTATAATAGAAATGGTGTCATTTTCCCATTTGCGCTTTTGTGGTTTGCCAGGGAGTATATTTTTGTAAGTTTGGTGTTAAGTGTTTTGATTCCAGGCATGGGAGGGTCTTCCGTCACCGGGAATGACATCCTCGGGACCATTTCTGGGGGTTTATATACTGTTCCCTATCTTGATTTTTTTGAATGGATGGTCAATGGCCTGTTCTCCCCAGCTACAAATTATATCTCTTCACGGCTCTTTTGAACCTTCTAGCACAGATTAAACAGATGATTTATGATGGCGAAGGAGATCCAGATTGGGATTATGAATATATGTCTAAATGTTACATGGAATGGTTACGTCTTCTTCCCTATTGGAACAAACATTATAATATTAAAACTAAATTACCCAAGGTGTTTATTGTTAATGAAAAAACACCGCACTTCCATGAAAACTGAAAGCCCCCCTCCCTATGGAGAAACACACACACACACACACAAAGGAGCCTCGCATTTCAAAAAGCCACACACACAACCAGGAAGAAAAAATCTCTCACTCCTCCGCCGCCTGCTCCTCCTGTTCTCGCTGCTGCCGCTATATGCTCTCGTGAGAACAGAATGATTTGCTGCAGTATTTAGCTAAACTGAGCTCCGCTGCACAGGATTTAACTCAAGTAACTGCTTTAACTATGGGGAAGGGTGAAACTGTTCCTAAATTTTTAGAATGTTTCACCACACAATGGAAACGTGTTGCACTCATGGCTTATAATCCTTTAAATGCTAACATTCCATTTGTAAACACGTTCTTATCCTGCTGCCCCCCTCGCAGGCAGCAGGCGCTTAAGATGCATTGTACTGATAGGGCTCGGATCCCTGTTACTGAATTCGCTGCTAAGGTACGTCAATTACACATTGATGGTCTGTTGAGTGATGCATGTCTAAAAAATATCACTGCCCTGATGCACGACCCCGCTGAGGACACTGATAACTTGCCCGCAGCCTCTGATACTTCAGGTAATGCTGAAGGAGCCAGCGGGGGCAGGGGCAAAGAGACCTGTCACTATTGCATTGGGCACGGGAGTGTAGATCCAAACAGCACGATCAGCAACAGGGATATGGCCGTGGCAGAAATAGAGGAAGCGGAAGAGGTCGTGGTCGCTTTGTGCAGAGTGGACCTATGCAGTTTCATGTCCAGCCACAATCATATCAACCTAGTTTTTATCACCCATCGGCTCAACAGTTTGCTCCTCCTCCCGTAGCGGGCCTTTGTCATGCTCCAGACTATTATCACAATCAGTAGGGATGCCCACAGAGCTCTTGTGACCCAGTGTGCCGTTCATATTTAAACGTAGCTTTCAATTCATCACAAATTAAGAAACTACCCATGATCGAACTAAACGTCTCAGGTACGGTATATTCCTTTTTGTTGGATACTGGCGCTACTATGTCTTCAATTGGTCATTCATACACTGGGCCATTAACCCCAAATTCCGTTAGCTCTGTGTTGGAATAGAAGGGGTAGTGACTGAGCAGTACGTAACACCGCCGTTGTTTGTACATCCATGTTTGTATCCGGAATTACTTTTTCAACATCAATTCGTTAACATGCCAGAGTGTCCTTTCAATCTCTTAGGCAGAGACCTCATGAGTAAATTGCATCTCACTCTCGCTTTCTCTGGCTCTAAATTAGTAGTTTCTATACACCTGCTTTCTGAAACCGCAGTTAACCACCCTAAATCAGCTGTACAATGTGTTTCACTATCTCTGTTTTCTCATTCTGAGCCACCAGATCTACGGCTAAATGACCTGCCAAATTCCCTTTGGGCTGACACAAGGACGAGATCGGGCATGTTCTCTGTATTCCATATCAGGCTGAGTTGAAACATTCTAATCCTGTTTATGTAAAGCAATATCCTCTCTCTGAATCCAAGGCCTGTGGCATTGACGTCATAGTAAATTCATTACTCCAACAAGGCGTTTAAAACCCTGTGTAAGTCCTTACAATACACCTGTTAATCTTGTTCCAAAACCTGACGGCACGTGGAGATTCACACAAGATCTCCGAAGAATTAATTAGGTTGTAATTCCAGTCTCACATATTGTACTTGATGTACCTACTACCATAACCCTAATTCCGTCTCACCATGCATGATTTAGCATGGTGGACTTGTGTTCTGCTTTTTTTTAGTGTTCTCGTGGCAGAGGAGACGCCTCGTGCATAGAGGACGGCAGTTGACATGGGCTCATCTTCCACAAGGCTTACATTGACTCACCAGCTGTGTTCTCACGAGTGGTCAGAGACTCATTACAAGACTTGCAGGTAGCTGATGATTCCCAAGTCCTGCAGTATATAGATGATCTACTCATCACATCGGAAACAGAAGAGGGCTGCTGGACTGCAACCTGTCTTCTCTTACAGCACTTTGCTGTGAAGGGTTTCAAGGTGTCCAGAACCAAACTACAGCTCTGTAAAACCGAAGTCAAGTATCTAGGCGTCCTTCTTTCTAAAGGACAACAACGGCTCTCTGATGATCATATATCTGTGATCAAAACCTCGCAGCTACCTGCCACCAAACAAGCAGTTCTAGCTTTCTTGGGACTCATTAACTATTGTAGACAATGGATCCCTGACTGCTCTTATTATGATAAGCAGCTTAGGGCTGCAGTGGAACATTCTGATCCACTATTGTCTCCTGTTACACATACAACAGAAACTGTGGCGGCCTTCAAACATATCAAAACAGCATTGTGTTCTACTCCCGCACTAGGACTGCCTGATTACAACAAACATTTCTGTCTCTACACCCCTAAACTCTTCATGTTTATTTTTTCATCTCATGTTTCTGCCAAATGTATCAGTGGCCTCATTTATCAAATTATTTAATAATATATTACTTTATACTACACTTAAAAAAAAAAAAAAGTGTCTTTAATGGTGCTTTAACATTTTTAGCTCCCTACAGGGGTTTCACATCAGTTCCCTCAGAGCAACAAAAAAAACCCTGAAGAACTATTAAAGTGCTACATGGAAATATATCGAAGGCAATAACAAAGCCTTTCACAAACATACAACTAAACATTAAAAAAACACACACAGACACACACACACACACACACACACACACTGAATCAGTGTACATGTAATGTAGTCAGCCAATACAGTTGTGCTCATAAATTTACATACCCCTTGCAGAGGCTGCAAAATGTTAATAATTCAAAATAAAACAAGAGGGTTCATTAAAATTGTATTTTGTTTTTTATTTAGTACTGCCTGGAATAGCTATTTAACAGATGTTTACATATAGTCCACAAGAGACAATACTAACTGAATTTACACAAATGAAACAGTTCAAAAGTTTACATACCCTTGATTCTTAATACTGTGTGTTGTTACCTGGATGATTAACAGCTGTTTTTATGTTTTATGATAATTGTTGTGATAGATGATTTTGAGATAAATCTTTTCAAACAGAGGACAACTGAGGGATTTATACACAACTCTTACAGAAGGTGCAAACATTCACTGATGCTCAAGAAGACAACAGGATGCATTAAGAACCAGGGGGATGTAAACTTTTGAACAGGGTGATGGGGTGATTGGTGTTTATTTTGTTTAAAGATCTTATTTTTCATTTAGTACTTCCCATCAGAAGCTAAATAAGATATTTACATGTTTCTGAGAAGACAAAATAATAACAATCTACACCAATCATCCTGTTAAAAAGTTTACATCCCCCTGGCCCTTAATGTATCGTGTTGGAAAAGGGTCAAATATGCAGAAGATGCTGGAAAACTGAAGAATGTGCAGGACCTGGAAGATTTTTCTGAAGAACAGTTTTAGCTGCAGTTTTAACTGTTCAGGACAAACAAGGGACTCATGAACAACTACCACAATTGATAAAAACAGTCATTGATCATCCAGGTAACAACACACAGTATTAAGATTCAAGAGTATGCAAATGTTTGAACTGGTTCATTTGTGTAAATTCAGTTAATACTGTGTCTTATGGATTATATGTAAACATCTTTTGTGTGAAATAGCTTATTGAAGGCAATACTAACTAAAAAAAAACAAAATGCAATTTTAATGATCCCTCTTAACTTTAAAACAAATTAACATATTGCAGATTGTTCGGATAAAGCAAATAACAGCTTTATCTTCACCTTTCCTTCGTCACCCTTTCAGCCTCTTGGTTCGTTTACTCGAAAGAAAAACTAGCGCATGTGGTTTAACATTGAGCGTATGCAGGCCTGGAGAGTCTAAATGAACACACTGGCAACCAGAGCAGTTCAGAGAGACTTCTGATTCATTGTAGAATAACAGAGGTTAATATACATATACAGAGGTACAACTAGCCGGGGAGGCCTACTGCTGTGTGGAAATAATGTGGCAGTTAAACTGTCGGCCACGTACGTGAAAAACAACCTAGGCCAGATAGGGAAGTGCAACAGGTTTAGATCATATACAGTGAGGGAAAAAAGTATTTGATCCCCTGCTGATTTTGTACGTTTGCCCACTGACAAAGAAATGATCAGTCTATAATTTTAATGGTAGATTTATTTGAACAGTGAGAGACAGAATAACAACAAGAAAATCCAGAAAAACGCATGTCAAAAATGTTATAAATTGATTTGCATTTTAATGAGGGAAATAAGTATTTGACCCCCTCTCAATCAGAAAAATTTCTGGCTCCCAGGTGTCTTTTATACAGGTAACGAGCTGAGATTAGGAGCACACTCTTAAAGGGAGTGCTCCTAATCTCAGTTTGTTACCTGTATAAAAGACACCTGTCCACAGAAGCAATCAATCAGTCAGATTCCAAACTCTCCATCAAGGCCAAGACCAAAGAGCTCTCCAAGGATGTCAGGGACAAGATTGTAGACCTACACAAGTCTGGAATGGGCTTGGACCATTGCCAAGCAGCTTGGTGAGAAGGTGACAACAGTTGGTGCGATTATTCACAAATGGAAGAAACACAAAAGAACTGTCAATCTCCCTCGGCCTGGGGCTCCATGCCAGATCTCACCTCGCGGAGTTGCAATGATCATGAGAACAGTGAGGAATCAGCCCAGAACTACACGGGAGGATCTTGTCAATGATCTCAAGACAGCTGGGACCATAGTCACCAAGAAAACAATTGGTAACACACTACGCCGTGAAGGACTGAAATCCTGCAGCGCCCGCAAGGTCCGCTGCTCAAGAAAGCACATATACATGCCCGTCTGAAGTTTGCCAATGAACATCTGAATGAGTCAGAGGACAACTGGGTGAAAGTGTTGTGGTCAGATGAGACCAAAATGGAGCTCTTTGACATCAACTCAACTCGCGTGTTTGGAGGAGGAGGAATGCTGCCTATGACCCCAAGAACACCATCCCCACTGTCAAACACGGAGGTGGAAACATTATGCTTTGCGGGTGTTTTTCTGCTAAGGGGACAGGACAACTTCACCGCATCAAAGGGACGATGGACGGGGCCATGTACCGTCAAATCTTGGGTGAGAACCTCCTTCCCTCAGCCAGGGCATTGAAAATGGGTCGTGGATGGGTATTCCAGCATGACAATGACCCAAAACACACGGCCAAGGCAACAAAGGAGTGGCTCAAGAAGAAGCACATTAAGGTCCTGGAGTGGCCTAGCCAGTCTCCAGACCTTAATCCCATAGAAAATCTCTGGAGGGAGCTGAAGGTTTGAGTTGCCAAACGTCAGCCTCGAAACCTTAATGACGGGTGGTGACGGGGGTGCGGGTGCGTGTGTGTGTGTGGTGAAGTGCGATCGGGCGGTGAGGGTCTCAGCCATCTTCGGTTGCAGCCGGGGGTGGAGCCTTCAATCGCGTTAGATTCGTCTGAAAACCAGAAAAACACACAAAAGCGATTAGCGGACATGCATGTTTGCAAAATATTGCCTAACACATGACAGATACTTGTGCACATGCTCGGAGATCCTTCTTCCTGTTGTGAGTGGAATATAGCCCTCTTATATTCTCCTCTCACCCGCTGGATGGTGGAATTCTTTCCGCGCGGTGCACCATTCACGAGCCATGGGTGTGTCGGCGGCCCTGCCCCGCCGCCATGTGCTCTCTGGCCGTCCAAAACATTGGTGGTGCTGAAAAGGCGCTGTCTCTTCAGCGCCACCGTGGCAGTTGCAGGAGGAGTGATCTTTGTTTCCTGTGCGCCGGCCGCCGGTATATCGCCACAGTACCCCCTCCTCAGCTCCGAGCCCACTGCCATCATGTGTTGGGCTCACAGCGCATCCCATTGCAAGAGGCCATCTGCATTCCCATGGTGGGTCCCCGCCCGGTGCTGGACCTGGAAAGAGAAATCCTGCAACGAGAGGAACCATCGGGTTACCCTGGCATTAGTGTCCTTGGCCTTGGCCATCCACTGCAATGGGGAGTGGTCTGTCACCAGGAAGAAGTGCCAACCAGGTAGTATCGGAGCCCTTCCATGGCCAACTTTATCGCCAGGACCTCTCTTTTCACGGCCACATACTTCCTCTCAGCTGGGGACAACTTTTGACTGATGTAGAGGACCGGGTGTTCCTCTCCGTCTAAGGTCTGTGAAAGAACGGTGCCCAGCCCGGTCTCGGAGGCATCTGTGCGTACGGTTAATGGAAGAGCAAAGTCTGGGTTGCATAGCACTGGGGCGTTGGTGAGGGCCTCCTTTAGGGCTTGGAACGCCTGCTCTTCCTCCGCAGACCATTTCACCTGGTCTGGCTGGCCCTTCTTTGTAAGGTCTGAGAGGGGGGAAGCTATAGTGGAGAAGTTAGGCACGAACCTGCGGTAATACCCTGCCAACCCCAAGAAGGCACGTACCTGTTTCTTTGATGTGGGTTGAGGGTAGTCCTTTACTGCCTCGATTTTCTTCGCTTGTGGCTTCAGCATACCCTGGCCAAGGAGCTACTGTAATTTTCTTTTTCTTTTTTTAAACGTGTGGTTTTTCTTTTAAGTATTTACATGGGTATGTCTGCCCTCATGCCCGCATCCTCCACCAGTGTAGGGAATTTAGCCCACGGTGGGCGTATCACAGACACACAGGAGGCCGTTTTAGTGTTGTTTATTTAAGACGGGTGGTGAGGGGAGTGTGGGTGCGTGTGTGTGTGTTCAAGTGCGATCGGGCGGTGAGGGTCTCAGCCGTCTTCGGTTTCGTCTGAAAACAGAATCAGATTCGTCTGAAAACCAAAAAAACCCAACAGCGATTATAGGACATGCACGTGTCGCAAAATATCGCCTAACACATGCCAGATACTTGCGCACATGCTCGTAAATCCTTCTCCCCGTTGTGAGTGGAATATCTCCCTTTTATATTCTCCCCTCGCCCGCTGGATGGTGGAATTCTTTCTGTGCGGTGCACCATTCACGAGCCGTGGGTGTGTCGGCGGCCCCAACCCACCGCCACGTGCTCTCTGGCCGTCCAAAACATTGGTGGTTCTGAAGCGGCACTGTCTCTTCAGTGCCACCACGGCAATCGCAGGAGGAGCAATCTTTGTTTCCTGTGTGCCGGCCGGTTGCCACAATACCTACACTATTACATACCTCGGGTCAGTAGTGACCCTATAAACTTTTTACAATAAATTAATTATAAAACAGATATCATTTGATTTTTTTTTCTTGTTATATTCTTGATATGAAATAGAGGAATACTAAGAAGATGGAGGTCTAATGAAAAAAAATTAATGAGGAGGAGGGTACTGGATGACATCCCGGGTCACTAACGACCTGAGGTATGTGTTTACAGCCGGGTTCACACTGTAGGATTTTGGCTACAATTTGGTCATCTTAGACAAATTTTGAGAATCCTAAAATATTCCTATAATGATAGGCCAAAATCTATAGTCTTTGATTGCTAATTTGACATGTTCCCTGACAGCCGATTAATGGCCGCTACATTCAAATTTTTCCTCTGATTAAATTCTGGCTGTGTCAGAAGATTTGAGGCACAGTCCTGTAGTGTGTCTTCTCCTACTCCATATGAGCATTCTTGCATGCATCAGTTTTTTGCCTCTTGACCATCATACAGTCTGACATTAATGTCAACTGAGATCCTACAGTGGGACATGGCTTACAGCGGGGCTCATGTTCATAAAGTCTGACAAGCAACCGTCCCATAGGACTATTAAAAATCGTATAGTGTGCACCCGGCTTAAGGGATAATTAAAACAGAGTTCTTACTGACACCTGGTTGTCATTCCATTAATTGAAATCACCTGACTCTAATTTCAACTACAAATTATCTGCTAATCCTAGAGGATCACATACTTTTGCCACTCACGGATATAACATATTGGACATATTGACATATTGTCAATTAAATGAAAAAGTATAATATTTTTGTCTCATTTGTTTAATTAGGTTCTCTTTGTCTACTTTTAGGACTTGGAAATCTGATGATGTTTTAGGTCATATTTATGCAGATATTTAGAAATTCTAAAGGTTCACAAACTTTCAAGCACCTGTGTAGATACTGTATTGTTGTGTATGTAAAAGTGCAATTTTTGTATTTATACTATATATTTCCCATAGCTGTGCCTCCAGGACATTTTACAGAAGAAAGAAAGTCAACTACTTCTACACAGTTTTGCATGAAATGAAAGAGAGACAGAAATTCACATTTCACTATTAAAAAATGCACACAAAAAGTGGTGGGAAAAAATACATACTACTTAGTAGGATACTGGGCAATACTGGGAGCTTCATAAATGACCAAAAATTTTTTTTTTCTATTAAAGGTCTCAAGTTCAAATTACGTAATTAAATGACTTTTTAGACAATATTTTACTCAGCTTTTTTAAAGAATAAGGCTTTTATGTGAGAGTAGTCCATGTATTGTTTCCTGCTAAGACGTTTTGGGCTTGTTTGTTTGGTTGGTTGGCTTTGGGTTTTTTCTCATTTGGATAGAATTGCAACCTTTTAAATATTGTAATCAAACCAGAAGCAGTTTGCACCATTGTTAAAATTCTAGCCAAAGAAATAATCCCGCGCTATGGTATCTCTCAGGTTATTGATAGTGATATGAACCCCTTTTGTTTCTAAGGTAATACAGAAACTTTGCATATATCTGAACAGTGATCAACAATTCCACATCCCATATCATCCCCAAAGTTCAGAGAACATGGAAAGAAGGAATCATACCATAGAACCGCCTCACTAAGGCACTACTAGAGAATCCCTCCAGCAATTGGGTTGACCTTTTGCCCGCCATCCTATGTGAAATTCATATGACACTTAATCAGAAAACAAAACTGTCTCCTTTTGAGATAATTATGGGAAGACCATTTGCCACTCCGTGTACAGGGCTCCCCATGTGTTTGCTTTACAGGGGATCTGGACTTGATTGTCGATGACTCACTATTCTCAGGCTCTCATTGAAAAATTAACTAGCATGCATGATGATGTTTCAGCTTCTCTCCCTTTACCGACAGAACAGCCTACTCACCCTTTCCTTCCAGGTGATGCAGTTCTCATCAAAAGTCTGAATGGTGCGTGGTGGCCGTTACCTGTACTGCTGTCCTCATGGATTCACAACCACAGTGGATCCACGCCAGCTGTATCAAGCACTGCCGATCTATGACAAGAGAAAAAACTGCTATCAAGTAGCCCACTTCTCATCTCACCTTAACACATACACATATAGCATTATTTATATTAGAGATACACACATGCACTATACCTTCTACTCTGAAAAAGCTTTGCTCCTTTGCTACAACTATTTAGCACCCACTCGTCATCAGTTGGCCTCTGAACCTGAAAACGCATATATATCGCTTAACTCATTGAATTAGCGCTTTATATGCCTGAAATGCAAAACATCCCTAGATACTGGTTCTGACGACTATTCGGACACAGTCCTAATTGTAGCTGTTGTGACCCTATCAGAGAGACAAAGAAGTTGACCTCTAGCAATGGCCTATCTAGAAGGGATCCCAATTCTTGTCTCGGTAATTAGTGCAATCATCGTTTGGTGGCTTTGAGAGTTTGCAAAGACCTATTGTTGAGAAAATAGGTAAAAGAGCTAATGATGCTGAAATAAACAAAAAAAACTGGTTAGCACAGCAGGATGTGTACAGTCTACATAAACCAGTATCTACAAATTTTAAAAGAAACAAGGTTTTTGTAAAGAACATCAATGAACAATGGCGAGCTGATTTAGTTGATATGAGCAACGTGTCAGAGTAATGACAACGCAAAATTTATGATAACATGTTTAGATATTTTATCCAAATATGCCTGTGTATGTGTGTTATGAAATAAGACAGATAATGAGGTAACTAAAGGCTTTTATTCCATTCTAAAGGAAGGTAGAGTCCCCAAATATCTACAAACTGACCAAGGGAAAGAGTTTTTTTAACAACAATTTTCAAACATTAATGAAAAAATATGACATTGTTCACTTTCCTATGGGTATGGGACAAAAATCCTTGGTGTGTGAAAGGTTCAACAGAGCATTAAAGACCAGGATGTGGAGATATTTTACAGCTTTTAACATGAGAAAATACACTGACATAGTACAGGATTTGGTTCAAGTGTACATTCAAGCATCAAAATGAAGCCTGTTGAGATCATTGAAGCCAATTCCTTCAGAGTATTTAAAACCCTCTACAGACTGTTCTCACCTAAATTAAAGAAACTAAAATTCAACATTTAAATCAGTGATATTGGTAGAATTTCCCGTTTAAAAAGACAGTTTGAAAAAGCCCATTAGCAAAACTTTACAGATGAATATTTTACAATCTCCGAAAAGATACCAAGAGATCCCCCAGTTTATAATTTACGAGACTATGATGGTGAAAAAATTGAGGGAACATTTTATGAACCTGAGTTACAAAAGATCATTGGGAAAGACAAGGCATTTAAAATAGATGAAATCTTGTCTGAAAAGACCCGAAATCAGACAAAAGTTGGCTTTTAACATAAAGTTAACATAACAAAAGGATCGTCATGAACAAAACCGAAATCTTCATCATTAAACCATAGAAGAGTCTGAATTCTTTGTCACTTTTCCAAGCAATGTGTCACTGGACATTATCCCTAATAATAAGATCGGATAAGAACGGATTATAGGAAATCTCACTCACAGAGGTTCAATATATTAATGAGTTGGCACTCATTAACAGGGCAAGACTGTCTGTTACCCTGAGGGATGGAAAGAAAACCCAAAACAGTTACTTTCATATCACTTAAGGATATTAAAAAAGTATCAAAGAACTGGTTAGTGAAATTGACAAAATGGATCTTGGAATGGAGATAACTTGTAACCCTATGAAAAATAAAAGACGCATCATGTCCCAAAAATATTTTATGTTCAAAGCTAATGGAAACTTAGCATGTATATTGTGGGTATGAACCCCAGAAGTGCCTAATCTCGCTGATATTCATGCAGGCTTTTACACAATGTGTGTATATACAGACATTATTGGGTATCAATCAGTTGGTGACAGTTTTGTCCACATTCAGACCTGCTAAACATTCGTTCCATATGTAAAAATCAGATCAGATCAGGTCTTGTATTGATTGTGCGTAAAAGTCTAAAGGACCCCCAGGACATCGACACATTATTCCAAATAAAAGATGTCAGGTGACTAAAATCAAGACCAGTGTGAAATAGACCAAGCAGAGAGGCAAAAAGCGTTCTTCCATCTCGCACAAAAGAATGTGGCTGAACATTTTCTAACACCGTGGCTTTCTTACACAGTCTATCCTCAGAGTGTACTAAGACAGAATTGGATATTTACACGTTGCATTATACAAAGACATGTATCAAAAAGTACACTTATGTCGAAATACCTCCACTTTCTGCTCTCATGGACAATGGCCCCCTGAAGTTCTACGTCACTGGAAACAGGGAGGATTACCTCGACATGAACAACACTTTTTTTTACATTTAGCCTGTAAAATCATGAACCCTGATGGTTCTAACATAGCTAATGAGCAAAGGTGAGGGTCGTTAACTATCCTATAGCATCACTTTTTTCACAAATGGATGTCATGCATGAGGATCGTCTTATTTCTCAATCTAGCAGTACATACACATACAGCACTACCTTTAAAAGTGTTCTCAATTTTGGAAAAGATACCCTGGAAACACAATTTTGCTTCAGGCTATTCACAAAGACACAGCAGGGCATATGGATGTCACAGATCCAGGTGGTTGAAACGAAGGTCTTCAAAAAAGGGCCAGATTCAGTGCTGAAAACAACACGTTTTACCTGATTGGACACATTCACTCTGATAGATTTTTTTCAGGATAAACTTTTACTGACTGGTATCAATTTGAGGATTAAAATGGTTCACAGTAAATATGAAAAGTCTGAATTTGCTTGATGAAGGAAGGAAGTGCAAATTTCATTCTGAAAATACTCAACGCGTCTCTTTTTCTGAAGAAAGTAACCATCTCACCATCTGTAAAACTTATTCATGGGCAAGCACTACTAAGTGCCACACCTAAGTACCCAAACGAAAGAGTCTGTATGAAGACCTACAGTCTAGCTGCAGGGAGCTGCATTTGTTCACAAGAGAATCTTTTCCTCAGACCATTGCCTAAAACCATTATCTTTGGGATGGTAGACAATGATGCCTTTAGTGTATCATACAATAAAAACCCTTTTAATTTTAAACATTACAATGCAGAGTTGATTGCACTCTATTTAGACAGTACTCAATATCCTGCAAAACCGTTTCAGTCTGTTTTTCAGTCCGGTAATGTGGTCTGTGAACTCGATTCTTTAATTTTACCACCAGGAAAGCAGCCAAAAGACCAGGCTTTGGCAATAAACAGTGTAGAGTACCAGAATGGGTATACTTCAGTTGCATTCAATCGGAATCCTGCCGACGATTGTGGGCAACATTCGTCATTAATAAGATTGGGAAATAAGCTTTTGGAACTCAGATTTCGACAACCGCTTCCGAGAAAAGTTGTCTATGGGTACTTTAAGAGGGGTACAAATCTTTAGATATTTTTATGTAAGATATTTTGCATCGATCTCCCCCATTAGGTATTGCTGAAAAGGGTATATTTAGCTTGGCTACTGTCTGTAAGAATTCTGTCCATCCTCAAGGCCTTTGATCATCGGATACTTTATGAGGGGTGTAGTATTTTCCCTGGAATTCCTTATCCCAGTGTTCTGTGTTCTGCCCGCTACTCTTATCATACAACTGATAGAGCCTGTAGAATTACTTTTTCTTACCTTTTTCAGGAATTGAAGCTTTCGTGCCTCTGGGCTCGAGAACCCTTTGAAGTCCTTTTTATTCTCTGTAGATGTATGATAACAAAAGGAGTCATACTCTTTACAGTGAAATATACGAATCGTCCTTAGTATAGACTTTGGTTTATTAAAGTAAAGAACAAAAGGATTACAATTACTTTTAACTCAAAATATAAAGAAAAATAAAATAAAGAAAATCCTAAGACCAGGCAGGGTCTGAATAGTGGTTTCCTTTTTCAAGAAATTAAAACGACAAGACCTTCACCCGAGGAGTGACAAATTAATGCTGGCTTATTCCAAGTATTTATACCTTTATCTATTGTGGTTTCAGGCGCTAGGATTTAAGCTTGATGCTCAAAATATTATGCAGTCTTGGTGCGCCAGCTCGCTTTCTGGAGAGAAAAACTTAGAATATAGCAGTCTTTTCTCAGAAAAGCTTACAGCGCTAGCTCACTTTTTTAAGAGAAAAACAAAAGTGTAGCAGTTATTTCTAAGAAAAGTATACAACGCTAGCTCGCTTTCTTAAGAGGAAAACAAGATGAGGTTTCTTAGAAATGCACTAGCTTGGTTTCTTAGAAATGAAATAGAATGTAGCAGCATTGTCAGCAGAAAACGTAAAGGTCAACAGAGCACTAAGTTGCTTTCTTAGAGATAAAAAGAATTCACAGAAAAGCGTATGGCGCTTTCTTAAGAGAAAAACAAGAATATAGCAGGTATTTCTCAGAAAACCGTACAGCATAAATTTCATCATATTGGTAAAGAATGCTAACTTGTTTTCTTAAGAGAAAAACAGGAAGCTTTGTGGTTTGAGAAACAGAATGCATGTTCTTTTATGGTTCACTGACATGCTTCAATTTTATATCAATGCTTTTGATCAGTCTTTCCAATGTATCCACCTGTGTGGTAAAAGTAGAGGGTCTAGGGCTCTCAAGACAGACATGTGCTTCTTGTTTCATTTTCTCAGTGTATTTTTGTCCATATCTCTGATTTAGCCACCTAATGCTCTCTGCACGTCTAAATTTAGCTAGGACTTTTAACATTGTAGCTTCAGCCCCCTTTTTATTCAAGACATTCCTTATACTATCACATTTCTTCATTAAATGATTACTTTCAAATATTAGTTCCTCAGTTCTCTTCACGTCCAGCGTGTCGTGTTGTAAATCTCGCAGGTCCCGTTGGAGAACGTCTGGATCAGCCTTCTTAGTGGAAGATTTTCCAATCCGTTTTTCTCCATATCGCTGGATACCTTGGGGCAGGCTTGTTCCCTTTTTGGACCTCTTTTTCTCCTGACGCGATAGTATTTCCCCGGGCTGTCAAGGTTGAGGTTCTTTACATAGTTTAATCATAAAACATATTTCAAGGCAATTATAATATATGAACTTAGCATATTATATCAGCTTGTATTTACATTAAGTAAGAAATAGCGGCAGGGCTGAGACTACAAATTCCGGAGATCCAGGTCTCCTAGAACAGGGGCCATGAGAGTCTTAAGCAAATCCACCATGTGAGATCATTTGATAGTGTTTCCTTTAAGAATAAATTCACTGCGATCATTCCACAAAGCATCTTCACTGGATTTCAAAAGTTTTTCCATAATGTACGAAGCATTTATTTTGTTCCTTGCAGAAATGTTAGCAAGCACCTCTTGTATGATTTTGTCTTTGGGAGGTTGTGAACCTTCAGTCACTATTGCTTCTGTTTTGATTTCTGGTATTTTAGGTAGGGCCAGGGTCAGTTGAGTATTTTCCTGCTCTCCTAGTTTAACCAAGTTTTTAAATTTTTGCAGGGCCAACTTGTAGAGTTCCACCTTCTCATAATCATTCTGATCAGTTCTTGACAAAATCCCTTGCATTGCCTCATCTAAGCTGTTTTCGACAGTCTTTCTTAAGCTTTCATTCTCTATGGTGATTTTTCTAAGTTTATCGAGCTGATGTTGAGGAGCTAAATACATTTTCTCTACGGTCTCCATGTTAATTGTTGCCGGATGCAATTAAGTTGCTTATAAAAGGAATGGATACACTGAGCAAAGGCAGAAGAAATCCTCCAGTTTGATTAATAGCTTTACTTTTTTTTCTACAGATACTTTTATCCGCAAATCGTTTGATCCATTTTTTCAGTTTTTTTTAAACCATGTAATGTTTTGTAGTCAGTGGTATGTTCCCTCTGAGCACATTTAAAGCTAATTCACATATGCTCAGAATGAGATCTGAGGCAGCATCACATAATACATCCTTTCTCCTTCGGGGTGGAGACCAGTATAATGAATTGAGCAACGGGAGGGTTTTTCAATAAAATAGACATTGGTTATCAATACTTTAAAGGTTTTTTTTTCTTTGGAACATACACAACCGGATTCTCTCCTGGAAACAACTTTGACCGGAGACAAAGTTCTTCTGGTGTTTATGCTTTCAGGTCAACAAATAGATATCCGTAAGGTCTAGTGATGACATCTTGAAAACCTGGATACATTTCACGGGCAGGTATGTTGATCTGTAATTTGTCTCTAGGGTTTTTAAAAAGAATCATGTAGTTGGTGTTCAGGTTGATTTTTCTGCTAGTCTTGCTTTGAAAAACAAGTTTTGAATGGGATATACGGTGCATCCGGAAAGTATTCACAGTACTTCACTTTTTCCACATTTTGTTATGTTACAGCCTTATTCCAAAATGGATTAAATTCATTATTTTCCTCAAAATTCTACAAACAATACCCCATAATGACAACATGAAAGAAGTTTGTTTGAAATCTTTGCAAATGTATTAAAAATAGAAAAGAAAAAAAGAAAAATGTACATAAGTATTCACTGCCTTTGCCATGACACTCAAAATTGAGCTCAGGTGCATCTTGTTTCCACTGATCATCCTTGAGATGTTTCTACAACTTGATTGGAGTCCACCTGTGGTAAATTCCGTTGATTGGACATGACTTGGAAAGGCACACACCTGTCTATATAAGGTCCCACAGTTAACAATGCATGTCAGAGCACAAACCAAGCCATGAAGTCCAAGGAATTGTCTGTAGACCTCCGAGACAGGATTGTATCGAGGCACAGATCTGGGGAAGAGTATAGAAACATTTCTGCAGCATTGAAGGTCCCAATGAGCACAGTGGCCTCCATCATCCATAAATGGAAGAAGTTTGGAACCAGCAGGACTCTTCCTAGAGCTGGCCACCCAGCCAAACTGAGCGATCAGGGGAGAAGGGCCTTAGTCAGGGAGGTGACCAAAAACCCGATGGTGACTCTGACAGAGCTCCAGAATGTCTCTGTGGAGAGAGGAGAATGTCTCTGTGGAGAGAAGGACTCTCAGACCAAGACCAAGACAAAGATTGAACTCTTTGGCCTGAATGGCAAGAGTCATGTCTGGAGGAAACCAGGCACCTGTCATCACCTGGCCAATACCATCCCTACAGTGAAGCATGGTGGTGGAAGCATGCTGTGAGGATGTTTTTCAGTGGCGGGAACTGGGAGACTAGTCAGGATCAAGGGAAAGATGAATGCATCAATGTACAGAGACATCCTTGATGAAAACCTGCTCCAGAGCGCTCTGGACCTCAGCCTGGGGTGAAGGTTCATCTTCCAACAGGACAACGACCCTAAGCACACAGCCAAGATAACAAAGGAGTGGCTACAGGACAACTCTGTGAATGTCCTTGAGTGGCCCAAAATGTGGAAAAAGTGAAGTGCTGTGAATATTTTCCGGATGCACTGTATTACACTCAGCTTTCTGTGGTAGGTGTATTTTGTAAAAGCCTTTTCTACTTCATTGTTTTTACTGGCAGATTCCATCAAATAATTGATTGTTTTGCTGGGAGGAAATAATTTATCATCACACAAAGAATCAGGAAAACATATATTTATTCCAAACGTACATCAATTCTTCGTACAGGGGTTGCCAAAACGTACAACACTAGACAATTTTTTTGGGAACTACTGACAATGCCTCTTTGCAGTTTTCCAACAACATTTATATAAAATACGATTTTCCGCTATTACTCACTCCACATATGATAATTGAAAAGGGCAGTTGCATCCTAGCATCAAAAGCAGGCATTTTCATATTTTCCATTATTAATGTTCAAAACACATCAACAGACATCAACATCGCTGGTTTTTTGACCACGCTTTTGCCTTTCGATTTGGATTTGTCTGCCCATCTCTTAAATTAAAACTCTTAACTGCGTTTCCATCCATCTGTATGGATCTCGTTACATAACAGTACTGTACCTTTAGCTTAAGAAACTATTTCTAGTAACCATGCAAAACATATAGATCATGCACTATTAGTGCATCATACTTTGTCAGAAGAACCACTGAGTATTTTGAGATAGCAATAACAAATTAACTTACTACACAAAATGAAGTTAAACATAAAATAGAAACAAATGTAACTTACAAAATGTTGATCAACGTTTCAGACATAGGATGCGTGATGGAAATAGCATTGATGACAAAAAGCCCTGATGGCAAAAAAGCCCCTCTGACAGTACAAGGCAGCCTCTGAAGTTACAAGCCACAACATGCGTTCTAGCAAGCATACCCTCTTATACCCCTGAACCTCTTGAAATGTATAATGACCAGGATACCAAATAGAAGAAAAAAAAAAGTTTTATGGCAGGCTGATTAGCTCACCTTAAGGATCTTGTTGTATGTTAATTAAGTTCCTGAGAATTAGTCGGTGGGAACAAAAGGCAAAATATCTCCCATGCAAATCAGGTGTGTGTGTGTGTGTGTGTGTGTGTGTGTGTGTGTGTGTGTGTGTGTGTGTGAGAAAGCACATATTGCACCATATATTGTAAATGATTTTCTCTAACTCTATATGATATTTATAATGTCACCACATTGTTCACCATGAAATATGGATTAAATTAATTTCAAACATGTCCTGAGCAATATTATAATCAAACACAATTGAGATGGCCAATTTTAGTCACCAGTCACTCCTAAAGTTTCTGCTATCTCTCTGATAGGTCTGTTTTGTTTTTCAGTCTAATGATGGCCTCCTTCACATCGACACCTCTTTGGACCATATTTTTATTGCTTCATTTCAAATCCACTGTGGTGGGGTACAGAGTTAATATTACAAAAATTATGTCACTGTCCAAATACTTATGGACCTGACTGGATGTGATTATTACTCTATATAGTGTATGTGGCATGGTTAATGGGTGAAAAGTTAAATGGTCATTTTTCCCCATAAACTCGCCATTACAGCATGTCATGTAAAAGAACTGCAACACAATGTTCACAAACCTTCAAGAACTTGTGGGGAAATGTAAGACATGTTAAATCAACTTCCTGGTTTTCATAGAAGCTGCAAGGATTTCACAGAGCTGCAGATTGAAGAGGATGAACCCTGCTACAGTAGCATAAGAAGTACATGTTTAATCTTTATTTATCATTCCTGGTGTCAGTCAACATGGTCTTATAAGTGGTGTGTGAAGAATGCGTCTACCCTGAACATCAGTGATGTGGTTTGTACATTTTCCCTTCTGCTGTTACAATGAGATAAGTGGGTGGAAGACAATTCAGATGAGAAATTGATTATTTTACTGATTTATAGTCAAATGCTACTGTTTCATCTGGTAGGAGACAACAAGAGCATAATGCTTAAATATGCACATTTATTTATTTGTTTGTTTGTGTGTTTATTCACTCATGTACAGTATAGAGCTTATATCTTTGCATCTACAGTTTGCTTTCAACAGCACATTTCTAGTGATTCTATGCATCTGTTACAGGCCTCCAATTTTTATGTATTTATTTGTTTATTTTTTTGGTGAATGCAAGATTCCAAGTGTCTAAAAACATTCAGCTTTGTAGCTAATTCAAGCAACAACCATTTATATTTTTGCTTGGGCATCTTTTGTATAGGGTGGCATGGTACTGCAGGTAGCACAACTCCAGAGTTCACTCCACTTTCACATGTTCTCCCTGTGTCCATAAGGTTTCCCTCCAGGTTCTTTGGTTTCCTCTAGTAGAATGTGTGTGAATGTGTCTGTGTGTGCATGGTGCCCGGCAATGGATTGGTGTTCAATCCAAGGTGCCTTGTATTCCCAGGGTGTGCTCCTGGAAATGTCTCTGAATTGTCTATGACCCTGACCAGGATAAAGTGGTTACTGCAGATGAATACATAGATCTTTTGAATATATAGTCACGTGGCAAAAAAAAAGTACACCACATGGACATTGTTGGCTTTTTTGACACATTTGGACAAGCAAACATTTGATCATCTTTGAAACAGTGCCTATTAATGACGTTGATATACTAGAACAAAACCACAAGAAAAAATAGCTTTTTCAATCATTTATTCAACAGAAATATTAATAGATGTGATATTCTTCTGTGGAAAAAAGTAAGTACACCCTTGGCCTCAGAAGCTAATATTGCCCCCCTTTAGCAAAAAAACTTCTTGTAGGCATTTTGCATAATTATTCACCAGGCATGATGGAATTTTTGACCACTCTTCCATGGAAAATCCTTTCAGTTGCAAGATGTTTGAGGGTTTTGTTGAATGCACTACTGAGGGCTTTGTTGAATGCCCATTTCAAATCACCCACAACATTTCAATGGGATTCAAATCCAGGCTTTGACTAGGCCAGTCTATGACCCTTCATTTCTTCTTTTTGAACCATTCCTTGGAGGATTTGTTAGCATGATTAAGATCATTAACCTGTTGAAAGGTCTACTTTTGGTTCAACTTCAACGTTTGGGCAGATGGCCTCAAATTATCTTTCAAATGATGCAGAATTCATAGTTCAATGAATGCAAGCTCTCTAGTCCTTGAGGCAGTGAAGCAACCCCAAACCATAACATTTCCACCACCATGCTTCACAGTTGGTATGAGGTGCTTCTCCTGAAAAGCTGTCTTTGGTCACCACCAAAAATGTCTGCTGTTACTGTGGCCAAACAACTCTATCTTTGATTCATCTGTTTAGAGCACATTATTCTAAAAGGTCAAATTTGTGCTTCTCTTTCTAATTGTAAACACATGCACTTTGACACCAACAGATGTAGGACTTACTAGCAGATCCTGTGATGAAATTTTGGGGTTCTTGGAGACTTCTTTTTGCATCAGATGGTTTGCTCTTGGGCTGAATTTGCTGGGAATTGGCAGTCGTTTGTAATCTGTACCATTTGTAGATTATTTTCCTTACAGTGGAATGATGTATTTCAAATAATTTGATCTTTTTACATTCCTTGCCAGACTCATAGGCATCCACAATCTTTTTTCTGAGAGATTTAGAGAACTCTTTAGGTCTTGGCATGATGACGCCTCACACCTTAATAGCACAGGGAACACCAGACCCTAGATATGAGAGAGTTATAAGTAAGACAGATTCCACCTGCACTTCCTAAGTAGGTTCTAATCACTGGCACCCAATCTTGAACACATGATTCTAATTTTATGGATTTGAAGGTGTGATAAATGAGGGGTGTAGGTACTTTTTCCATGTGACTGATCTGTTTCTTGTTCATTTAAATTGTGAATATTACTACAAAATGTTAACTTTGTGTGCCAATTGATATAGTGTATCAACTTTATTAATAGGCACTGTTTCAAAGAGAATCAAATGTTTGCTTGTTCAAATGTATCAAAAAAGCCAACAATTTCCATGGGATGAACTTATTTTTTCACATGACTGTATGTAGTAACTTTGTAGTTAAATCATAGATTGGCCCTGTTCCCTTCTCCGAACATTGCCTGCTATGCAGTCTGTACTGAACTAAGTTATGTTACTTGAAACTTCAAAACATATACTGGCAGTGCATGAACAAATATTAATTACAGTATATACACAGTTTGAGTAATGAGAGAGTCTTTTAGGCTTAAAAATGAGAATGGAACAAAAATGCCAGACTGGTCATGCTGAAATGTGAGTTAGGACATTATACTACCAACTTTTATCCTTCTAGCTAGTTAGCACACTGGATAACAAACTAAGTTTTATATACTCCATGCTTGAAGTGGAGAAAGTTTGGCAAATTAGTGTATGTGTCTTTAGCAAACTGTTATTAAATTTTAAGCTCTGCAGTGAATAGGACATTAAACTACCCCTGTTATAAACATTTCCTAAATTATATCAATAAAGAAGACAAAACCTATTTAATCATTAAACAAATAACTATGCAGTTATACATATATGAACATAAAATGATCATTAAAATGTCCATTAAAGTGCCATCATTGCCGATGATTACTTTCATGTGGTTGGTCAGTGCTGTCATGGATATCCCGGAGGCTACTCTGGACTACAGCTCCCAACAGCCACTGCACTACATTACGGTCACATGACCACCTGCACCTAAATTACATTCTAGTTAATGAACACTATATTTAGCCACAGTTTACAATGTACTTTTGTCTTGCTTTAATTGTCTGACTTTGCTGTTGTTTCTGTTCTGGTCCTTGTTTCATGGTTATGCCTCAGCTTAGTGTTTTTGCCACATATTAATAGCTTCTTTTCTGTTTGTTTTGATTATTATTATTAAACCTTTGTCTGCACTTGTATCTGTCTCAACCTACATTACGTGACAAGTGCATGTTTGAGTATTTGTCCCAGTCTCATTCTGAAGCAATGATACATCAGCCTTTGGTTACAATCAGTCCAATTCAGCAGACATATTTCTGTTTTAACATTTCAATCCACATCAGCTGTGTTTGAGGCACATAAAATGTTGTGTGTCAAGAAATTCCAGACAAATCCACTGAAATCACACATTTTATATGCTGTGACCTAAATTTCCACTTAGTTTGGATGTGTAGCCAAAATTACTCTTATTATTGGTTAGATAGTCCATTTGATTTTCAAGTCAAGTGGGTTTTTATTGTCATGTGTCATGTCAATGTTCAGAGCTATTTATTGTTCAAACAATCAATCTAACAATTAGATTGATTGAACAATAAATAGCTCTGAACATCTACTCTTGGTTTTAGTTATGGGATTTGAATGTAAAACCTTTTGTATCATAAATATTGAAACTGCCCATTTTAAAGATAATCTAAAAGAATCCCCTAAAATGCAGTCAAGTTAAAATATATGTGAATATAAAAGACACCTTAATTCAACTGTCATCAATGGTCTATTTTGCACAGTTCATGCTCAATATAGCTGACTTCCTATCATCTCTGTATAATATAATTTCAGCGTGGTTCAAAATGAAACCTATCAAGCATACGTCTCAAGTTTTGAACTCAAACTAACAACTAAAGGGAAAAAGAGAATAAAAAAGAAAATCCAGTTGAGAAATTGCAGCAATGGTGTATACAGCATACACTCAGCACAATACTATAGAATTACTACTAACAGTACAACTACTTTGTACAGTTTTCTGACTAAATAAGACATTTCAAAGACATAAAGTACAAGAAAGTAGTATTTTATATGACATTACCACCACAGATGGTGCTGTAATATCTGTGGCCATTTCCTCTACACTAAATCATGTACTTCATCAGTGTCCTTTG
The DNA here is from genome assembly GCF_001660625.3 of Ictalurus punctatus. Lineage (NCBI taxonomy): Eukaryota > Metazoa > Chordata > Actinopteri > Siluriformes > Ictaluridae > Ictalurus > Ictalurus punctatus. The sequence goes on from NC_071284.1 coordinate 25,951,511, forward strand.
TTTGAAGACTGGCACTGGAAAAAAAAGTATTAAATGTTAAAACATTTTATTATTATTATTATTATTATTATTATTATTATTATTATTAATAATAATAATAATAATAATAATAATAATAATAATCCACAACTGATTTAATGGTTTTAATTAGTTTTCCTCATAGTGACATACTGTATGTATTGTGTAAGCATAAAGCATAATAGAATTGTAGCATGCTTAGTCCATCATTTTAGATTTTGAGTCTAAGTATCAGCAAATGGCCACAAAAGGCATTCATCATATCTAATATAATGAATATTGAACTTATTATGTTGCCCATGATGCAAAGGGTATGACTTTTTATCTGGTTCTGTCCTGCTCCTTCTTTTGCAGTGACATTTTAATAACTGTTTGTCAGCAATTTTGCTCTTTGTATTCAAAGAGAAACCAAAACCATTTTGTCTTTTGTGTCGGAAAAAAAATCATTAAGCAGATTATTTGGTACAGTGACATGTCCTTTTGTGATATGTTTACTCTGGAGAAGGAGCGATTTGTGATTGATGAAAGTATCTTCTTTTGCATAGGTTTGCCTAATATTTGCAAATCAGCTGGATAGAAATGGACATAGCATCTTAGAGCATGATATACAGTATTAACAGACAAAAGGCCTTATCCAAGGTAGATCAAAGTATGGCCTGGTTAGTTAACTTCCATTCATAGTGATGACACTGTGACTCACTTTACTGATTTTCTTTTCCCCTACTACTCATTTGAGTAAATTTAATTGTGTTGGTCATTTTACTTAACACACCCTGTCCAGGGTGTACCCCGCCTTGTAACCGATGCTCCCTGGGATAGGCTCCAGGTTCTCCATGACCCTGAAAAGGAGTAAGCGGTTGAGGATGGATGGATGGATGGATTTTACTTAACACTCAATGTGACATACAGGAATAACAGTATGGGCAAATAAGACATCTAGGATATGCTAAACACTGTAGGTGTGTATGGAAAAGAGAATAGCTCACCAAGATTTGCTGGACTCAGTATACCAGTATGCTGTCAGTTTTTGTGATGTGCCCTGTATCATTTGCACTAGTACTCACATTTCAGTGCCCGTTTATCCAATTTATTCATTGCTGAATTGGTGTAGGGGGCTACTGGAAAGAGAGAGAGAGAGAGAGAGAGAGAGAGAGAGAGAGAGAGACTTGACAGTTGACAACAATTGACACTCACAAGAGCGCACACACAGTCTTTCCAATCTACTTTTATTAACTTGTGCAGAAATAAAATGTATCCTGTCAATAAAATGACCAAAGCAGAGTAATTCAACTGAATTCAGAGTGGCATTAAAATATTAGCAAGGCTAGCCTATTGGCTACATGTTTCTGTGTATTTTCTGTGCATTTTATCAGTGCAAACCTGATAAACACTGAATTCCCTTGGTTTAACCAAAAATATATTTCTCCTAACAGAAAGCTTCTTTGTTTGTTTTTTTGTTTATTTGTTTTTTTTGTTTTTAAATCTGTTTATTATTCGCCTTATATTATGGTGAAGTATATGCCATGGAAGTGCTTACTGTATTTATGAGCTGTTACTATAGGATCAATAAAGTACTAGAACAAGTGCATTATTATAAGCCTATCATTTATGCTACAGACAGAACTACTGTCAGAGCTGCTATGGAAAATCAATGTACACCTTCTAATCTGAGAATTTAACCATGCTGTGGTATAATTGAAATTAAAACATTGTTTAATATTAATAGTGTTAACACCATAAATATTAATATTATGCATCATTACATCCCACTGATGGCTTTCTTGGGTGAAGTCCATGAGACAGTTCCTCGCCATGTGTTTCCTGTAATTATGAGTGAATACTGTTCATTTTGTTATTCTGCTGTTTTTTGTTTTTGGGTTTTTTTTGGCACATGCCTGCCATCCATCTGCATCTGACGGCTAAAGCTTTGGCCTAATGATGGACATCCACTTCAAGCTTCTTTATTCTATCTGTGGAAGCATATGGGCATCATTAGTGTGCCTTATGGTTACACATCCCTGTCTCTGTGATATCCATGACACCATTTCCACCATACACACACTGCCAAGGTTAAATACATAATAGCAAAGACAGAAAGGAGAAAAAGTGCTGTGCTGCCTGATTCACTCAAGCTTTTCTTCTCCAATATCCACCTGGACAAAGGACATATATCTGTTTTCTGTTAAATCTCTCAAAACACACACACACACACACACACACACACACAAAAAAAAAACTATTTAATTAAATTAATCTTTTACCCCTCCTGACTGCATGCTCATGCATACCAATACATCTCAACCTTTGACATTTGATGCAGTAAAAGTCTGGGTAGTGACACAGAATTTTCTTTTTTGCATAGCAGTATAGCCTCCTTCTAAGATTTCATCAAAAGCGACAAGGGCACGAATTCTAGCTCACTGGAGACCTAAGGCTTTTCTAAAATAATGGGTCGGCTTGGTAGTGGTGTCCTATCAGAGAGAGAGAGACAGACACCATGGATGCCTCCCACACAGGCAGGGGGCAAATGTGCATGTGGAACCCCAATGTTAGATCAGAACCAGCTGCAACTGAGGCCAGTGCCTCTGGCCTTCAAGTCTCTTGCCAGTTCTGATGTGTCTTCATGTTTGACTGCTCAGACTATGTAATCATAGTTGAATCCCTTCACCAATGTCAACACATTGTCCAATATGGTTTTCCTTGTCTCTCTGGGACAAGACTGTGACCCAAGTCTAACCTCACCATCTACTGTACTGCCAAGCACGCCATAGTATGCTACTGATCATAAGTGTGAGAAATGAATGCCTTTGCGATAAGCTTGCCTTGCATGAGTTGGTGGCCAGATGAATCAGGGGTGACATTGTGGCTGAATCTGGGATTTCTGCCCATGGTACGTCAACCTATTTTGTAGCAAATTGACTGATCATGCAGATTTCAAGGAAGGTGACCCTACAGGTCATTTCTTGTGGTGCGTAGTACAGGCCCTATTACCCTATTTGCCCTGTTATTCTGTCCTCAGGTCAACTTTTCATTTATCACAGAGAAAAGACAAGGAGTGCCCCCCATTTAAACAGAGAATGGGCCAATGGGTGATTTAAGTCATCACCATGGCCTATAGGCAGACTGAACACCTGGCCCTGACTGTGACATGCCACTATATAGTGTCTCCAGCTCATATGGGCATCACTTAAAGGTGCTATTCCAGGAACTCTGTTCTGCTGGGCATTACCAAAGGCCACCTTTAGGCACTACAGGGTTAATATAGCTCCTCCCAGTAAATTGAGTGTGGCAAAAATTCCCAAATGCCTTTTTCATCAGTCAGAATGTGTGTCATAGTCAGGACATACTGTAGGGGCATACTTTTATCCATGTGACCCTAATTTGATTTTATTGTCTTCTGCAGATGTTGTGTTTTTACACTGTGTTTACTCTGTTTTATGTATAAATAATTAGGGCTGTAACAAAGCATCAAGACATGACGCATCGCAATGCACAAATGTGATGTACAGATGTACATTATAGAAATGTGTAATTCACATGTAAATTCAAAGGAATGTAAATTCATTTTGTGCTGTTTGAGCACAAATGCAATTGTTTAAACACCAGAGGTTCCAATCTGTGCAACCCATAGAAAAACATATACAGCACACTGGTCATATTATCACATTCTTTCATAGAGAGATTGCATCATTACTGGGAATCATCTGTACTTGTGATGTGAGCGATAGCTCTAGATCACAACAACTGACACGCATTATACATTATATGGTTACAGAACGATGTTATAACAGTTAAAATGAGCTCTTCAGTAACTTGTAATTACACTAGCTCTGCGCTGTTTTAATATACAGTGCATTTTAGCTACTTCTTGTTAAAATGACACCACAGGAACTGCAATGGATCTCATAATGTTTCATCCATCCATCTTCTACCGCTTACTCCTTCTTCAGGGTCACAGGGGAACCTTGAGCCAATCCCAGGGAGCATCAGGCACAAGGCAGAGTACACCCTGGACAGGGTGCCAGTCCATCACAGGGCACAATCACATACCCATTCATACACTATGGACATGCCAATCAGCCTACCATGCAGAGTACCCAGAGGAAATCCCCACAGCACGGGGAGAACATGCAAACTCCACACACACAGCCCCGGCGGGAATCGAACCCCAGACCTTGGAAGTGTGAGGCGAACGTAATAACCACTAAGCCACCATGCACCCTCATAATGTTTTGATAAAGTACAATGTAGTACATTTTTATTTACACTATTACACCTTTGTTCATAGCAATTTTTTTATTTAGTTAGTTTTATACGGATTTTTTACATTGTTTTGCATTGTTTATAATTCAGAAATTGTTTAATGTTCATTAAAATTGTGTTCAAAATATCAAACTGAATTGAATTTTGAAACCAATATCATAAACCATTATCCTGCAGAAAAAGGTATATTAAGAACCCTTCAACATGACCTTCTAAGAAGGACCTTTATATAATTGGCTCCGGTTAGAACCTTACAAAGATCCTTAGTCAGAGGGATTTCTAGGTTTGAATAACACACTATTTAATTTAGACAGGTTTCTAAAATAATAATGAGAAATGAGTAATGCCAATAGTGGAATACTGTTAAATGCAGTAACTCATCCTACAAAATATTATTTTGATACAAAATACAAATTAAGGCAGTTTAAAGACATTTAAAGCAGACATTATGTTTGACATGGAAGGTTTAAAGGATTTTTTTTTTATCCTATTAGTCTGCCTCTTGCATAGCACCCATTAAGTGATGTCTAAAGACAATTTCCTAGAATTATCTAAAGCAACCATAATTTAATTGCTTACTATAAAGGCTAATTGTCTAACTAAACCTGTCACGATCTCGCCAGCAGAGGGCGCTGCGGCGATGACATGCACGAGCGGCTGGAGAGCATGTGCATGTGTTTGAAGTACGCATGGACGCTAAGACTGTGTTTACAATGGACATGTGCACTTTTTTGGTTCCTGTCCTGTCCCCGCCCGGTTGAGTTATTGGCGGAGGTGCGAGGGTGTGTTGTGAAACTTGGCGACATCGGAGCTCCAGCCAGAGACCCAGCCGTTTTACCCATCTCTTTTTACAGTATTGATGTCTCTGTTGTAAGCTAGTGGGACACATCAGGTGAAGCATTTTGAAGAATCACATTGCCAGAAATGAACTTTAACCTTCCTTAGCCAATGAAATTCTGTCTCCATCTGTAGGTCGGCCTGAAGTTTCACACTATTAACAAGCACTAAAAGGAAATGACCATATTTAGACCAGCTATCGTGACACTAGAGGAAATGAGCTTTCTAATGATACCAAACACTCACTGTAAGAGAGATCGCGGAGATATATCTGGCTGAAAAATATTAACTTATGACAAACTTAGGGGAAGTTGACAGATGTACGAACACCAAATTCCTAAAAATTTACATTTTAATGTGAACTTGTTGTTTTTGTGGTATCAGTGTTAAACAAGACATGTTATAGAAGCCAAATATACCAAAATCTGAAAATTGACCATTATGCACAAAAATGCCATTTTTGCCTGTGTGTCTCTCCTTATTTTTTAACATAATGTAATTCTTATGTACATTTTGTTAAAGATCCATTCATTAATCAAATCAGGGGATGTGCATCATGTTTGTGTTGTTTGGACACATTATTTACATTATTTAAGAGATTTGCATATGAGATCATTTAGGAGATAATTTGGGGAAGCATAGACAATTGAGGAAATTTTATTTAGTAGATGCTCTTAAATTGGATTACAGAAAGTTATTTAACTTCACACACAAGGCTGCAATGGATAGTTTTTGTGTTTCCCAGCCCCTGGCTTTGTGAGAAACAAAAGGGCATTAGAAACAATGCGCCCTTCCCCTACCTCAAATCTGTCCGAAATAACATCTAGCTGCTGTGCCATTAAAAGTTTGTTTTACAAATACAGTCATGTGAAAAAAAATAAGTACACCCCATGGAAATTGTTGGGTTTTTTATATTTTTATTTATTTATTTATTTATTTTTTTACATATTTGTACAAGCAAACTTTTGATCCTCTTTGAAACAGTGCCAATTAATAAAGGTGATACATTCTATCAAATGACATACAAAATTGACATGTTGTAGTAATTTTCTCAATTTATATTAACAAAAAACATGTCAGTCACATGGAAAAATTAAGTACACCCAGGGTCAGTTCTAGACATTTGGAGGCCCTAGGCTAAATTTATGTTGGAGGCCCCATGTTTCCCCCCTCCCCTCTCACTATTTGATAACATTAGACAACATTACATTGCCAGCAAATAATTACAGATGAACACTGCACACCACTTCAGTAAATGAACATCAGTGCCTAGCTGGGTATGGGTATGATTTAGTCATGTTATGTAATGCAGTGCAATACCTTAAATATGCACTATATACACAAATCAACTGCTATTGGAAGTGACTATTACAAACTACTAAGCAGAAAGAATAGTTTATTTGTTCATAAAATTGTATGCTTATTTTTCAATAAATATAACAACAGTATTTATGATCCATCCATCCATCTTCTATACCGCATATCCTTTTCAGGGTCACGGGGAACCTGGACCCTATCCCAGGGAACATCAGGCACAAGGCGGGGTACACCCTGGACAGGGTGCCATTGCAGGGCACAATCACATACACACTCACACACCCATTCATACACTACGGACACTTTTAGACATGCCAATCAGCCTACCATGCCTGTCTTTGGACTGGGGGAGGAAACCGGAGTACTGGAGGAAACCCCCACAACACGGGGAGAACATGCAAACTCCATACACACAGGTGCCTGCCTCCATGGTGGGAATCAAACCCCTGACCCTGGAGATGTGAGGCAAACATGCTAACCGCTAAGCCACCATGCGCCCTAGAGCGTTAATGTAAACATCAGCGGAATATACAGTAGAAGATATACACACAGTTGAGGTATTTTTTTAATGCTCTACTATATTTGACTTTGAATACAAACTTCTTTAATTTTACTTTAGTATTTTGCTATTCAGCTCCTAAAACAATGTAATTGTAAGTGCTAATTCAAAGTGTCTGACAGTCTCAATGCATCGACAGTGCTCACACTCTTTTGAACTCAGAATAATCCGGCAGATGATCTATCCTGACATGACACTGATCGACAGAACAAGGCCCAGTTAATTTTTAGAATAAATTACAATCACTTCAAAATAGATGATGGGAACTCACATACCTGCATCACGAGCTGCACTTTCTTTGCGTGCCTGTTTAGCATTTCACTAAGCAGCCCTTGAAGGATGTGTTCATTTCGGCACCATCATAAGTCATTGACTTAAAGTAAGTCAGCTGCAGAAAAGTTGCAGTTTTGCATTTTGTTCATCGTACCCTATCTCTTCATACATTAAGAGGGTGGGACCCACTTTAAAATGGTGACATTAATTGGTGTCACTACAGTTGAGTGACAATTCATCTATATCCAATGGACAAAGAGCCTAGTCATTTTCTGTCCATCGTGATTGGTGGACTAGCATGTAGGGATGTTATGGTTATGGAGACCCCGCCTCCAAGCCCGAGGCCCTAGGCAATTGCCTACTCTGCCTATAGGTAGCGCTGGTCCTAAGTATACCCCTCAACTCAACTCTGCATTGAAGAGTTTATGTAACTCAGATGGTACAAAATAAAGACGTGTGCACATATAGGTGTTTGTGTGTATATTACATTCAGGCAGTTATATTTTATGTGTGAGAGAAAGAGTGAGTGTGTGTAAATAACATGCCCACAGCAATTTACAGTCTTTTATCTAATCATAATGCGCATGTTTTATCAATGGTAGCCTATGAAGTGTTTATCTAAGTTTATGTATAAATATAATATGCCACCAATGAGGCTAAGGTGGCCTACATAATGGGGCTATTGAGGGGAGATGCCAAAGCCTGGGCCACTGCCATTTGGGACAGACAGCCAACGCTGTGGTCCTCCCTCATCTCTTTCACCACCGAACTTCAGAGGGTTTCGACCACCCTATCCAGGAAAAGAAAGCTGCAAGACACCTGCTCTCACTCCACCAGGGGGCCTACAGTGTGATGAAATAATCTGTGGAGTTTCGGGTCTTTGCTGCCGAGTCAGGCTGGAATGAAAAGGCGCTCACGGGAGCGTTTGTGAATGGACTCAGCAAGAGAATGAAGGATGAATTATCCCTGAAGTTTGAGTCAGACTCCCTGAAGTAACTAATCTCCCTGGCAATCAGGATGGATAACTGCATGAAGGAGCGGCGCAAAGACAGAGTCAGCCAACCCCAGGCAACTTTCACCTCCAGTTCTCTCCTCTGTTTATCTACCAATCCTGCCTCAGAACCTCAGCCCCGTCCTAGAATTCTGGCACCTAATTCCAAGTCACCCGGACAAGAAAACCATGCAGCTGGTTGGACCTGACTTACCCCTGCAGAGTGGGAGAGAACATTCCAGGCAGGCGCCTGCTGCTATTGTGGCCAACCAGGCCATGCCCTGACTAATTGCTCCCTGCATTTAAAAGGCGGGTGCTCACCAGTAGAACGGGGGCCAAATAGTTGCCACTCCTGACCACCTATTCCGCTTTCAGGTTCCTGCCAACCTGTGCTACAACCAGCTCTCCATCCTGGATAGTGAGTTAGAGTCACAGTCTGGCCTACCCATTGAGTCCCTTGATCCCCCATTACTGTCAATGCCCAGGATGGGAAATTCCTTCCTCCCAGTGAGGCCACCAAATGTTCCCTGACGCCCACTCCTCCAGGCCTCTCCACTGTGCCTCCCAAGTACCACAATCTAGATGAGGTTTTTAGCAAGGACAAGGCCCTTTCCTTACCACCTCATCACCAATATGATATCCTCCCTGGGGCTGCCATCCCCTCTGGTCATTTGTAGGACCTGCCCTGTCCTGAGAGACACGCCATGAAGAAATACATAACAGACTTTCTCACTGCCAGTATCCTCCAACCTTCCTCTTCCCCCCTTGGAGCTGGGTTCTTCTTTGTGGCCAAGAAAGAAAAGACCCTCTACCCTTGCATTGATTATTGTGGCATCAACAACATCACAGTGAAGAACAAATACCCTCTGCCACTCCTCAATTCCATCTTCAAGCCACTGCATGAGGCCACTATCATCACAAAATTGGACTTGTGGAATGCATACCACCTGGTCAGGATCAGAGCAGGGGACAAGTGGAAGACCAATGCCCCAGCGGTGTTTCAAACTCTGGTCAACAACATACTCCAGGATGTCCTGGATTGCTTTGTGTTTATTGGACAACATCCTGATTTTCTTCCACATGCTTGGTGAGCACACTCTCCATGTCCGTCAAGTCCTGCAACGGCTTCTGGTGAACTGCTTCTTTGTCAAAGCTGAAAAATACAAGTTCCCACGGTCACATTCCTGGGGTATGTCATCAAGAGCGGGTGAGTTAAGCCTGACCCTGAGAAGATCCAGGCTGTAGTTGAGTGGCCCAGACCCACTACCCTCAAGCAACTCCAACAGTTCCTGGGGTTTGCCAGTTTTTATCACCACTTTATTAAAAACAGCTGGGTTGCATCATCCTTCAGTAGACTCACCTCCACCTGTACGTCCTTCATATGGACCCCTGAGGCTGAGTCCGTCTTCTCCAAACTGAAGGAGCTGTTTACCTCCGCCCCTGTATTACTTCAGCCTGACCCCTCACTGCAGTTCATCATAGAAATGGATGCCTCTGACTCGGACGTGGGTGCTGTGCTCTCCCAACAATCCATCCCTGACCAGAATCCTCCATGTGCCTTCTTCTACCGCTGCCTCTCTCCAGATGAATTTAGCTATGATGTGAGGAATCATGGGCTACTAGTCATTAAGTTAGCATTGTAGGAATGGAAGCTTTGGCTTGACAGGGCCGAACACCCATTCAATGTTTGGACCTACTTCAAGAACCTGGCCTACATTCAGTACACCAAGTGTCTAAACATCAACCGATAATCGGTTTTACCGATATTTTTCTCAATATTTAAGCATTTTTCCAAAATTTTTTATAGTTTTGTTTAATAACAGATTCACCGATAAATGGTGCCATCTTGTGGGTGTTTTGAGAATTGTACGCAGGACCGCTATAACAGCCCTTAATGTACAAATTAGATGTGTTATATAAATGCTTGATATGTATGTAGTATCAGCATGGTGCTAAGAAACAGAGACAAACTTTAGTAAAAATGCACTTAATTTTTAATTTTTTGCACTCTGTCAGACTCCTTTATTTATTCATGTATGTATATGGAGTAGATCTATCAGTAGATGAAGAGAACTTCTCCACACACTCATTCCTTGGAGTGATAGTGTCAAAGACCTCAGGAGCAGCTCATTTCAATTCATTAATATGATTTGTTGCATTAATTTAAAAAAAAAAATATTTTATTAAAACCATTATTGTTCAGTAGTAACATTTACAAATAAACAAGTCCCTTTTTATCAGTAAACTAGCATTCTGTTCCACGGGCGGAATGGAAATTGACTTATTGGACATTTAACCCAGTATAAACAAATGAATTATTTTATCACCACAATTCTACTATAAGATTGTCTTTCTGTGTGTAAAGTGTCATGACGGGCGCTCACACTAGGCTAAGCATGCGTATTTTTGTTGGTCTTTTGTTACTAATAAGTCATTATAACTATAATATAATAACATTATAAAAATGCAGACTGCATTTTTATGAGTACATTAATTGATCCATAAGACTGACTAATTAATACTTATAAATTAGTGTATATTGCATTATGAGCATGGGCACTGAAAAAGCAAGTGTATCACTTATAAGTAATTATAACAGTAATATAAATGTAGCTATAACTGTTATTATAACGAAGTATAGGTCTTTATGTGTCGTTCTAACTGTGTTTATAGAGCAGTCATACTTGCTTATAAATAATTATAAATGAGGCTATAATTCATTATAAGCATGGGCTTCATAGAAAGTGTTACCAAACTTTCTACAGTGAAAAAAACTGGGTGGACTGGCAGTAAAACTGGCATACTAAACCTGCATGTTACCACTGCACTACCCAAATACACATATCGCACACACATTAATATAGTTACCTATACTACGTGACTCAACCACTCTCACTCTTGTAATTAGAAACTTGTTTAAATTAGGTTTATTGTACATGTTGATGAGAAACATATATTTTTTTAGGTAAACCATATGTAATATTTTTTTCTTAAATCTGACCGACCACACACTCCATTTTTTCAGACTCAACAAAGTTTAATGTGCTCTGCTGCTTGTTGCAAAACGTTCTGAGAGAGGTTCACAGATCTGCGGGCCAAGCACAAGCAGATCATGGGCTTCAGTACAAGAAACAGCACCATTTGGGTTGTAAAAGAATATATGTGTATACAGTATATGTCCAGGCAGAACTACTATATCTACTTGCAAGCTATGTTTATTCAAAAGAACCATGACTGCCCCCTACTGGTCTTGTATTCCCTGAGCTCCTAGCATGCGCGTGGTTCCGCATGAAATAGTAGGATCCTGTTTCCTTTGACGCACATTTTACTGGCCACATCTGTAACCCAGTAAGACTCATACCACTGCACATTGCACTAACAAAGTAAGACTCAGTACTCCTGCACACTGTGCTTTACATAGCTGCATCAGTCACTTTATACTATGGAACGAGTTTTTGCTGCCAGTATTGCTGCTATACTTGTGCTGCTATGTTACACAATAGCTTACAGTTTACAGTCCATGTTCTGTGTATTTATTGTCCTGTGCATTTAATGTTTTGTTCTGTATATTTATTGATTTGCACTCATCTCACACTGTTGTGTATTTGCACTTTATGTAGTCTTGCCTACTATTCTGTGTTGCACCATGGTCCTGATGACACGTCATTTCGTTCCAATGTATACAAGCTATATAGAGGAATGACAACAAAAACCCACTTGACTTGACAGTAGTTACGGCACACACATACACTTACTGATATTGTGCATGGCGGCTTTTCTTAATAAAAAGAGAACATTTGCATAATGTCTGCATTTAACGCACTTGAAACTCGCTTTGTGCCTGTAACAACAGAAAATTATCTCCTTGTAACGGTATGATGTGTATATTCAAATATAGTTCTCATAGATCAGTAATTTTACTTTTGATACTTAAGTACATTTCAAAGCAAGTGCTTTTGTACATTTACTCAAGTAGAAATGTAAAAGGAGTATGTTTATTGAGTAAGCAGGGTAGTTGTACTTATAACATATAACTGAGGTACTGTAGCGTTGCTGTATAACAGTATATGCTAGACGGCAGAAAAGTGTATTATAGTCCAGGAAATACAGCATGACAGTGGGCTGAACTTAAATCATAGTGCAAAATCAGACTCAGTTCTTCACACCATAGATTAGACATCCAGCAGCCCAAACAGACTGAAATGGTCAGAGTTTGTTTTCACTCTATTTTTTTCTCTACTCCTCCCCTTCACTCTCCGAAAGAAAATGAAAAGTGCTCAACTCATAATGAGCACTGAGGATTCAGAGTTGGCTGCTTCTTTTATTTCCATTTCTCCCTTTGCCCTTCCCCCACCCCACCCCTATAGCATGCTCTTTCTCTGTTTCTCCCTTTTTGTCTCACTCGTTCCCTCACTTTTCTCTCATTGACTTTTTGCTTTTCCATCTTTTCCCATCTTCCTTTCCGTAGTTGTCTCTTTGCTGTTTTGTCCCTATTTCTAAAATCTCTCTCTCTCTCTCTCTCTCTCTCTCTCTCTCTCTCTCTCTCTCTATCTATCGATCTATCTCTCTCTCTCTCTCTCTCTCTCTCTCTCTCTCTCTCTCTCTCTCCAGGGTGAAGCTAATAAGCAATTACTGAACACCTTTGCTTCCAGCAGGTCCAAAAACCATATCTAACGTTGGTTCCCTTTGCCCATTGTTTTCTGTTCTTTCCATTCTTATCTTCCCGACTGTGTGTGTGTGCCTAAGTATTCAGCAAAGAAGCCATTGACTTACCAGGAGCATAGTGGGGAAAACACCCCAGCTGTCACGTTCTACATGGGAGATGGGTGTATCACTCATCCCTCTATCTTCCCCAATATTGTCCTTTCCTGAGTGAAAAATAAAACTGGTACTGCATGTGTCGGCAATTTGTTCGATGCAGGGGAAACAGGGGAACGAGGGTTGGATGAACGCACTCTCTTGCATGCCATAGATAAAAAGACCTTTATTTTTCTTGACAAAAATCAATAATGAATGAAAACTTGTTGAAATTAAACCTTACTACTGAATTTAACATAAAATGGCTTATTGTGAATTGGCGTTCAGGAGCGTGGTCAAAAAAGATGTGCTTCCCAGCACTCCATTTCCATCCGCACCTGTTGGAAGGTTAACCCGCGTTATATGCACCTCCCATACCACACGTGACCCATGACCCAGGAGCAAACGCACCACCAAACCTCACAAACACACCACCAAACCTCCCAAACAAACAGATCAAAAACAGCCCCAAATTCCAACTCCACAAAAAAATGGCATGATGGCTGTATCATACCGGCCCCTAATTTTTGTGTAACAAACAATTATAAAACATACATTTATAGCCATTCAAACATCAACATGCATTAACCACGAACAAACATGAATCAATTGAGTATTATGTAACAACCAGTCAGTACAGATTTATGGCTAACAGATTTTGGTTGAATATTAGAGTCCATTCAAGTGCATGTGCCTAAGTGTGTGTGTATGAAAAATAGTACATCAAAAAGAGGGGATGCCAGCAAAAAGAATGTTCATTCAAATAGTCTATGTTGGCAAAACCTTGTGACCAGGATTCAAAATGCATAGACTGAGTAAATGTTATTATCCATTACAGGATACATTATTATGCATCTTCTGTAAGTCATCATATTTACATACGACTTCACCTCAAGCAAAAGACATAACTTAATAATAGGTCTTTCAAGCTCGTTGGTTTGTGTTTTAACACGTACTTTACATACAAACCCCTTTGAGTCTTCCATAGTTTCTATAATGCGCCCCATAGACCACGAGTTCCTGGGGGCAGAATCATCGATAATAAGCACCAGATCCCCGACTAAGAAATTTCGGTGGGGCTTATTCCATTTCTGATGCTGTTGCATGATGGGGAGATATTCTTTGGTCCATCTTTTCCAGAATATGTCGCTGAGGTATTGTACTTGCTTCCAGCGTTTTTTTCCGTAGGTTTCTTGTTTATCAAACGAGCCTGGTGGTAGAGTGGGCTTTCCTTTTAACAGTAAAAGGTGATTTGGTGTTAACGCTTCGAGATCATTAGGATCATCACTGGAAGGTGTTATTGGTCGGTCATTCAAAATAGCCTCAACTTCACAAAATATGGTACTGAGGGCTTCTTCGTCAACCATTTGTTACCCAGTGATCGAGCAAAGGATCCTTTTAGTCTGTTGTAAGAGACATTTCCAGACACCACCATGGTGAGCTCCGTGGGGTGGGTTAAAGGTCCATTTTATTCCATCCAGCACTGAGAGTCTGTGAGTCGACGCTTTCTTTTGGATGGTTTTATCAGATTGTGTGTTGTTCGTCTTTTCATCACATCTTCGTTTAAATGTCTCTTTGACCTTCCAAAGCCATGCCACGGCTCTTTTGAGATCTTTCCATTTGGAAAAGTATGAAAGCAACTTGCTGGTAGGACAAGATTCTTCCATTGGCTTGGCAGATGTGATATGAACGGAAGCTTGCTGCTTTAACTCAGGGTCGTCGCTTGAAATGATATCCATGCCTCCAAGTGTCTTTGGCCACTGAGCGCATTTGCGAAGAATTTCCGGTCCTTGGATCCATGTCTTATACTGAAGAAAAGCTTTGACTGATATGCCAGGTGAAGCTGCATCAGCGGGGTTCTCCTTTGAAGAGACGTGCCGCCATTGCTGTCCCTTTGATAGAGAGTGAATTATTGAAATTCGATTTGCAACGTACGTCTTAAATCTTTTACTTGTGTTTGCGATATATTGCAGAACTGTCATACTATCTGATCAGAAAATGGAATTTGATAATGAGAGTTGTAACTCTGTCTTCAGCATGTGATCCATTCATACAGCCAAGACTGCTGCTGCCAATTCCATTCTGGGGATGGTAGTACACTTAAGAGGTGCAACTTTAGCTTTTCCAAAGGCAAAGGACACACAGACTTCGCCCAAACCGTTTGTGAGCCGAAGGTAGGATACGGCGCCATAACCTACTTCACTAGCATCACAAAAGTGGTGCAGCTGTGCAGATTTAAAGTCTTCAAAGCCCTTAGGAATAAAGTTTCAGTTTACCTTGAAAGTGTCCAGTAGATGGAGCGAGCGAAGCCATTCTTCCCAAGTTTGAGCTACGTCGAGCGGGATCTTTTCATCCCAACTCAAACATAGGCTTTGTAAAAGCCTCTTTGCCACGAGAATTATAGGAGCCAAAAAGCCCAAGGGGTCATAGATTGAACAAATGATGGATAAAATGCCCCTCCGGGTTACCTCATGGGACTTGATTGCTATACTGAAAGTAAAAACATCTCTTTCGACATCCTATTGGGTACCAAGAGCTCTTTCGATTGGTAACTGCTCCTTATTTAAATCCAGAGCTCTCACTTCTTTTGCTCTATTTTCTTCAGGAATTACAGAGAGCATGGCATGATCATTACTGATCCATTTGTTTAAGTGGAACCCACCTTTTGAGCATACTTCTGTTAGCTGTTGATACAGAAATATTGCTTGCTCTGTACTGTTGACTGCTTTCAGGCAGTCATCTATGTAAAATGGTGATCTTCCTGCAACAGTTCTTTCTTTTCTCCATAGTGCTGTTCCATGAAATCCTGATTATATTGTTGCATGAAAAGATTTCCCAGGTTAGCGACAGATATCCTATTGACTTGAACAGAGCTATCCATGTCATTTTCGATCCCTCCTTGGCCGAGTGGACCATTGATAACCCAGCCAGGAAGGGTTTTAACAGCATAGGGCCCATCACCTCCACTGTTAATTATTCTCCAGGGTTCTAGAGCCTTCAGTGCATTAACACCTATTAGTAGGCCAATGGTTGCATCGATTGGAGTCAAGTCGACCTCTTTAAGGTAAGGCCATTTCCTTATATCATCCAATTTCGGAACGTTGTAGTGTATCACAGGAATAGATTTTTGTGTGAAAACGTCAGGCAATTTGAGAAATGAGTTACTGTCTAATGCTGCTACTTCTATACCAGATATTTTATAACTAATTATTGGTTTCTGTTGACCCATTGTTTTCGAAAGTATTTCTGTTTTCTTACCGAGGGCATGAAGCTGTATGGATAATTCCTCGGTATAAAATGTTGCAGAGCTCCCCGGATCTAAGAAAGCATAGGTTTGGATACATTTCGTACCTTTCTCCAACTTCACTTTGACGGGCACAATTGCTAGAGCACATTCTTTTGTGCCGGCCCCACTATGGCTACCAGTTGCTAAAGAAACGACTGCATTGGAACCAGAGAATTCATCAGCGTGATCCTGAGGCTGTTGGGTTTCCTTGGTGTGTATATGTAGCATGGTTGGATAACCCCTTTTACACACATGACACGACATCCTCTTCTTACAATTCTTGCTCATGTGTCCTCTTTGTAGACACCCAAAACACAGTCCTTTAACTTTGAAGAATTCCACCTTTTCTTTGTTTGGTTTATTTTGAAATACTTCACATACTTCCATTGGATGATTTCTATTGCAGAACATGCAAGGCTTTACAAATGCATCAGAACCATTCATGGTATTTCCACTTTGCCTGAATTCCATTGATGGCTCAGACTTCGACACTGGTGAAACAGTCGTAGCAAAACTGCTCCCCCTACTATTTGCTTTGGAGTAGGCTTTGTAGTGGCCTTTTGATTCAGACGTTTGCTTCAGCGGGCTTTGAATCTCCCCAAAGATTGGATCCAGCATCATTCGTGTTTGTTTGTCAATAAATGCAAGTAGATCTCTAAATGTCGCTCTCTGCTTGTGTTTGTCGTAGATGTTGCAGACTACTGCTCTCTACTTGTCACGAAGCCTAAATGGTAGCTTTGACACAATGATCTTTAAATTGGAGGGTGTTTCAAGATCTGTAACATAGTCCATCTCCCTCATTGTGTTATGACAACTTTTCAAGAAGAGTGCATACGACCTCAGACTAGATGCATCCTCTGACTTGATAGTAGGCCACCTCAGTGCCTTGTCCAAGAAGGCAGATGTGATTTTAACTTTATTTCCGAAATGCCATTCAAGTTGTTCCTTAGCTTCCTTATAGCCCTTTTCTGGTGGCATATGAAAACAGCTACGGACAAGGTTTCTTTGTTCTCCAGATGTGTATTGTTCCAAGTAGTTTAACCTTAGTTGCATATAGTCAGTTTTTGTTTTGATGGTCTGCTCAAAAGATTGTACGAAGGATCTGAACTGCAGTGGGTCTCCATGAAAGACTAAGATTTCACTTTGTGGAAGTTGCGACAATGCACTTTGCTTTATCAGTAGTTCTGTGATTACATTCTGCCTTTTCATGACATCCGTGAGGGAATCATCATCCAAACGAGGGACATCTCTTTGAGCTTCCTCTTGTATTGAGCTTTGCAAAGGCCTTCTGATAGTGATTGAACATGGGTCTTGGGTCTCCAGTTTCACTTGTGATGACATATATATTGCTTTGTTAGTGACATTTTGGTCAGAGTATGCTCTGTATTTCGTTTGAACCCTTTTCGTTGTCACTGGAACAATATATTCAGTTGAAGAGCTAGATGAAGCTGTGGTGTTACTCATTTGGGAGTGCAAGAACTGTGCCTCCGTAAGAGCGTTTATTTTGGCTTCAGCATCTGCTATTCTCGTTCTCAATTTGAGTTTGTCTTTCTTTGATTTTATTCTCACTTCTTCCATGTCCAACTCCAGTTGCTCCTCCAACGACTCTGATTGCACCATCAATATAGCGCGTTGTACTCCAGCTTCAGAAAGAGCGCTAGACACATTGCTGCCCCAACTGGAGGCCTTGCTTCGGACCTTTTCTGCAGCCTGTGAAACGCTGTCATGTGGCGATACGGATCCCAGAACAGCAGCACCATGCAGATAATCAGACACCTGTTCGAGTGCACCATCCACGTCATCCACTTTGAGCCAAAGTTCAACACCTTTGAGGAACTCTTTGCACTGTGATAGTTTAGGCTCATACCAGTCACTATGATCATTCTCCTTTTCTTCATCAGGCAGTAAGGACTCAACCGTGATTTGCAACTCCATAAACTCGTCCAGATACTGAATATAGACTGAATATACTGAATATAGCAGTTTGTTGTTTTACTTCGTCCTTTGTGTCACCAGCTTCGATAAGAGCATTTATCCCATTATGTTTTCGCGTGAGGACACCCAGCCTTCCTCTTCGCAACGCGATTAATTTAAACAATTCCCTTTCCCTTTGAACCAGGGATTCAACATCGTCTGCTTGTTCCTGCATTTTCACTTTCGTATTATTTCAGAGTAAAATCAACATTCGAAGATGCGAATATAATCCGTGCTTTCAGACTTCTCTTGAACGCGGATGTCCTGAGCCTGGTGGCCCAGTTTGTGCCTTTCAAACACCGTTTTACTCACGGTTCCTTAGAGGTGATCTTCCCAAACTTTACTGTCCAACGATCTCCTTTTCCAGCCGTTTGAAGTCCAAACTTCGCCATCCATACACTCTTTTTTGACTTTATGTGTCGGCGATTTGTTCGATGCAGGGGAAACGGGGGAACCAGGGTTGGAGGAACGCACTCTCTCGCATGCCATAGATAAAAAGACCTTTATTTTTCTTGACAAAAATCAATAATGAGTGAAAACTTGTTGAAATGAAACCTTACTACTGAATTTAACGTAAAATGGCTTATTGTGAATTGGCGTGCAGGAGTGTGGTCAAAAAAGGTGTGCTTCCCAGCTCTCCATTTCCATCCGCACCTGTTGGAAGGTTAACCCGCATTATATGCACCTCCCATACCACACGTGACCCATGACCCTGGAGCAAACGCACCACCAAACCTCACAAACACAACACAATCCCAAAAAAACAGATCAAAACAGCCCCAAATTCCAACTCCACAAAAAAATGGCATAATGGCTGTAACACTGCAGTTGTTCACAATAGAAAGGTTTCCTGAACCAGGATGGGCATGCGTCTACTGTCATTTAATGAATGGAAAATGATTAAGCCTCATCACACATAGGTCCTATTTCCTTCTTTTTATCTCATCAGTTACCAAACCTAATATGAAGTCACACTGAATTCAAACAAACCATTTGGACTCTGTTTATACCTTAGCATCTTTAGTATAAGTGTTATATCCAGATTATATATCCAGATTATGCACATAAAAAGCAGATATAAAGGGGCATTTGAATCTGGTGTAAATGCAAATCCTCAAATCACTTAATAAAATCTTGATTATTTTATGCATCTTATATCTGGATTGAATTGTGATAAGACTTTAGTCACGTGTTACAGCTCCCTGTGGTCATATTGTTGTTTGGCTGTGATTGTCTCTTTTGTTCTTTTGTGATTGAAAAGAACATGTTGTATCCTGAATTAGTGATAAATTGTGCAGAAAAGGTAGGGGACAAACACCATTTGTCTTTATTCCCCCTTTCTCCAGTCTGGGGGCTAAGGGAAGGTAGAGTGCATTTTTGTATTATTTGTTTCTTTAGTTTTTGATCAGTTTATGGTGTATGATCAGTTTGTTCCTGAAGTTAGTATCTACTATAAGAATTACAACTAGAAATAAGAAAAAGCCCATATCAATAAATCCTTCAAATTTTGATGTCCATGCTGGTGGACTCTCATCATCAGTTCACCCCACATAATTTATATGGATTTCATGTTAGGGGACAAGGATGGCCATGGAAGGACCTTGATTTTGGTCAGTAAAGCATTTTTGTGTTGATTTTGATGTATGTTTTGGATCATTGTCCTGCTGGAAGATCCATCCACGGCCTATTTTAAGCTTTCTGGCAGAGACAGTCAGGTTTTCATTTAATATTTGTTTATATTTGATAGAGTCCATGATGCCATGTATCCAAACACAATATCCAGGTCCTTTGGCAGAAAAACAGACCCAAAATATTAACGAGCCACCACCATATTTAACGGTGGGCATGAGGTAATTTTCCATATGGTTACCCCTCTATGTGTGCCAAAACCACCTCTGGTGTTTATTGCCAAAAAGCTCTATTGTGGTTTCATCTGACCATAGAACCCAGTCCAAGTTGAAGTTCCACTAGTGTCTGGTAGTGAGTTTGTTTTTGGATGAGAGTAGAGGCTTTTTTACTTGAAACCCTTCCAAACAACTTGACGTAGGTGACTTCAGATTGTAGTTTTGGAGACTTTCTGACTCCAAGACACAACTAACTTCAATATAACTCAGGTCCGGAGCTCCAGCCCGAGGTCAACTTGGAGACCTCGGAGTTCCAGCCCGTGGTCAACCTGGCGACCTCTGGGCCCCCACCTGAGGTCAACCCGGCGACCTCTGGGCCCCCACCTGAGGTCAACCCGGCAACCTCAGAGCTCCAGCTTGAAACCTACGGGGAGGTCTCAGCTCCGGAGCTCCAGCCCGAGGTCAACTTGGCGACCTTGGAGCTCCAGCCAAGGAAGCTGTCCTGCTGTTCTGTCCTGCTGACGACGTCGCCCAGCATTCCAGTCCCACTGAGGACATCGCCCAGCGTTCCAAGCCCGCTGAGGAATCACCCAGCATTCCAGTCCTGCTGAGGACGTTGCCCAACATTCCAGTCCCACTGAGGACGTCTCCCCGAGCTTCAGCCCCGCATTGGACGTCGCCCAATGCCCCAGCCCCGCTGGGAGCGGTGCTCTGCCTGTCTGCTGCCCGGCGGTGGCCGCCCTGTTTCCTGATACATCAAAGAACAGATTACACAGGGGCCCAGGACTGCCGTTGGAGGGGGGTGTTCTTTGGCGCTCCTCCCGGAGCGCCTTTGGAGGGGGGTCTGTCACGATCTCGCCGGCAAGATGGCGCTGCAGTGACGATGTGCACGATCAGCTGGAGAGCACGTGCACATGCTTGAAGTGCGTATGGACGATAAGACTTTGTCTACAATGGACATGTGCACTTGTTTTGGTTCCTGTTCTGTCCTCGCCCGGTTCAGTTATTAGCGGAGTAGCTGAGCAGCTCCTTCAGCAGCAGACTGCTGCACCCTCAGTGTAAGAAGGCACGCTACTGTAGGTTATTCATTCCAATGGCAGTCTGACTCTTTAATGCAAACACAACATAATGTGGCACTGTTGGCTGTTTTGTATCATCAGCCAACACGTTCATAATATTCTGCAATATGAACATTTGTTAATTTATTACATTTACAGCATTTAGCAGGCACCCTTATCCAAAGTGACTTACATATATCTCATATCTTTATACATCTGAGCAACTGAGGATTAAGGGCCTTGCTCAAGGGCCCAACAATGGCAGCTCAGCTGGGGTTTGAGCTCACGACCTTCTAGTAGTAGCAGTAGACCAACACCTTAACCACTGAGCCACCACTGGTCCAGCTATTACTGCTATTACTCCACCACTGCTATTCCTCTTTGATGCTCACCCTCTACTGTGAACTATGCAATATTCCATTTGCCACTTATCAAAAACAAAATAATGTAGCTGTTTTTTTGCAACATCAGCCAACACATACGTAATATTCTGCACTATGTATATTTATTCATTTATTACTGTTTGTTGCTCACCCTCTACTGTGAATTGTGCAGTATTCCATTTGACACTTATGTGTATATGAACAATGATAGGATTTCCCCTCAGGCAAAGCACTGGAGCTCTCAGCACGCTCTGAAACCCGAAGCGTGAGATTGAAGCACAAGCATGCACTTATGGGTTTTTCAGTGAAATTGACTTGCTTTACTTTTTACACGTGTGTTCTGTTATGGTTTATGTCCTGCCTCCACCCGTGTCTTGTCATTGATTGTTTCCCTTACGTGTCATCATTGTTCTCAGCCGTTTTGTGTTTCACCCTTGATTATGTTTGGTATTTAAATCCCTCATTTATCTATGATATCACCATGCCAAGCCTTGTTCCTCATGTTTCGTTTCGTGGTTTGTGATCTTGTTTCTTGTTTCTCGTTTTGTGCTTTGCCTTGCCTGTTTCATGCCGGTTTGCTGATCGCCTGACCCTTTGCCTGTTCTGACCACGCCTTGTTTCACGATTTGGATTTATCTGCCTATCTCGTCTATAATAAAACTCTTATCTGCAGTTGCATCTGTCCTCACACTCAATTACATGACAGAATACTTCGCCCCAACACACATGCAGCAGGAAGATGGAGGGGACGTCATGCTAGAGAAACTAAGCAAACTGTTCCAGCTTTGGATTCGATCCAATTTCTCCAGTGGACTGTCATATATCTCCTGGATCCATATGATGGGTTTTTTGGCTACCCTAAATATTTTCTTGTTGACTGCCAGTTCTATTTTGCTAGCCTAGCAGACCCCAAACCCGATGAGAAACAATGGCTCACGTTCATGTGATCCCGGCTTTTCGACCCAGCCCGCCAGTGGGTGCAGGTCCTAGTGTCCAAGGGATCCAGGGAACTTGAAAATATAAATCAGTTTATGGGACTATATCTAATGACATTTGGGAGTCTAGGATCCAAGGATGACCTAAAACATCTTTTTTTGGGGGGGGTTCTGCCTAGCAGATAAACCTGCCCTGCTGTTCACCACCTATTAGGAGCAGTAAAACAGGGTGACCTCCTCCCCAATGCTCCAGCCAAAGGTCAACATACCAACCTCAGCTCCAAAGCTACAGCCCAAGACCTACAAGGTGGCCTCAACCCCAGAGCTCCAGCCTGAGACCCAAGAGGCGGTCTCACCTGCAGAGCTCCAGCCAGAGGTCAACATGGCGACCTCATCTATAGAGCTCCAACCTGAGACCAACAAGGTGGTCTCACCCACAGAGTTCCAGCCAGAGGTCAACATGGTGACCTCGTCTCCAGAGCTCCAAACTGAGACCCACAAGGTGGTCTCACCTGCAGAGCTCCAACCGGAGGTCAACGTGGTGACCTTGTCTCCAGAGCTCAAACCTGAGGCCCATGAGATGGGCTCAGCCACAGAGCTCCAGCCAGAGGTCAACATGGTGGCCTTGTCTCTAGAGCTCCAGCCTGAGACTCAAGAGGTCGTCTCTGCTGCAGAGCTCCAGCCGGAGGTCAACAGGGTGACCTCTTCCCCAGAGCTCCAGCATGAGACCCACAAGGTGGTCTCATCTCCAGAACTCCCGTCGGAGGTCAACGAGGCGACCTCCCACATCAAGTTCCGGTCGAAGGCCGATGAGCCGGCCTCCCATGCCATGTTCCTATCTGAGGTTGAAGAGACGGCCTCCCAAGCTATGTTCCTGCCTGGGGTCAATGAGACTTCCTTCCAAGCTATGTTCCTGACTGAGGTCGAAGAGAGAGGCTCCTAAACCATGTCCCTGTCTGAGGGCGACGAAACGGCCAACCAAGTTCTGCTCATGCCAGAGTCTGCTGACATGGCCAACCAAGTTCTGCTCACGCCAGAGTCTACTGACATGGCCAACCAAGTTCTGCTCACGGCAGAGTCTTCTGACATGGCCAACCAAGTTCAGCATACAGAGTCAATGGGGAATGATGTACAGCCTCTCTGCTCGGCTGAGGACATCACTCTACCATCCTGTTCTGCTGAGGATGTCGTTCTGCCTTCCTGATCTGCTGAGGACGTAACTCTGCCTTCCTGTCCCACAGAAGCTAACGATCAAGTTTCCCACACCTGGGTCCTCCTTGGCTACGTGAGTAGCCTGCTATCTGTGGGACAATGCCTGCCTCGGGACCTGAGGGGCTGTGAAGACATTTTCCACAGAGGGCCAGGACCTCCGGGGTAGGGAATGTTTTCTGGCACTCCTGGAGTAGCACTTTTGGGGGTTCTAACCCTAACCCTGGATATACATTCCACTAGGGTTGCACAATTAATTGAACATTGATCTCGATTACTATTTTGACTGCCTTCGACTACATGAACATGATCGATATTATGTTTAAAGTTTGTCCTCCGCTCATAGAAAACTCTACTGCATATTAAATCAAGTGCTTCCTAAACTTACAGCCAGTCACCATAGAGTGGCGCAGGGATGATTTCATTTTGTATGCCAAAATCTGCAAATGAGTTAGCATTTTAGCCCTTCCAGTTCCATCCCAAAGTCAATGGTTTTTTAATGGGATTTTGGTCAAAAGCCTGAATAAGGTCTGAGATGAACACAAGCGCAAAATATTTTCATGTTTAATTCTACGACATAAAATATGCCAGTAAAACCCCACTCATGATTTTTTTTAAAGCTTTTCTGTGTATTGAAAAAGGCGGTTGCAAACTGTCACTAAATGACGGTTTAGGACATATTCAAGTGCAGATAAGAGGTTTATTGAAGAGAGGCAGATAAATCCAAAATGGGAGACAATAGCGTGGTTGAAAACAAGCAAATGGTCAGGCGATCGGCAAACAGGCATAAACAAGGCTAAACAAGAATCAAACAATGAGGTTTAGAACAGGATCAAAACTAGAGATGTGAAACTATGCACAAATGCTTGGTACACGGAAAACTCACGCAATACTTTGTGTCGAATAATAAGACACGATGGGTTTAAATGACAAACGTAATTAAGGGTAAACACAAAACAGCTGAGACTAATGCTGACGCATAAGGGAACAACCATTGACAATACAGGTGCAGAGACAGGACAGAAATCATAACAAATGCACATGTAGAAAGTAAACAAAGTCACTGTCACTAAAAGAGCATGCTGTGTGCTCCAGTGCTGGCGCAAGGGAAAATCATGACATTAAGATGTTGCTAAATGGCACTACAGAGGTTGTCAGGGACATTAAACATCATCATGCCAAACAGGAAAAAACTTTGCAGATAAACTGGTTGAGGTATGCTGTGCACAATTCCCAAAAAACGTAGATGAAGATTCATCCACAGAGTAAATCTGTATTATGGAGAATGTTTTAAATCAAGTTTGGAAAAGTTTGTGGGAAGCATGGTGATGATGAAGTTGAAGTCGGGCGACCGTGGTGTAGTTTGTTTATAGCATATGGTTAGCTGTCCATTCTGGCGATTGTATTTAGGGTTCGAACGTCATAAAAGTTGTGTTCATTTGTGAAATTTATCTTGATGAACAAAACATGTTAGTATTCTAATCTTTTGTTGATCACAGGGCTTATTTTTTGCGATAATGCAAAAGCCTATGGGAAAATCCTATTGGGTTTTTGTCGAGGGAACCAGTGTGATGGTAACTTCCGGGTTCCGGTACAAAATGACTCTCCTCCTGTAAGCACTGTTATTGCCTTTTCTGCATACACCTGAATTTTTTTCATTTGGTTGCATATTGTTATATTTGATTACATATTTTCATTTGGTTGGTGGCATTTTTATTTTTACTTATCCTATATTTTGGACACAATTTTATTTATATTTTGCTTTTATTTTATATTTTTCTGTGAGATGATGCACTTTAAGGACCAGTCTAATTTGATGCATTTGTACATTAGCAGGAATGTAGCACAACATTGAGGTGAAAGCAGTGGTCTGTTTATTTAAATGTGAAAGTGCAATAAAAAATATATTGTCCCTAAAATCAATGAATAATCGTGATAAGTAATCGTTATCTCAGTATTGATCAAAATAATCATGATTAACATTTAGGCCTTAATCGTGCAGCCCTACATTCCACCCTGGGCTCAGATCTTTTTATACAGGCCACACTCTCAGTACTGCGGAGTGGGTATTGTCGTTCCCACAGCATGTAGCTCACGCAACATTGAGTTCCCTTTGAAAGGGAACATCTGGGTTACACATGTAAGCCTGTTCCCTGAGAAGGGAACGAGATGTTGCATAGCTTTGTCATACTGGGGCATGCCTGTGAATTGTGTCTTCGCTTCAGGTAGTAGAGGCTGATGGCGCGGTTCACAGCTTCAGATACTGGTCACGCACAAGGCCATTTCCCACAGTGTGTAGCTTACACAACGTCTTGTTCTTTTCTCAGGGAACAGGGTTACATGTGTAACCCAGACGTTTCTGAGCCATGCAATGATTTCCATTACAGAATCGTGCCTGTTTTTTATGCAGTGAAGCCTGAGGGCCCAAAGAGCATTTATTGAAACAAAGTGACTCCAATCATTTTTATTGATCTGCACATCTATTATTACAATGGGAAGAATTGATCAGATATATTGAATTTGGCTATTGTATATGGTATTACAGCCAGATTGAAATTTTGCATTATTTTGGGTACATTTTCCTTTAACTATCCACCTTATTTTTTACATAAGAAAGGGTGTGGCCATTTTTGAATTTGAATGTGTGAGTTCCAGTGTCATCCACTTCCAGTTATCTTGTGTCTGTACAAAAACAGTTTGTTATGCTGCTTGAAGTTACAAACTGGTATTTACTACCATGTTATTTTAGCATATTATCATAATCACACACATGGGAATCAAGGTTTATACGTCCAAATAAATTGCAGTAAACTGTAAAATCTATTTATCTAGCTATTTATCTATTGTGACTAATGAAACGGAAGTCTTGCATATTCATATGAAAAAGCCTACTTCCACACTGAAAAAAAATGTGGATAGTTGGGAGTAGATATTATTATTGACATCAGTGAGTAAATAAAATTGGGTGTCATTTTTATAGATTAGTATGATAAAATATTAGTTCAAAAGGTATGTACTGTATGTGAGTGTACGTAACGTTAAATCAGTCTGTTTGCTCCCTGGTAATACAATTTATTTTATCATCGCTTTTTAGGTGGCAGCTTAAGGGATGGCAATATACGCTCTGCACATTTGTGGCTTCATCAAAAGGGGCACTTCTCAAGCATTATTGATTAAAGCATGGTACCTATGCTCATGGATATTCAGTACCCTGTCTTCATTTAAACTGTTCTTGCTCCTTTAAAACACGGAGTGGCCTGAGGACACACTTGTATATATCTCACAATTCACAGGAACTTGAAGAGTGTGAAGTTGTGCAATCTTTTAGATGTAAAATTTGTAACTCCTAATACAAAGACTATTTTCATATTAATTCCCACTTGAAAAAAACATGAAACTATAGAATGTGCTTTTGATGGATGTGATTTCAAGACAAACATATATGGGACTTGTGCGACACACAAAAGTAGAAAAAACAAATACTATTCATGGAAAGATTTTAAGACTGATGTGATTGCAAAACATCCAGTTTTAACTGAGAATGAAATCCACTCTCCATTGTTGGAATCACATAGTCATGTTGACATAGATACTACCTTAGAGGTGGGTTGTGAAAAGGATACTTCAAGTAAAATACTTCAAACCAAAATATTGGTTCTCTCTCGTTAAAATTGGAAATAATTTATAATGTCTCTGGAAAATGTGTTTATGACTTGGTGGAACAGCTTCAGTTTATCTGCATATCATCAACTGAGTATATTCCAAAGTTTGTTACTAACATTTTTACAGAGTAATTATCTGTTAATGGAGCTGTTGCTAGTGAATTGGTAGACAAACTGTGTCACTCTAATCCTCTTAGTGCAGCCTTTGGTCCTGATGATCCCTTGTCATCAAAATTAAAGAGGGTAAAATGTTTTAAGAAAACTTTAGTGTAATTGAACCAGTAGAGTATATTTTGGATTCAGAGGAGATTTGCAGCTTTCGGTATGTGCCCATTCTTCAAACCATGCAGCAGTTGTTGAATAATGAAGACATTCTAAACAATGTACTGACTGAACATTTGAACACCTCACAGTTGGCGTCCTTTCATGATGGTAAATATTTCAAGCTAAATGAGTTTCATGCTTATGAATAGTTCAGTAATTCACTTATACTGTATGTAGACGACTTTAATATCCTCAATCCTCTTGGAACGTTGCAAAAAACACACAAAGTCACAGCAGTGTACTGGGTACTTGCTTATGTACCATTTGAACTGCGATCACAGATAACATTAATTTATTTGGCTCTTCTTTGTGGAGCAAATGATGTAAAAAAAAAAAATGGCTTTTCTTTTGAAAGATCTCACAACACTTGAGAAGGAAGGAATTTTTTTTTGCCTCAGGTTGTACAAATATCAGAGGTACTGGTTTTTGTGTTTCAGCAGACAATCATGGTGCTCATTCTTTGAGTGGTCTTGTAGAAAGCTTTTCTGCACATTACATCTGTACGTTTTGTATTGGGGACTATTCTGACTATCATCAAAAGGAATTGTGTTCAGGAGCTTTTCCACCAAGAACAAAAAAGAACTATGATATACATGTTTAGTTTGTAAAGGGGAATCCTGCTCTGGTACACTCCTATGGTGTGAAGAAAGGTTGTCCAATGACTAAGAATGAACATGAAAACTGTACATTATTAAGATTATTATCATTTATTATTGGTGTGAAGATACCATTTAATGATCCAGCATGGCAAGTTCTCATGACTTTAAAAGATATTACTGAGCTTGTAGTATCCCCTATTCATACTGAGGAAAGTATTTTCTACTCATATCAGTACATCGCCACAGGCTGTTAGAAGTTTTCCCAGAGCAAAAATGAACTCCAAAACACCATTTTTGGAGCATTATCCTGATTTGATGAGTTTAGTCCTTTGGTTAGCCTCTGGACTATGTGCTTTGAGGCAAAGCATAATTTCTATAAGTGAGTTAGATACCCAAACAGCTTCAGAAATGTATTGATGTCACTTGCCTAAAAGCACCAAATGATGATGGCATACTATTCACAAGCAAATGCTTTAAAACCTGAAATATGTGTCGCTAAAATACCATCTCTTCCATTAGAACTAATTGATTTGGAAATACAGCAGTCTTTCAAGGAAGTTTATCGAATACAAACCTCTGTGACTTGTCCAATGTAGTGATAAACCATAGAATTAGATATGCAGCGCAGATGGTTTTGCCTTATGGGTCAACTAGTGGTCTACCAGATTTTGTTGAAATTTCTCAGATTGTAATTGTAGATGGCAATCTCAGTTTGATTGTAAAATTACTTAACAGCTCACATGATTTATGACATTTTAGGGCATTTATATTGGACCACTCTGGGAAAATGACCCTGCTACTGTACCCGGTGTATCTCAGCGCTAAGTGCGACTGATATGCAGTACACAGGTGAAACTGACGCTTAGACACCAATTATAAAACTGGTACTTCTGCGTTGTGTAGATATGAAGCAGTGTCTGCGGTGAGTCATTCAAACACAATACAACAGGCATCAGATCATCTCTGTCTTTTAATTGCACCTGATATAACACAAATAAGCAGCCTCTTTGAGTGAATCACCCTTACAGTGTGCTCTATAAAATAAACATGATGTACAATGGTCACCATGTGCTATCATTTTCACATTTAAAAACAAAATACCACAAATATTTCAAAAAGGAGGGTAAAACAACAAAAATAATCACCCAGGTAAGAAAATAACAATATACACACATATTAAAATTAGTATATATATGTATAAAATGATGATTTAAATAAAGATGAAATAAGATTTTCGAGAACTCAAAATTAAGCCTACCTCTCCCATTCAATTACAGTGTGAAAGGGAAGAGGAGGAGCCAAAACAGGAAATCACATAGACCAATGACAACATGACAATTTGAGTTTAGTACAATAAATAGTTTTCAGGATTTTTAACAGTGTTAGCTTTGAAATTGTAACTAATGTGTTCACTGTGAGACACGATACAATTAAAAGCATAGTGAGTGAGCAGTGAGGGATTGCTCTCTGTGTGTCTATGTCCCTGTCTTGTAACATGCAGGCTGAAAGTGAGCTCTAACCAGTTATGTTTACAATCTCTGCAGAATGCTGCTGGTGCATCTGTCAGTGTAGAAGAGAAGTTGGTAGAGGAAGTCATGAAGATTTACCTGCTGTGGAATCAAGATGGGTCCAGTGATGAAACTACTGATGTAGGAATTGTGACTGAGGGCATCACTGTCCTCAGCAGTCTTGGGGATCTTATTAGACCCTGCTGCTATCTGTTGGGACTGACCTATGTCTTGGATCTGAGGTACCCCAAAAATCTTAAATACAGTTTTGAGGTATTCCAAAAAGTAATCTTGGAGCTGGATCCTAGAAACCTTTCAACCAAGGTTCTGAGACTGAAAAATTACCTGTGTACCTAGTTGCTGACTACTGTTCAGTAAGATGCGCTCAAAATGTTGTAAATGCTTGCATAAAAATTGAGGTATTTTCATTGATAACAAAAATTTAGACTGGTTTTGTTTGTTGTTGTGTACCTTTACTAATATGTTCAGTATCACTGTTCTTGGTGCTTTCAAGCCATAAAGTGATGCTTGAAAATTTGTGAACCCTTTAGAATTTTCAATATGTCTGCATAAATATGACCTAAAACATCAGATTTTCACACAAGTCCTAAATATAAATTAAGAGAACCCAATTAAACAAATGAGACACAAATATTACACTTGGTTGTTTATTTATTGAGGAAAAAGATCCAATATTACGTATATGTGAGTGTGAAAAGTATGTAAGCCTTTGCTTTCAGTCTCATGTGACCCCCTTGTCCAGCAATAACCGCAACTAAACATTTGCGGTAACTGTTGATCAGTCCTGCACATCGGCTTGGAGGAATTTTAGCCCGTTCCTCAGTACAGAACAGCTTCAACTCTGGGATGTTGCTGGGTTTCCTCAACATTTCTATTAGATTAAGGTCAGGACTTTGACTTGGCTGTTCCAGAACATTAACTTTATTGTTCTTTAACCATTCTTTGGTAGAACAACTTGTGTGCTTAGGGTCATTGTCTTGCTGCATGACCCACTTTCTCTTGAGATTCAGTTCACGGACAGATGTCCTGACATTTTCCTTTAGAATTCACTGGTATAATTCAGAGTTCATTGTTCCATCAACGATGGCGAGCCATCCTGGCCCAAATGCAAGAAAACAGACCCAAACCATGATTCTACCACCACCATATTTCACAGATGGGATAAGGTTCTAATGCTGGAATGCAGGGTTTTCTTTTCTCCAAACATAACACATCTCTAAAAATTTTCTTTTGGTCTCATCAATCCACAAAATATTTTTCAATTAGCCTTCTGGCTTGTCCATGTGATCTTTAGCAAACTGCAGACAGGCAGCAATATTCTTTTTAGGGAGCAGTGATTTTCTGCTTGCAACCCTGCCATGCAGACCACTGTTGCTCAGTGTTCTCCTGATGGCGGACTCATGAACATTAACATTAGGCAATGTGAGAGAGGACTTTAGTTGCTTAGAAGTTATCCTGGGTTCCTTTGTGACCTATTACATTTTTGACTATCAATTCAGATTTGTCTGTCTGTATCATTAATAAAAGGGCTTTGAAAGCCCTCTGAAGGGATTTTTCCTCCAGTGCCAATTTTATTTTGAGAGCCTGGTGACCCCTAAGCCCAGGGAGAGACAGTGGCTATCTTTCATGATATCCCAGTTCGTCTGTCCAGCTCACCAATGGGTGGAGCTCCTGATCGTCATGGGAACCATAGGCTTACAGAATGTAGCAGAATTCATCTGCCTCATGAAGGTGATCTATGGGAAGGCAGACTTTCATTTCAATTAATACAATTTTTTGGGGAGGGCCAGCCTGACAGACGAACCTGCAAGGTCATTCACCACCTACAATGAGAAGGCCAACGGGGCAGCCTCCACAGCCCAGCTTCAGCCCCAGGCTGACAGAGTCACCTCTACATCTCCAGCCTGAGACCCACAAGGTGGTCTCCCCTGCAGAGCTCCTGCCGGAGATCAATGTGGCGACCTCAATCCAGAGCTCCAACCTGAGACCCACAAAATGATCTCCCTTACAGAGCTCGAGGCAGAGGTCAACATGGTGACATCATCTCCAGAGCTCCAGCCTGAGAGCCACAAGGTGGTCTCCCCTGCAGAGCTTCAGCCAGGGGACAACATGGTTACCTCATTTTCATAGCGCCAGCCTGAGACCCACAAGTTGTTCCCAGAGGTCAATGTGGCGACCTCATCTCCTAAGCCCCAGTATGACACTAATGAAGTAGTTTATCCAGCCATGATCCTGATAGAGGTCAATGAGGTGACCTCCCCAGTTCATTTCCAGTTAGAGGTTGACGGCACAGCCTACCAAGTCCTGTTCACGCCTGAGGCTGACAAGACGGCCTACCAAGTCATGTTCACACCTGAGGCCAACGAGGTGACCTTCCAAGCCATGTTCCTGCCAGATGCCCATGGCACGGACTCTCATTCCGTGTTCCTGCCAGAGGCCCACAGGCTCCCATGCGATGTTGTGTCTGAGATCAACGGCTGCTTCAGGAGAAGTGCCCTTGGGGTGGGGATGCTGTCATGGAATTCCCCTCATGCTGAATGCTCTGGCACTGTACTGTCTGAAGCTTGATAGTGCGCGCTTCCGGGTTGTCACTGCCTGTGTTTACTTTTGACACGTGTTTTGTTTGTCCTGTCTCCGCCCCCGTAATGTTATTGGTTGTTACCTAATACCTAAGTTGTTCTGTGTGATCCAACTTTTAGTATTTATACCCCTCGTGTGTCTTTGTTTGGGGCGTAGTATAGTTTCTGTGTTTTACCGCTAGAGCCATACCAAACCTTTGTTCTTTTCCCTTGCTTCCCAGTGTTCTGATCCCACTCTCATCCTCATTTCTTGGTTTCTCTCCTCTACCTAGTGTTACGGCCCAGTCTAGGTTAGGCCGCACAGAGTAACCAGCTCGAGATTCAGTTGGATTGATCTTTAAATAAGGGAAGCCAGGAATAACAATGCAACAAGGTTGTGTGAGAAAGGTTGTGGTATACTGTAATAGACAATATATATATATACACATATAATGGTACAAATTACCAAACCAGGCATATGTTCAGGGTGGGCCAAGGCCAAAATAATAAAAGAACTCTATGATTTAGATAGCTAGCATAGCTAAAAGGAAAAGAGAGAAAAATACAAGGATTATTCCCTAACTACCTTAGCAAAAACACAGAGACAAAAGGAACCCTCTCCCAAAAGAAATGGCAACCACACCCCTACTGCCAGTGAACCAAGAGAGCATATATACAAGTGAAGAGAATGCACAAAACAGATATAGGGATAACCAAACTCAAAGTCAAAAGTCAAAACCAGAACAGCAGTCAAAATACAGAATTTAGCCACAAGGGCAAGCAACACAAATCAAGCAATCTCCTACAACAAATCACACAAACACCTCCAACATCCCACACATTCTCATTCTGTCTTCCTCTTTAAGTATGGCCATCAGTCAGTGAGGTCATCCTGGAGGCAGGAGCAAGGCAAGCTAGGGCAGGCTGGAAAGTCTGGGAGGGAGTTTGGACCCGCATACAAAATGTCACAGCACACAAAAACTTCCCATCCCAAGATAATGGTTGTAACATTAGTTTTGCCCATTTGT
This sequence comes from Ictalurus punctatus, assembly GCF_001660625.3. Taxonomy (NCBI): domain Eukaryota; kingdom Metazoa; phylum Chordata; class Actinopteri; order Siluriformes; family Ictaluridae; genus Ictalurus; species Ictalurus punctatus. The sequence continues at coordinate 25,984,955 of NC_071284.1, forward strand.
AGACCTGAACCACAACTACTACATTTCTGCATATCATTTTGGATTTATCTGCCTGTCCCTTTAATAAAAGCTTTAACTGCATTTGCATCCGTCTCTACCCTTGTTAACGTGACAATAATACAATTTGTCCTCTGAGAAATTGCACTATATGATAAACAGTTTCACAGAACTAACCCTACATCACACTAATACTAACCACTGAGAGAAAAAAAAATGTTTACAGTACAGCTGTCCTGCACCAAGAGCAGCAGCATTACCCTACACCACACTAATATTAACCACTGGGATTAACAATGCTTGCAGCACAGTTTTCCTTGCAGAAAAACTAAACAAACCAGTGTCTTAGTGATGGCCAACAGTGACACACACGACAGAACAGATTAGATTTTGGCTTTCTGACACTCCAGCAGAGTAGCTCAACTTTATTTCCTCAGATTTCCAAACTTGTGACAGTGCTTCAGTTAGCTGGAGTCTAACATGTTCTGTGGTGCGCAGAGCTGTTATGATGCTGCCTAAGCTAAGGCTTTTAGCCTAATAATAATATGTTCATTGACTCAAGCAAGCTCAACAAGGTAAACACAGATAACCAAATAAAAGTTTTTAAAAAATTCTTACCTTTATAGAAAGTTTACATTCACCTCAGATTCTTCCAGCCTTTGGTTTTTACTTGATCACATTTATTTTTCAATCTCTTGGACCCGTCTTCTCTACAATTTGATTGGTCTTTCTGAACCAATCATTTTTCATTCTGCCCTCAAAACATTTTTGTGAAAGTAAAACTCCCATCTGTGCAATTTGTCACGTATGAATACGCCGCACCCTGCAGGCATGCTTCTTAGAATTTAAATTAATTTGTTGTGCTTCACACAATATCCATGAGGTGGCTCATGGAACAACATACTGTACCACACAGTAGCTAGGCCAGATCAGACTGCTGTTGACCACTTCAACTTGGCAATGATTAGTCTTGAATTTATCTTTAAATATGCCTAGGCTTATAGATTATTCCATTATATATTTAACATAAAATTAACATAATTCTCTGATAGTGTGTGTTATAATTTGGTAACTGCATGTTTAGTATTATGACTTCGAGAAACATAAAATATCCACACTAAAATATGAATTAAATAGCTTAATAATGGACACAAACATTGGAAATTCAATTTACATGTAACTGCATGAGTGTAATGCAGCAGATCATTAATTTATGTGCTTTGTAAATGCACACTTCGTTGCACTATCTGCAGGTATTCATGATATAAAGTGTACATGAATATTACTCAATTCAGTGGACAGATTTAAATATTACTCAGTTAACAGTTGTGTGAAATATAGCTGCAATTGCAGAGTTGCCAACTCTCACAGATTTTCTAAGTCTCAAGCCAAAAAACAAGACAATACCACAAGTGCTTGTGCTGATTAAGAGATGCTTTTTTTCCAATGCATAGCTTAAATTTTTCTCTTATTATATATACTCTGTAAATATTGTTAATTGAAAGTTATGCACATATTTCCATTTTGCAAAACAATTTGTCATAACAGCAACTGAGTCTTTGTTAAACTTTAATGATGTGTGTACATGCGTGTCAAACAGGTGGCGTGCAAGGGAGAAATGTGTGCAATAAGTTAGACTAAAATATGCATTTTGATCAAATATTTGTTGTAGGACATCAAATTTACACAGGAAATGTTTTGTGTTTTATTAAACAGTAACTGTAATTCTACCTCTGACCTATTAACACTTACATTGTACATAATTGCACATAAATGTTGTGCATTATAGGCAAGGCCTCAGATTTAGTTTTTCTGCCTGACCACTCTTATCAACAATTGGCTAGCTTTACTCCAGTTAGTTTCTTGTAAAACAATAACATCTCTTTTACACATTTCTTTCAGTTTTCCAACTTTTCTTACATTAAGAAGTCCTGTGGCATTAAATGTAACAATGCTTAAAATCATGAAACAGAGGAAAACATATATCAAACTCATCTTTTCAATTCATCCCCTCCAAGTCCCTTAGACACTCATACCTGTTTTCATGTTTGAGTACATCCTTTTTAATCCCTCTTTTTCTAGCTACTTCCAAGCTTGGTATTAGCTTTATTGATCGTCTTCTTTTCATAGGTTTCACCCCTCTTCTGTCAGTGACTTAATACTGAAATCTAGTTCTTCATCTTGCTACCTTGATCCTGCACCTATTTCTGACTTCATAAACAGATCTTTAGCTTCTGCTTCTCTCCTTTAGCACTTAAAACTGTGGCAGTAACTCCAGTTCTTTAAAAAAAAAATAACTTGGACCCTGCTGTTCCTTCTAATTAAAATATTTTTCCTATCTTACTTCTTATCTCACAGATAGACAGTTTTACATATTTATGCAGGACTATCAGTTGTCTTCAGTCGCTCTGAAAATAGGTGTCCCTCAGGGATTGGTTCTTGGACTATTCATATATATATATATATATATATATATATATATATATATATATATATATATATATATATATATATATATATATACACACTGCCTTTGGACCAACTTAGACCCCACCATCGTTTCAGTTACCACTGTTATGCTGATGACATTCAAATCTATACAGATTGTAGATCTGCTCCCACTCTCCAGACCGGTACACTATCAGCTGTGTCAATGAAATAAAGGATGGCTTAACGCTAACTTTTTAAAACTGAACATGAACAAAACTGAGATCATTTTTATTGGAACACCAAATCTTACTTAAAATATCCTTTATGACCTTACTTGTGACATTGACAGTACTCTCATTAAACCATCTAGTACTGTAAAATAAATAAATAAATAAATAAATAAATTAGGCATCATCTTTGATCCCTCCCTAACCTTTGAAGCTCATATAAACTCTGTTTCTAAAATTAGATTATTTCGCCCTCATTGTACAGCTTGCCTCCATCCCTTCATTAGCCTCAAAGATGCTGAAACACTGGTTCATGCATTTATATCCTCATATCTTGACTAATGCAATGTTCTCCTTATTGGTTTACCTGCTAATTCCATTGCTAGGTTGCAATATATTCAAAATTCAGACACTAGACTTCTTACACATACCAAGCACTCACATTACTCCAATCCTGTCTGAACTGCATTGGCTACCGGTTTCATTTTGCATTAAATATAAAACAGTCCTGCTTACATTCCAATCACTTCACGGTTTGGCACCTCGCTATCTTCGTGAATTGCTTCTCCCCTACAACCCGACCCGCTCACTCAGGTCCTCCAATCTCAGACTCCTCTCTGTCCCTAGATCTCGTCTCTCCACTATGGATGGCAGGTCTTTCAGTGTTGTACCACCCAAAATCTGGAATTCACTCCCTCTGACTCTTTGCAGCATCACATCCATCCCAGAGTTCAAATCCCACCTAAAAACATATATGTTTTCTCAGGGTTATTTGTCCTAATGTGTTGCTATGCATTTTCTCTCATTGACTGTACTATCTGTACTGTGTTTTTCATTTTCTGTGTCTGATTGTTCCTTGTTTTTCACATTGTGTGATTGTCCATGATTGTTCATCGTTTATGTTTTATTGTATTGATATTGCAAAGTATCCTTGAGCATTGGAAAGGCCCTATATAAATTAAATTAAACATATTGTTATTATGTTAGATTAGTTTCTGTATATTAGAATAGTTTAATAATTTCTCATCTGATTTTAAAGGCAAGTGTCTTGTGTCTCTGTGCTTACAAGTTAATGTCCTAAGTTAAATTGACAATTTTGTTATTGTGCTCTTAATATAGTGTTTTCACTATATTTTGGATATTACTGACAGTGGCCAAAGACGTAATATCTTATGCAGAATTATTAAATACACTAATTTTGACTTATTGCAGGACAAATAGTTGATCAGCTATTGAAATATTAAGTTTGCAAAAATTTCCCCCTCTCAGCTGATCTGTAGCTTCTCCTATATATTTTGGGGGAGAATGTGGGCAGTTCAATTTAAATTCCAAACCCTACATTGCTATACTGTTTTTTGTATTTTGGATCTTGCCCTTGAATTGTTGGCTAAGCACCTGGCCTCTTGCCTGTTCCTCTTTACGAGTTTGCTTCACGTTTTGGATTTATTTGACAGTTTTATTAAAATTCTAACTGCAGTTGCATCACCCTCCAACTATATAGCATAAAACTTAAACACAATTTATTGAGATTTTAACGTGCCACTGTAGTGCACAGAGGGAATGTGACGTCCAGTGTGAACAACCATATTGTTGATAATAATGGGAACTATTAAAAATAAAATTCATCTAACATAACACAAGGCAGATTTCCACTAAATTGCAATGAATTAGCTAGCTAGTTACAATATATGTGGAGTGTCGTTAGCGAGATTACACCATATTATCCTACCGCCTTCTGAGAACATGTTTAATTTTTTTTTTTACTGTCCCTCTCTGAACAGCAATGCAAAATATTCTGCTGACACTTCATCATCTTCAAAGCTACCTGTTATGGCAGTAATCATGCGTTGTGTTGAGAGGCTCTTAGTAGTTTAATCTGATTTATTACTACAAACTAACAAATGCACCAATAATAATGTTAGAAAATAAATTATTTGTACATATATTTCAGTTTATTGTGGTATTAATAAGGTGGGGACTACACACTACTCTACCATCTACTGTCATATATGATTTGGCAACATTGATTGATGAGCTTAATCAACTTCTGTTTTTAGACAACCCAACATTTAAAATACGAAAAAGAAAGTTTATTCCTGAAATTCTATTTAATTTTTGTTCATATTGCAGGTGGACATTATAGTTGCAGTTTAGTTGCTGTTTATTTGGAAACTCACTTTTTAATTTTATTTCAGTTAATGAAAAAAGGTTTTAGTCATACTTTTCAGGGAGTTGCAGCATTTCCTTGGCTTTGCAAATTTTTACCGAAGATTCATTAGAGACTTCAGTAAAGTAGCGCAACCCCTGACGTCGATCCTGAGAGGTAAGCCCAGGCAACTGCTGTGGACCCCAGCCGCCCAGGAGGCTCTGGAGAGACTTAAGCGGGCTTTCACCACGGCTCCCATTCTCAGACACCCGGATCCCTCCAGGCCATTTGTCGTGGGGGTCGACGTGTCGGAAGTGGGAGTGGGAGCAATTCTATCACAAATGTTTGGCGAGAGTCCCAAGTTACACCCCGTGGCCTTTTTTTCCCGGAAGTTGTCGCCAGCAGAGCACAACTATGATGTGGGGAACCGTGAACTTCTGGCCATCAAGCTGGCCCTAGAACAGTGGAGACACTGGTTGGAGGGGGCGGTACACCCATTTGTTATCTTCACGGACCATAAGAACTTGGGATATCTACGAACCGCCAAACGTCTCAGTCCTCGCCAAGCCCGCTGGTCCCTATTCTTCTCCAGGTTCCAGTTCACCCTGTCTTACCGACCTGGTTCAAAGAATACAAAGGCCGACGCCCTATCTCGCATTTATGCCCCAGAGCGGCCGATGGAGCTAGAGAGTTACATTATGCCTCCCTCCTGCATAGTGGGTGCCCTGGAGTGGCCCCTAGAACAGAACTTAGCCCGTATCCCCAGCTCAAGAATCCCAGCAGCCTGTCCTCCCGACAAACAGTTCGTGCCTAAGCAGTACCGTCTCGAACTCATCACCTGGGCCCACACTACTTTGGCCATGGGCACTTACCAGCTGCTGGCCGAGAAGTACTGGTGGCCCAACATGTCCAGAGAGGTTCAGTGCACCGTATCCTCGTGTTCCTCTTGCACTCAGTCCAAGGGACCATGTTCGCTCCCGGCAGGGAAGTTGGTGCCCTTACCTATACCTGAACGTCCGTGGTCCAATCTGGCCCTCGATTTCATAACCAACTTGCTTAAGTCGCAGGGGAACTCCCCGATACTGGTGGCCGTAGATCGGTTTTTGAAGTCCCTGCGCTTAATTTCATTACCAGCCATCCCATCTGCCTTCACCACGGCGGAACTCCTGTTTCAACACGTATTTTGTTACTTTGGCATCCCTGAGGAGATTGTGACTGATAGGGGGCCACAGTTCACATCATGGGTTTGGGCCAGCTTTATGAGGAAGATGGGGGTCGCCATTAATCTCACTTCTGGGTACCACCCCCAGGCCCACGGACAGGCAGAATGGGCCAACAAGGAAATCATATGGTTTCTTCGCACCTACTGCTCTGCCAACCCAGGGGACTGGAGTCAGTACCTACCGTGGGCAGAATATGCCCAGAACTCGCTACAGCATTCCGCCAACCAGCTCACCCCGTTCCAGTGTGTCTTGGGTTACCAACCGCCATTATTCCCCTGGAACGCGTCTCACACGGACTCACCAGAAGTGGATGAGTGGTTCCACCGAAGTGAACAGGTCTGGGAGTGTGCCCATCAACAGCTGGTGCAGGCGTCCCACAACGCTAAACGAAAGGCCGACCAGCGCCAGAGGGCTCACCCTAATTGTCGACCCGGGGACAGGGTGTGGCTCTCCACAAGAGATTTGAGACCCCTCACGGGCACGAAACTTCAATCGAAATATATCGGGCCCTTCCGAATTCTGAGGCAAATTAATGAGGTCACGTATCGTCTGGACCTTCCGAGACACAGTCACATCGCCCCATCTTTCCACGTCTCACTTCTCAAACCTGTGATCTCGGGCCCCTTGGCCACAGCGGTGCCGGAGGATTCCCCACCGGAACCGCTGGAGATAGAAGGCCACCCAGCCTACCGCGTCTGCGACATTCTAGACTCCAGACGGAGGAGGGGAGGACTTCAGTATCTGGTAGACTGGGAGGGGTATGGACCAGAGAAACAGTGCTGGGTCCCAGCCCGTGACATTCTGGATGCAGGCCTGCATAAGGACTTCGATGCGGCTCATCCAGACAAACCGGCCGCCCAGAGGGGGGAAGCCTCGGGGAACTTCGGCTCCCGGAGTGAGCCCTTTGGGGGGGGCTCTGTTATGACACGGCAGACACCTAAGTTTATATAAGGGCCTCCCTAGCATTAGCCGCTTGAGAAGTAACTGCTCAGCAGCCTCGTCTCTGTTTGTTTACCAAGCCGATTTTCATAGAAGTGTTTTCCCTGGTGCTCGACTTAACGCTCGTCTTTCACTACGCTTTTGCCTATGCCCCTGATACATTGCTTACCTGCTCTGTCCCGATTTGATTCTCGCTTTGTGTTCATTCTCACGTCATCTCTCCGCTCGCCCGCGCTTGTCTCTGTCTATGCTTTGTAACAATAGCAGGTGCCAATTAGTGCACAGTCACCATTGAAACTTCTCATCCTAAGACTTTTCTCCTCTGTCACACAAAGTCTGCGCTTGAGTTCAGCTGAGGACTTCAACTCTGTCAACACAAGTCTTCTACCAGTCTCTTCTGGTTCTTCTTTTTTATCTCTTCTTTATTCTAAAATGTGCAGGAGCCTATGTGTTCTCTCATCCATGCCAGAAGGTGGAATTAGAAACAAAGTGCTCAGAGGGGAGCAAAAATGAGTGGAAGTCCTCTGCAAATAAAAGCCACACATAGGGGGAGAAAGGAAATAATAAGGGGAGAGTTTATATCTACATAACACAGAGACAGATTAGAGAAAATACCTGGTTTGATGTTTGATGTGCCAAATCCCATTGGATTAGGATGATGACCATTTCTATATATTTTTCTATCAAGACAAAAGAATAAAATAACATAAGTAAGATACACTGACCCATAAATTATTGTATAATGCTGTGTAGTTCAACATACATCTTTATTTTTTGTTTACTTTTTTGGCATTATTGGTCCTCCCCTGCATTGTTTTATTGTTAGATTGTAACACACATCTGCACTGCAACAGTGTTTATTATTCAGCCTTCATGAGGTACAGGGAGAATAAAAATTTCAAGGTCTTAAGATGGGCAGATGTGCTTGTTTTCAAAACTGTCAACAAAGACCCCTAGTCTGTAGATAAATCTGCTTTAAAGCACTGCACATACAGCTTAATGGATGGTGAAATAAACTGAGAATGTGGAGAAAAGTGATTTTTGTTAATGGTATCAGGCTTGGGTTGTGTGCATGTGGTGACATTGCATATGTGGTGACATTGCAGACTGTTTGATCCCTGCTGTTGGGCTGTGCATTAATACAGTAACACATGCTCACTAGGCAGCCTAGACTAACATGTTGAATGATGTTTTATGCTGCTTAGGCAGTGAAGAATCAGTAAAGAATGAATAAACGAGGAATAAAAATATGCTAAAGTAGAAAACTAAAAAAATGTTTCTCTAATATTCCTGTATTAGTTTTGCTAATTTCTCACACCTATCAAAATACTTTTTATGCTGTTGTGCTTAAGATAGTGCTTAATGACTATACTGACCTACATTTAAATGTTGAACTCCTTCATAGATGAGAAGACGGCGCAGGAGCTTGGCCTTCCCATACGTCCCCTCTTCCGTCCTCGTGATCTCCAATCCATAGATGGGTCGCCTATAGGGGAAGGCGCACCCTGTCTGCCTTCAAGTTAGCGCCCTTCACCACAAAACTCTGGTCCTTTACCTCACGGCCTCCACCAGACACCCCGTTATACTCGGACTCCCCTGTCTGGAACTGCACAACATCCAAATTTCCTGGACTGACAAGCAACTCACCCAATGGTCCCCGTATTGCTTGCATAATTGTTTGAGGGGCCCCACGGTCCCTTTGGCCCTTTTTTTTTTTATTGAAATGCTAACACTAGCCATTTTCTACTCTCCTTAAGATCTCTTTTGTAATTGTGGTAATTGTGTTATAATCTTAAATGTGTTTCTGTTTGTCTGCCCAGCTTTTTTATTTTTTCCTTTGTTTCAAGTCAAAGTGAATAGAAATGAAATTGTAAGGCTAGCAATGATACGAGCTATATACAGTACAGTATAGGTGCTGAATTGAAGTGAGTCATCATCACTTATCTGAAGTTCATGAGCAGTTCTAATCAATAGAGGGAAATCTATTTTCACTAAATCATGATGTAATCTATAATGCAGCCTAAATTAAAAAGGTGCATCAAACAAGCTCAAATAGTGTGGAATTACATTTTCCCACTGCTGCACAAATGCAAGAGTAATATGATTTGTCCTTAAACCTGACCTAAATTGACTCATTTTCCCATTCAACACAAAGAATCTGGGGAGCAAAGTGTTGACCCTTTTCCTTACATAACAATATATTGTTATAGTATTATGCAATAAATTTACTATATATATATATATATATATATATATATATATATATATATATATATATATATATATATATATATATATGCATATTTTGTATATGTTGTATATTATATATGTATAACAGTGTATTAATAGATTAAAATTGTTAATATTATACCCTGGGATAGGCTCCAGGTTCTCCGTGACCCTGAAAAGGATAAGCGGTATAGAAGATGGATGGATGGATGGATGGATTGATATTATACCTACTATGTGGTACTGTTGTATATAAAATTTGTGTGTTACAGAATATAGCTTTTTTTGTTGTTTGTTTCCTAACCCATCTCTATTTAGATGTGATTTCTACACAATTCTGTTCTCAGTTCAGTCAATGTGTCACACTGCCTATATGCTGTGTGAACTGACACAGCTTACTACTTATATTAGCCCAGAGAATGGTCAAATCTATGTTTAAAAAAAAATAAAAAAAAAAATATATATATATATATATATATATATATATATATATATATATATATATATATATATATATATATATATATATATATATATTGAATAAGTTATGTTAATTCTGAAGTGTAAGTGAAATTTTTACATTAATATAAAGACTTTTTGATAAAGATTGATATTTTCTGACTAAAAATGCATTGATTTAATGTAATTTTTAAGGAAGATGAATTTTTCAGTAAACACACACACACACACACACACACACACACACACACACACACACACACACTTAGCTGATCCACTTGTACAATTTTATGTGGTTAAACAGAACTAGCTACATTTTAGTATAAGGGTTCTTTGTGGTTATTTTCCATTTGTATTGTTTTTACCTATATTTTTTTGGTGTAGTTCTTAATAAGGTATCTACATTAAAAGAAGTGCTATATAAGTTTTCCTCACTCCCATTAATGGTCATTTCTGCTTGGATAGGGGCTTGGAGAATGGCAGTATCAGCTCTCCTCTTCATGTGTGGCATGACCAGGGCATGCCCCAGCTGTCTCAGGTAGATCCGGCGATGTCAACCACATTCTGAGCATTTCCAATCTGGGAAGTTCCCTATCCAGATGATGAAGGCATCTCTCTCTGCTACATCTGTGTCTGTCTCCTTCAAAATGACTGACAGAGTGCCCCTATCCATACTGATAGTTTGTGGTATGTTAAATTATGGCCTATGGGAAACATGAACTCAACAAATAGTTCCATTTATTAAAACTGCATAGGGGGAAATGAGTGCTTTTGACTGGGGTCCCATAGGACCCCGATACATTGGTGTTTTTAAAAAGCACTAATTAAAACAGAAACTGAAACCAATGATATGAAATCATAAGGAACAAATTGATTGACAAAGTCCAGAAAAATTGGAATGATAGAACAAAGCACCTGTGAGATATGACAAAAAGTACACCTCAGGGGTCTGCGGGTACCCCAGTTGGTAGGATGAGGGTTAAGGTTGCTAGCAAGATTATCGAAGAGCAGCAGTCTGATATGTTTGAAGCCAGAAAACTGTGAGCAATATGAGTCATGTAAGAGAATGCAGGCAGATACAAGTGCAGTAAAAAGCTTGTATTGAGAGAGACAGGCAGACAAATCCAAAACATGATGCAAAAACGTAATCTACAAAACAGGCAAGGTTCGGGGGTAACGCTGAGTAAACGTGTAACCTCAATTTTCAGTTCCAATGATGTAGGCAACTTTCAAGGTATCTAAGTAGCCATAGCAACTTATTCTTTGAACCCAGGGTTAGTTTGTTTCAGAGAGCTGATGGAGCATGGCATGCCCTTTTGAAGAATGTCCTGTGGACGAGTAAGCACAGATTATACAAAATCTTTTTCACCATGAGAGGGTGATAAGAGCACATATAGATGTGTTTTCATATCTGGATGAATATTTGCGAGAGCGTTACCATTTTTCATGAGAATCGTTAATTTATTTGACAAACCTTTTGAAGCCTCACATTGCCAATGTGACACATCGTGGAGCATCGCTTAACACAGAGCACATTTTGTGCAGTGCCCTTCTTTCATTTATTTTGCCACAGTGAGTTTTCTGTATAATATGGGTTGATGCAGAGCATGTGGGAAAGGCAACTGTGATAGGGCCGTTCGTACAGTGTGCCTTGCACTCAAATGGTTCCTACACACTTTTGCGCAATTCTCTGGCCATAAACCTGTGCGCCTCATTAAAGAAGAGTTCTTTCCACAGATTGGCAGGTTCATCCATTCTATGATATTCTATGAGAGACCATTTTAGTTGCATATAGCACTAAGATAAAAGGTGAGAGAGCTCCCCACCCATCAGTATGATGATGGTCAAGAGGAACCCGCAGTTAACCCAGTGGACCAAAGAGAGGGCAGGGTGGTACAAGATGTGATCTGCCAAAATCACTTCCAATTAAATGACTAATGCACAAAGTGAACAGTAAAGTGTGGCTCATTGTTTCTTTATTCCCTGTAATTGAAAGACATTTGTATTTACTGCTTTACCGTTCAACAATAATTCACAGAATAATCATCAATAGGCAAATACTTTGCCCACCTTTAACAAGTGCTCCAACAATTCAGTGATTGGGATAAAGACACTGGGATGGAAAGTAGTAATATAAATATCAGCAGGAATCACCTGCTTCAGCTGCATGAGAAGGTTCCACAGTTCCAGCATTCAGCATCTCCTCAAGCTGCTCTCTCACAACTGCTTGTTTGACAGGGGTCATACAATAAGGTCATTGTTTTATTGGCACTTGATGGGTAGTGTAAATATGTTGTTGGAGAAAACTAGTATGGCTAGGTCAGAGGGTGCACACCTGTTGGTTGGACTCTAGAATTTGGCGTAACTGGTGTTTTCCATCCAGCGGTAAGTGGGATGGAAGCCATTCTTATGTGTTGGGTGATGAAAGGCTAAGGCTATAAGTGTAAGGCTAAGATTTGAGATTTTTTGTGTGGTTACTTTTGCAGATGTTGTGGACGAATCAGAGGTACACTTGCATGGCCTGGCCGGAAATTATGTTCCTCAGCAAGGGCAGACAGGTGTACTTCCCACTATGACACTAATTTGTAGGCCACTTAAATACATAAACTCCAGTCCCAGGACTACTGCATAGGCAAGAACATTGCGGGGTATTCCCAGTATGCAGTGGTTAGTACCTATCAAAAGCATTCCAATGAAGGAAAACTGGTGATCCTGCGCCAGGGGCATGGGCGCGCAAGGCTCATTGATATCTGTGGGGGCAAAGGCTAGCTTTTCTGGTCCAAGCCCACAGAAGAGCTACTGTAGCACAAATTTCTGAAAAGGTTAATGCTGGCTATGAAAGTAAGGTGTCAAAACACACAGTAAATTGCAGCTTGTTGCTTATGGGGCAATGTAGTTGCAGACTGGTCAGAGTGCCCATGCTGACCCCTGTCCTCTGCCGAAATAACCTGCAATGGGCATGTGAGCACCTGCTCTGATGAATCAGGTTTTCTTTTACATCATGAAGACATTAGGGTGCATGTGCATCACTTGATGAATATGGCACCAAGATGCACTATAGGAAGAAGGCAAGCAGGCAGACCCAGTGTGATGCTCTGGGCAATGTTCTGCTGGGAAACCTTGGGTCCTGGCATTCATGTGGATGTTATTTTGACATGCACTACCTAAGTAAACATTTTTGCAGGCCAAGTACACCCCTTCGTGGCAATGGGATTCCCTAATGACAGTGGCTGCTTTTAGGAGGATAGTGTGCCCTGCCACACTGCAAAAAATAATTCATGAATGGTTTGAAGAACATGACAGAGTTCAATGGTCTCCCTTGCCTCCAAATTCCCCAAATCTCCAATTGAGCATCTGTAAGATGTGCTGGACAAACAAATCCGATCCATGGAGGCTCCACCTCACAACTTACAGGACCTAAAGTATCTACTGTTAACATCTTGGTGCCAGATACCACAGCACACCTTCAGAGGTCTTGTGGAGCCCATGACTCAATGGGGTCAGGGCTGTTTTGGCAGCACAAGGGGGACCTACACAATATTAGGCAGGTGATTTTAATATTATGGCTGATTGTTATATGTTACTAACATAATAAAAATGTACAATTGTTACTATCAGCTTATTATAAAACTGGAAATTACAAAATATGCAGGGTTGTCAAGACTTTGCTTGCAGAAAAGTCCTAATGTCTTTTTTGGGTCATTTGCCCAAAATGTTAGTGAAAACACTTAAGTATTATTAAAAGAAAAGGTGATCTTACACAGTGGTAAACAGTAGACTGTTCCAACTCTTTTGGAGTGTTTTGCAGTCATCAGATTTGAAATGAGTGTATATTTTTAAAAAATTAATGAAATTAACAAAGTAAAACATTAAATAATGTTAATAGTGTTAATAATGTGTTTTCAATATAGTACAGGGTGAATTGAATTTTCAGATGAGTCTTTTTTGTTTGTTTGTTTTGCATTTTCCATACTGTCCCAACTTTTTCAGAATTGGGGTTGTAGTATCTCAAATAATCACTCTTTACAACTGCAGTGAGCAGAAAAGCTTCTGTTCTGTTTCCATCCAAGTGCTAGCATATTTCTATTGTACAAACCAAATACAAGACGATATATATACAGTGAGGGAAAAAAGTATTTGATCCCCTGCTGATTTTGTACGTTTGCCCACTGACAAAGAAATGATCAGTCTATAATTTTAATGGTAGTTGTATTTGAACAGTGAGAGACAGAATAACAACAAAAAAATCCAGAAAAACGCATGTCAAAAATTTTATAAATTAATTTGCATTTTAATGAGGGAAATAAGTATTTGACCCCTCTGCAAAACATGACTTAGTACTTGGTTTAAAAACCCTTGTTGGCAATCACAGAGGTCAGACGTTTCTTGTAGTTGGCCACCAGGTTTGCACACATCTCAGGAGGGATTTTGTCCCACTCCTCTTTGCAGATCTTCTCCAAATCATTAAGGTTTCGAGGCTGACGTTTGGCAACTCGAACCTTCAGCTCTCTCCACAGATTTTCTATGGGATTAAGGTCTGGAGACTGGCTAGGCCACTCCAGGACCTTAATGTGCTTCTTCTTGAGCCACTCCTTTGTTGCCTTGGCCGTGTGTTTTGGGTCATTGTCATGCTGGAATACCCATCCACGACCCATTTTCAATGCCCTGGCTGAGGGAAGGAGGTTCTCACCCAAGATTTGACGGTACATGGCCCCGTCCATCGTCCCTTTGATGCAGTGAAGTTGTCCTGTCCCCTTAGCAGAAAAAAACCCCCAAAGCATAATGTTTCCACCTCCATGTTTGACGGTGAGGATGGTGTTCTTGGGGTCATAGGCAGCATGCCTCCTCCTCCAAACACGGCGAGTTGAGTTGATGCCAAAGAGCTCCATTTTGGTCTCATCTGACCTCAACACTTTCACCCAGTTGTCCTCTGAATCATTCAGATGTTCATTGGCAAACTTCAGACGGGCATGTATATGTGCTTTCTTGAGCAGCGGACCTTGCGCACGCTGCAGGATTTCAGTCCTTCACGGCGTAGTGTGTTACCAATTGTTTTCTTGGTGACTATGGTCCCAGCTGCCTTGAGATCATTGACAAGATCCTCCCGTGTAGTTCTGGGCTGATTCCTCACTGTTCTCATGATCAATGCAACTCCACGAGGTGAGATCTTGCATGGAGCCCCAGGCCGAGGGAGATCGACAGTTCTTTTGTGCTTCTTCCATTTGCGAATAATCGCACCAACTGTTGTCCCCTTCTCACCAAGCTGCTTGGCAATGGTCTTGTATCCCATTCCAGACTTGTGTAGGTCTACAATCTTGTCCCTGACATCCTTGGGGAGCTCTTTGGTCTTGGCCATGGTGGAGAGTTTGGAATCTGATTGATTGATTGCTTCTGTGGACAGGTGTCTTTTATACAGGTAACAAACTGATATTAGGAGCACTCCCTTTAAGAGTGTGCTCCTAATCTCAGCTCGTTACCTGTATAAAAGACACCTGGGAGCCAGAAATCTTTCTGATTGAGAGGGGGTCAAATACTTTTTTCCCTCATTAAAATGCAAATTAATTTATAAAATTTTTGACATGCGTTTTTCTGGATTTTTTTGTTGTTATTCTGTCTCTCACTGTTCAAATACAACTACCATTAAAATTATAGACTGATCATTTCTTTGTCAGTGGACAAACGTACAAAATCAGCAGGGGATCAAATACTTTTTTCCCTCACTGTATATATATATATATATATATATATATATATATATATATATATATATATATATATATATATATATATATATATATATATATACACACATACATACATACATCTCCTATTCACCACCATCCAAAAAGATGGGCAACATCTCTTCTGACAACTAAGATTTCAGTGTGACAAGGATGATGGATGATGGAAGTTAAAAATAAAAAAAGTTTCAAATAGTTTAATAAATGACTGACTGGGTGAAGTGTTCTCTCTCTCTCTCTCTCTCTCTCTCTCTCTCTCTCTCTCTCTGTCTTTCAGAATTATAGATTTTAGCCTTTCTTCATGTGTCACAGGGCTTCCATTGACTCTTCATGATGTTTTTAATGACAGCAAGGATTCTCACTAATGTAACCCCGTTCAGAGACTGCCATGACTGCCATATACTTTGGATTTTAGCATCTTGTCTCCATCTTTGGTCTTTGGAAGTGATTTATATCTCTTATGTCAAAGTGACCTTTTTGCTGATTCATGGTATTCAGTCTTTCACATTGAATTTAGCCTTCTGGATGTTTAACTGCATCTGAACTTCCATTAGACATACAAATGTGTAAAAGCAGTGACTGATATGGATTTTAATATTTTAAGATAGCACCCTGGCTGTGGCCAAAAGTCACCGGTCTTGAGGTTATCTTAATTTTCAGTAAGGTCTCTTCAGCTTTTGCATGTAGGCCTATATTGAATTAGGCCTGTATCATTATAAATGACTAAATTTAGTTTACAATATCAGCATGGTATTATATATATTTTTAAATACTACAGGAGACTAACACTAACTACTGCTAGCTGGGAAGTTATATATACTCAGCAAAAAAAGAAACGTCCTCTCACATTCAATTGCATTTAATTCTTGCAAATTTCATAACATGTGTAAATATTTGTATTATGTAGGATCGAACCAGGCAGTAGAGATGATAAGAAGGAAAGATAAGGCATTCCACTCAGACAGCAATCGACCACTCAAACTAATTATTAAACTAATCATTCAAATACGTTGTCAAGACTGGTACCAGCAAGTCTGGGTATGGACAACAAACACACCATTGAGTAAACACTAACGTTCTTTCAGAGTGGCCACCTGGCCGGATGTTGCAGTAAAACCATAAATCAACCCCCCAGAATCCCACAGGCAGGTTTAGAAACTACATCTATCACAGATTCACCAAGACCAGATGGCCAGACAAAGGCTAACTCATCATGACCTGTGTTAACCCTCACAGAGTAAAGCATAAAGGGGGGTGCTTCCTTTGTTGAATCAGCACATTCCACAATCAGATCACTGCACAGAAGCATTGACTGTGAAAAGTAATATATCTGTAGAACAAGTGCAATCACCTATTTCCATGCTTTCTTCTGGGTTTATTGTGCTTACAACTACTAAGTTGCCACAAATCATTTCATTTATTATTATTATGCATTAGTATAGTAGTACTAGTATGATTATTGTGTTTTACTATTAATGATGTACTTAACAACAGTCAATATACATGTACATTGAGTTATTTCCTGAAAAATAAGTTTAAGGAAATTCAGGGATAATGTCATTATATGTACATGTAATATTTCAGACAAAGTTTAATCCATGCATCATGAAAAGTGTGGAACCACCCATCTGCAGAGACAATGGACTGATTAAACATGGGCAGAGCATATGGCTTACACCCTGCCCTAAGACAATCTCTGGTTGGTTGGAACCCTTAGGGGGTGGGACTAGCCAGAGATTTAAAATCCAATTCTCTGCTCTTGCTCTCTCTCTTCCGCTCCTGGCTCGCTTAACACAACTCGTCTCATCACATCAAAGGTGGCGGTAAGGCTCCAATCAACATCTGCTCGGAGACCCAGCCTAAAGCTCGCCAGATTTTCAAACCTCCCACGGCAAGTTTTCCAAACATCCCCCATGCTAGACGCCGTTTTGTTTATCATTACGGTTGGTCTTCCGAGACACCATTCGGCGTCGACCAGACCATGACCATGATTTGGATCACACAAATCGGAAACAAGCCTATGCAGAAATGGATCTGTTATGTTAGGATAGGTAATAATTAACAGCAGGACATGAAATAGAAATTGTAATGAATATGAAAATTTATTAGTTCATCGACAACCACAGAACCTGCTATTGTAGCTAATTACAGATACAAATTCAAAGTCAATCAATATTCTGTATATTTCTTTGTAAAATAAAAACAAATCTTAGGATATAATAACTAATAAAAACATCAATATTTTTTTCAATGCAAAAAAACTTTATGGTGTCATGATTTCAAGGCAGAGACAGATGAAATTGCAGATTTAAAGTTTAATAAAAGTAAAACCAAAACACCAGAAGACACTATGAACACGTGAAAATGAAAACAAACACAAAACAATACATACGAGACGAGCGCGCATAACATGGCAACAGAAGACAATTAGCGCAAGACAAAGAGTGCAGTGCAAACTGTGACTATACACACACATGTGCTCGTCAATATGAATGAGAATCAGGTGCAGGTGGTCATGTGACAGTGAGGCAGTGGTGCAGTGGCTGCTGGGAACTGAAGTCCAGAGTTCCTTTGGGATATCTATGTCTATGATATCATGTACTAAGCACACACACACAATTTATGTGTATGTATATGTATATGTGTATATATATATATATATATATATATATATATATATATATATATATATATATATATATATATATATATATATGTGTATATATATATATATATATATATATATATATATATATATATATACACACATACATACATGCACACACACACACACACACACACACACATGCTGTAAAATTATATTGAAGGCATTCTTCTGTAAGTGGGCTCACATGAACAAGGCATCTGGTTGTTTTGGGGGCAAACACCGCCCATCATTCACTGACACTTCAACACATATAATCTCTACCTTCCATGTACAGATCCCACACACTATCTTCTGAAATATGTCACATGTGTCCTTTGTTGTTTTTTTTTTTGTTGTTTTTTTGCAGTTTCTCCACACTTGGCACTGCCTTCTCCTCTCCATCTGCTGTTGCTCCTGGCTGGATCCTGGCTCTCGCACCATCAGCTGTGTGTATTTTGCTCTC
The DNA here is from genome assembly GCF_001660625.3 of Ictalurus punctatus. NCBI lineage: Eukaryota > Metazoa > Chordata > Actinopteri > Siluriformes > Ictaluridae > Ictalurus > Ictalurus punctatus. The sequence goes on from NC_071284.1 coordinate 26,003,456, forward strand.
ATGTGGCTGAGCAAATTTCATTTGCAAGTCACATTATGAAGTTCCTCTGTGACAGTCTCTCATTTGTGCATTTATTGAACAGGATGGAAGCATTTATTGCAGCCAGGTCAAGGATATTATAAAACACAGCCACTGGCCATCTACGTGTGGGTGCTTTCACTAAATATTTCCTTGTCATTTGATCTACTCTGACCTCGGTTCTGTTGTAACTGTCTCTGGTTTAAGCTTTTGGCCACTTGTGATGGCAACAGCTGTGGGACAGTGCTGAGAATGCAGACGTTTTGCCTTGTTTTGCATTGATAGACTGTGAGCGTTGCATTGCCACTTTTTAGCACCTCTGTGGTGAACAGCATCCTTTGCTCCTTTACACATGGGGGGAGCTCTTGTCTGTGCTTATTCACTGTGCCAACGAGGCTGGTTTTCTTGGACTGTTGTGCCTTGGCCAGGTCGAGGGAAGTAAAAAAAGATATCAGTGGTGATGGTCATCCCCTTCCCCAGGTAAGGCTCAACCATTTTCAACACCACACTGTCTCAGAGTCGCTGATCTGGCTTCTTGTCTTTGCCCAGATATGGTGCACTGTTCACCATATATTTGGTATCGACCTCAGCAGTGAGCCAGAACTGTATACCGAATTTAATGGGTTTGCTTGCTATATACTGGATGACGCTAAACCTTGCTTTTGTTGGGAAGAACTGCTCATCAACAGTTATGTCGGCACCGGGCTTGTAGCAAGCAATGCAGTTCTGGACGAATTTCTCCCAAACCTCGGCCATCAGGGCAAACTTGTTCTCTTGTAGCCGTATCGAAACACAGGAATCGCATGATTTCCTGAAATCTGTTTAAGGACATGGTCTCCTTGAAAAACGCATAGCCCCAGAAGGACCAAAAGTTTGCCAAGTCCATGCCTTTTCCAAATGCCCACCACAAATATAGACAAGAACAAGAGACAAGGCCTTTAGCTCATCGACTGTCATATCCCATGAGCTGTCCTCCTTGACTCTGTGTGCCTCAGCAGTGGTGCAGTCCCTGATGTGCTTCAACATGCCATCATCAACCAAACAAAGAGCGGTGAGGTCATATTCAATGTTGGGTTTTGTGTGCCCTGTGGGGCCTGCAGTTTCCGTCATGATATTTTGTAGCCGTCCTCTATTTTCACCACACCGTATAACAGTCCACACGGTACTGTCTTTTCTGTTTCATGCATCTCTGCTGAAGGTGGATTTAGTGAGAGTGCTTCTTCATCCAGTGGCGGGCTGAGTGCTCTTATGGTTGGCAAAGCAGGCATAGCTGATGATTCAGGATTTTGCACTGTCACCAAAAAATTATAGCCAAATTAGTTTTTATTTTAAAGCCTAATTAGTTTTTATTTTTTATTTTATTTCATTAAATATCAATCTTATCAGGGCTAATATTAGCCTATATGCATTAGCTAGCATTACACTAGCATAATAATAATAATAATAATAATAATAATAATAATAATAATAATAGAGGCTATTTTGTCATAACAGTATATTATTGATAACAGTAGGGTTATAGTCTTCCTAGGATCAGCCTAACATACCTGGAACAGTAACAGATGGAATGACAGCAGTTGTCGATTTGGAGGTGTCCATCCGGCTTTTTTTTTTTACAAACAGTAATTATTTCAGAATCTATTTCTGAATCAATTTCTGAATCACTCTCAGTCAGTGTCAGATGAACTGTCAAGAGACCAACAGACGTCATTATCTGAACCTGCTCCTCCATCAGACTGAGCATCATCAAGGCTCTGAAGAAAGGCTAACACCTCTGTGGCAGTCAATCTCTTTCTTGCTGACATTTCAAAGGTAAAGCTAAGATTTAGCTTAGCAATAGCATATGAAAACAACTAGGAAAAAAGTTGCTAGGCAACAGTGATGTGCATCTTCAATGGTGAGAAAAAGTAGATACACCATCTGTAATGTGTCAATTACCGTTATGGCCATTCAAGGTAGAAATACTCAGAGCTCTTTAGTGTTTTGTAATCTTAGTAAAATAATAATGTTGGAATAAAATATACAGACATTAAAAAAAGTCAGCATACTATGGATATATGGGTTTTATTTCAACAAAGTTATTGCATTGTAAAATTTTAAAATGGTCAAAATGACTGCCTTGGTAGTTCCACTTCCTCCTCAACTGTTTCTCTTTAGGAAACATTCTGTGTGAGAAAAGTTAACTAGCCAACAAATTAACTAGCCAGCAGTAAGATTCACAATATGTCAGTTGCTCAGCCGAAAGCAGGAGCTTGTCATAAAAGTCAGTTTGGAGAAAAATGGCAGTATAGATGAAAATCTCGATTATCAGCAATTTAGTTCATAATATAGACTATAATATAAGCTGAGACTTATTACTGTTGCTTGGACCAATATGGCGGCAGTGTTAACCTACAATCCAGCAGCCAATGCGACGTCTATGTATGTCTATGTGTGCAATTAGCGGTTAGCAGTTAACATGTGGTTGCTTACAGCAGTTAGATACACTTAATGGCTGCAGTTTTGGACACTGCTAAAGTGATTAACATGCCTACTCCTACCGCACTTACTTGTTCCATTTACTTTCTCCTTTGACTATTTTCCATCTCTTTCTATAAACATTTACCCACAATAACATTGAGTAACTTTAAATTTAATAAAGCTATTAAATTTAATTGAAAACATCCTAGGTTGTGGAAGCCTCTCTATTAGTCAAAACACGATTATTTAATCTTTAAAGCCCTGCAGTAGGAGACACTACTAACCTTTACCACAAATTTTAAAGTAAACTATAGACAACTCTCTTTACTTTATTTCCTGCCTATAGTTGTATGTCAACTGTAATTCAATATTCATAAGTCAAACATAACAGTAGAAGAGTCTATTCATGGACTCGACTTTAACTGAGCTTTCTCATACTTGGATCCTTCCTCTCATTTCCCACCTCCTTCTTTCTTGGCTGTCACATTTCAGAGACCAAACCTGTATGAACCATCAACATTTAAAGTTAAACTTTATCACTTCTTTTTTTTTTAACTCAACCTCTCTTTTATTTACCCAATACCTAATTTCTTCTGATTTTCTTTCTAGTTTCTCTTAACAGGACAAGTTACTTTCAAAAAGAAAATTGTTGTTGTTTCTTTTCTGTTTTCACCTTTATTTGTTGGTTTGACTTGTATTGCAGGAAGAAAGACGCCACCCACTAGTCATTCTCACTCAGTGAGACCACAAGTCCTCAACACACTCCACTAATGGTTCACAATCAGTAAATAACACTTAGCTGTCCCATTACACCTAGGCTCACCTACATTATAAAGATCTGTGTCAGTCTCCCCATTGCCAGGCTCCCCCCACTATACCTCACAGACTCCATCGCAAGTCTAATTCTAAGTAGACTCCTGATCAGCAGCAGAGCTCCAGCCACCAGGAGCTAAACCAAATAACCAGTTGCCTAAGACAAGTCCTTCTAGCTGAGCTGAAACTAAGCGACACACATCTCAACTACCTTCCAGAGGAGATGACACATGCCCCAAGACACACAGACAAGCTGAAAGAGAACGTTCAGGACCAACCCAAAAGGGCAGATGAAATGGAGCAAGAGGCAAAGAAAGAAATTGCAAACTTCCAAGAAATTCTAACAGCTACCCAGAAGGTATTACCCTAAAAACATTCAATTCATTTCAATTCAATTCAGTGTTATTTGTGTAGCACTTTTTTACAATGGTCATTGTCTCAAAGCAGCTTTACAGAAATATATAAACACGGGATACAGATTTTAAATGTGTGAATTTATCCCAATTGAGCAAGCTGGTGGTGACGGTGGCAAGGAAAAACTCCTTAAGAGGAAGAAAACTTGAGAAGAAGCAGACACAGAAGGGAACCCATCCTCATCTGGGTAACACTGGATAGTGTGAAAGTAAAAAAAAAGAAAAAAAAGTGAATTATAGGTTTATATGAAGTCTGTTTGTTGAACTAGTCTACCATTCAAAGGAGACCCGAGTGCAAAACTGCATCTTGTAATTGCAGTCCCGGGGCCTTAGAAGCAACCGTAGTTCCAGCAACCACAGTGAGAATGTCCATCTGGAATTGGAGTGGATGAGAGCTCCATCCAGAGGTACAGCATCAGAACAGATCAGGCAGGTCCAGAACACAGAAAGGATTGGGATCTCTAGTATCTCCATAAAATCAGAAGGAGAGAGGGAGAGATTGTTTAGACTGTGCTTTGAATAACAGAAAGTCTATTCATGGTAGGCTTGAGTAAACAAATATTTTTAAGCCTAGACTGAGACTACACTGAGACTGTGTCTTAGTCCCAAAAACAAATTGGAAGAATATTCCATAACGGTGGGGCTTTGTAAGAGAAAGCTCTTCCCCCTGCCTATGTAGGTACGAGCAGAACTGCTGTACCTACTGCTGTAATCTTGGCGATAAAGGGAAGATTTGATATTTGTCTATAGCTGGACAGTTGAGAGGGGTCAAGGTCAGGTTTTTTAATCAGGGGTTTAATAACTGCTAACTTAAATGATTTTGGTACATTGCCAGTGCTAAGGGAAAATTTATTATATTTAAAAGGGGTTCAATTACAGGAAAAATCTGTTTAAAGAAACATGTAGGTAAAGGATCTAGTATACAAGTTGATGATTTCGCCGAAGAGATTATTGAAGTTAGTTCTGTCTCTCTAAGGGGAGTAAAACATTCTAAACATTGATCTGATATTGCTATATTATCATCAACAGGGTTAGTTATAAAACTGCTGGTTTTAATTTAATAGCCTGAATTTCACATTTAATATTTTCAACTTTGCCAATGAAAAAATTCATGAAATCTTCACTGCTATGTAATGATTTTGTGCCTATTTCTGTAATGGTTTTATTCCTACTTTAACAATTCAACAACTGAGACATAAATTGAAAAAGTTTCACAGACATTTGATAAACAGAAATGGAATAATAAGTCCCTGAACAAAGGCCGGGGGGTCAATATCAAAAGTAACTGTCAGTATCTGGTGGCCACCAGCTGTTGTAAGTACTACAGTGCACCCCATCCTCATGGACTGCAACAGATTTCTCATTTCTTGCTGTCAGATGTTACCCCACTCTTCCAGCAAGGCATTTGCAAGGTCTCGCGGACACATGGTAACACGTGGTTTGCCACTGCAAGGAAGATCAGATTTCTCCCTATTGTCTTGGACATCTTGCATTACGGACATTGCAGTTTATTGCTCTGGCCACATCTGCAGTCCTCAAGCCTCCCTGCAGCAGGTCTATGGCATGTTCACGCAGGTGAGCAGCCACCCTAGGTATCTTTATTATGGTATTTTTCAGAGTCAGTAGAAAGTACCAAGTTATTGTAACTGTGATCTTAATCGCCTACCGCCTGTAAACTGTTAGTGACTTAAGGACTGTTCCACAGGTGCATGTGCAATAAAATTTTATGGTTCATTGAACAAGCATGAAAAACATATTTAAACCCTTTCCAATAAAGATCTGTAAAATTAATTTGGATTTTATAAAATTATTTTTAAAATACAGTCTACTGAAAAAGGGAAGTTTCTTTTTTGCTGAGTATATGATGACATTGGGCCTCATTTATCAGTCTTTAAGTAAAGCGGTGTGTATATCTTTGCATACGTCAAACTGAACAAAAAATATCAGCTGGATTTACAAAAGCTTTAGAAATTAAGATTTTCTTCATATTCACATGTGTATGTTGATAAATGGCATTCATCAGGGTGTGTGCATAGCACATATGATTTGCATTTAGTGATGCACACAAAACTAAATAAAAGGCAACAGAGTTTCCAGTGCAGAAAGCACAAAATGACTATTAAATGGCCAAAAAAAAAAATGAATTTCTCAGAGGCAGAAGTGGGAGTACTTTTGAATCATATCTATGAGGGGAAAAAATTATTATGATTGTAATCAGCAGAGTCACAGCACCTGACGAGGACAAAATGTGGAGAGAAACCAAGAGTTTTCATCCATGCTGTCTTGGAAAAACAGGATACTATGCTCAGTGTAGCAGAGGACATTACTGCAACCCTTTATCCGATTTATGCCAGAAACCTTTGCTTTATAGAAGGGGTGTGACAATACACTTCACTCACGAGATGATACAAGATATTGGGTTCAAGAGATGAGACGATATTTTAATGCTATTTTTAAGAAATCTTCAATGACAAAATATATGACTGGAAAATGCCATTTATTTGACTGAAAGTTACAATATGCAAAACAATGCAGGTGCATTTTGAAATATTTTAACTAATCATCTTGTAATGAATGTCACTTCAGTTATCACATGCAGTAAAAGACAGAACAATATGCAAGCACTGTAAAAGGTTTTGCCACAAACTCAACTGACTGGCTGGCTTCTCTCCTGTATGATTTCATATGAGTCTCTTCACACCTTATAACTGTGCATGAACTATGTATGTGCTTATAACTTCTAATTGAAGTTATGTGTGACCTTCTAACTGGTCACACATGAAGCTATGTGTGACCTTCTATCTCCTTTCCACAAATTGAACATAAAAAATAAAAACAGTATAAATAACAAAAATAAATAACACAAGGTTTTTCTTAGTCATATTTGTTAAGGGCAAACAATAACGTTGAACCATAATAAAAGTAGTACTCTCTCAATACTCAAAGTTCAGACAGAGACTGACCATGGACTGACTGGCCATAGCTCTAGCACTTGACTGTGGAAGTTGAGATGCAAAGGAATTTGCCAGCGTTGTCTGGCCTTTCAGCGTTTTCTTCACAGACACAGTTAATTTTAGTAGAGAGCTGTGGTGGTTCTCTAGGTGTCTTTGCATAGTGCTCGTGTTAGCTGTGGTGTATAGCACTATTTTCTTACAGTGCTTACAGACTGTTCGTGTATTGTCTATAACTCTGTCGCCGTTTATTGTTTCCACCATGTACCCAAAATTCTGCCACACAAACAATTTAAAAGTAGTGGGGGCATCTTCTATGCAATTTTCACCCTCACATGCCGTCATGCTATATCGTGAGACTTTATTCAGATATTTACAGGCTTCCTCTGTTTCAGGACTTTTCAACAGTCTGTGAAGGGATAAAAAAGTTTACATTATTATCAATATCAACAGTATTATCTTATGTATACAGTGAGGGAAAGAAGTATTTGATCCCCTGCTGATTTTGTACGTTTGCCCACTGATAAAGAAATGATCAGTCTATAATTTTAATAGTAGGTTTATTTGAACAGTGAGAGACAGAATAACAACAAGAAAATCCAGAAAAACGCATGTCAAAAATGTTATAAATTGATTTGCATTTTAATGAGGGAAATAAGTATTTGAAATAAGTATTTCTCAATCAGAAAGATTTCTGGATCCCAGGTGTCTTTTATACAGGTAACGAGCTAAGATTAGGAGCACACTCTTAAAGGGAGTGCTCCTAATCTCAGCTCGTTACCTGTATAGACACCTGTCCACAGAAGCAATCAATCAATCAGTTTCCAAACTCTCCACCATGGCCAAGACCAAAGAGCTCTCCAAGGATGTCAGGGACAAGATTGTAGACCTACACAAGTCTGGAATGGTCTACAAGACTATTGCCAAGCAGCTTGGTGAGAAGGTGACAACAGTTGGTGTGATTATTCGCAAATGGAAGAAACACAAAAGAACTGTCAATCTCCCTCGGCCTGGGGCTCCATGCAAGATCTCACCTCGTGGAGTTGCAATGATCATGAGAACAGTGAGGAATCAGCCCAGAACTACACGGGAGGATCTTGTCAATGATCTCAAGGCAGCTGGGACCATAGTCACCAAGAAAACAATTGGTAACACACCACGCCGTGAAGGAATGAAATCCTGCAGTGCCCGCAAGGTCCTGCTCAAGAAAGCACATATACATGCCCATCTGAAGTTTGCCAATGAACATCTGAATGATTCAGAGGACAACTGGGTGAAAGTGTTGTGGTCAGATGATACCAAAATGGAGCTCTTTGGCATCAACTCAACTCGCCGTGTTTGGAGGAGGAGGAATGCTGCCTATGACCCCAAGAACACCATCCCCACCGTCAAACCTGGAGGTGGAAACATTATGCTTTGCGGGTGTTTTTCTGCTAAGGGGACAGGACAACTTCACCGCATCAAAGGGACGATGGACGGGGCCATGTACCATCAAATCTTGGGTGAGAGCCTCCTTCCCTCAGCCAGGGCATTGAAAATGGGTCGTGGATGGGTATTCCAGCACGACTATGACCCAAAACACACGGCCAAGGCAACAAAGGAGTGGCTCAAGAAGAAGCACATTAAGGTCCTGGAGTGGCCTAGCCAGTCTCCAGACCTTACTCCCATAGAAAATCTGTGGAGGGAGCTGAAGGTTCGAGTTGCCAAACGTCAGCCTCGAAACCTTAATGACTTGGAGAAGATCTGTAAAGAGGAGTGGGACAAAATCCCTCCTGAGATGTGTGCAAACCTGGTGGCCAACTACAAGAAACGTCTAAACTCTGTGATTGCCAACAAGGGTTTTGCCACCAAGTACTAAGTCATGTTTTGCAGAGGGGTCAAATACATATTTCCCCTCATTAAAATGCAAATCAATTTATAAAATTTTTGACATGCATTTTTCTGGATTTTCTTGTTGTTATTCTGTCTCTCACTGTTCAAATAAATCTACCATTAAAATTATAGAATGATCATTTCTTTGTCAGTGGGCAAATGTACAAAATCAGCAGGGGATCAAATACTTTTTTTCCCCTCACTGTACCTATAGCATTCTGGACTATTCATACTTTTTTTTTCTTCGAAATCTTTATCTTTGAAAAATCTTATAAAATCTGTTTGTTAGAATAACAAATTATTAGAGACCTTAATAAAAACAACCCAATGGTTTTAATTGCTTCTTTTGAACATTTCAACATTTCCCTTTTAAACATTTGTTATGTATAATTTATTCACCTCAGTGTCTCCAGTTTACAGTGTGGATCCTGTACTAAAACAGTGAGCAGCTTCGCTCCTGATGCTCCATGGTCGTTCCCTCTGAGATCCAGCTCTATGAGGTGTGATGATTTCAGAGTTTCAGCCAGAGCAATGTATCCTTCCTCGGTTATACTGCAGTCTGAAAGGCTAAACAAAGGACAAAATTATCATATACAGTAAACCTATCATTCATGTGACTGCAGACTTTATAAAGAGAGAGAAAGAGAGTTTCACCAGAATTATTTTTATGTATCTTAAAATCCAAATAATCTTTACAGATCTTTATCGGAAAGGGTTTAAACAATGTTTTTCATGCTTTTTCAATGAACCATAAACAGATGAAAACCATAAATGGCTATGGTGCCTGCTTACCTGCGTGAAAATGCCATAGGCCTGCTGCAGGGAGGCATGAGGACTGCAGATGTGGCCATAAACTGCAATGTCTGTAATGTAATGTGTAATCTATAGGGACTAAATAAAGTACTTTTTAGAAAACCTGCAAGCATGGGCAGCCATCTAAATGGAATTAGTCAATTACCTCTGTCTAATGACCAAGACTGGCGAGTTTGTGACCATGACCGTGCACAGGGCCAGCGTGAGACTCTGAGCGACATGGAATACGAATGAACGAGCGCAATCTAAGTAAAGAGTTAAACAGGATAATCAAATGTCGAAATAAATGTAAAAATGATTGGAATTTTAATATTTCTTAGAATTATTCATAATTGGAGTCAGATAAAGTAAAAAGAGGATCATATTTAATGTTGACAAATTGTTAATTTAAATGTTGATATATCACAAAGGAAAGGCCTTCTGCCACGCCATTGGATTCTGTCACTAAACCAGTGGGTGGTCTACCCCTACAGGTGGCATTGATTAGAAACTGCTTAGGGAGTGCAGGTGGAGTCTGTCTTATTTATACCCCTATCATATCTAGTGTCTGGTGTTCGCTTTGCTATTGAGGTGTGTGGTCTCATCATGCCAAGAACTAAAGAGTTCTATAAGGCCTTCAGTAAAAAGCTTGTGGATGCCTATGAGTCTGGCAAGGAATTTAAAAATATCTCCAAATTATTTGAAATACATCCTTCCCCTGTAAGGAAAATCATCTACAAATGGCACAAATTTTAAATGACTGCCAGTTTGTCCAGGACTAGCCGTCCCAGCAAATTCAGCCCAAGATCAACCCAAGAGAAAGCCTTTGCAAGACTATAGTTTACTAATGAGCATATAGGCAAAGACCAGGCCTTTTGGAATAATATGCTCTGGACAAAGATAGAATTGTTTGACCACAGTAACAGCAGAGATGTTAAAGACAGTTTTTTAGGAGAAGCACCTCATACCAACTGTGAAGAGCTTTTTACCTCAACAAGAAATATTGTCATGTTTTAATATCTCGAGATCTCCTGGCACAAGATCTCATTACACCTTTAATTTATAGACACATGAAGGGGCATTGATGTGCGGTAACCATGTCATCACTAGGATTTTCTTTAGGGCTGGAGGAGAACATGTGCTCTGATGTATTCAGGAACATGCCAAATGATGACATGCAGCACACAAGGCAGTATATCGCTGACTGCAGGTTGAGATAAACCAAATTGGTCACTTATCTCTCTTTGAAACATGTCAGTAGCAAGAAGTCCATGCACAGAGAAAACTTAGACACACAGGAATGATATGAGATATTTTTTTGTTGGTTGAATTAGTGTTGGCTCTAAAGTGTTATACAGCATTTAAAGAAGATGGAAGCAACTCGTAAACCAGCTTCCATCCTCCAAAAACAAGATATATATAAATATATATATATATATATATATATATATATATATATATATATATATATATATATATATATATATCTTACTTGTTTGCCCAGCACATCCCATAGATGCTTGACAGGAGCTTAGGTAATAATGTTTAGGTTGGTGGTACATGTCAAAGTAAAATCTAGATCAATGCCAGGACCCGAGGTTTCCCAGCAGAACATTCCCCAGAGCATCACACTGCACAGCAGCTTGCCTTGTTCCCATAGTGCATCCTGGTACCATCTGTTCCCAGGTAAGCACCACACTTACACCTGGCCATCTACAAGATGTAAAAGAAAATGTGATTCAAGAGACCAGACCACCTTCTTCCATTGCTCCCTTGTCCAGAACTGATGCTTATTTGCCCATTTTAAGAATTTTTGGCAGTGGTTAGGGGTCACCATGGGCACTCTGACCGACCGGTCTGCAGTTATACGATGCATTTTCATGAATACCAGATTTCTTGTGTAAATGCTTGTCAGAACGATTTACAAACAAATCCATAAGCTTGATGAATGAGGCCCATTGTCAGATCAATGCTTTAGCTAGCTAAATGTTTTCTGTTATGATAGCCCTTATTTTGACAGAATTTACAAGAAAAACTGGAAATTTGTGTTTTTGAAGAAATGTGTTTTTAGCATGGTTCAATGGGTTATAAATTAGAATGACAGGACAAAAATGAGGAGACAACAGCTTGCAGCATGAGAATGTTTCTCTCACTCAGAAACCCTGATCTGCCTTCTCAGCAGGAGTAAATCCTGGGCTGAACTCTGAATGAGTGCAAAAATCTTGCACTCCTCCTATTCCTCATTTAATTTCTTTTCATCTCTTCTGGCTCCTCATTAAAGAGTTTATTTTATACCAGAGTGTGACGGTATATCAGAAGCATTTCTAATCAGAGCTGAAAAGACATCACCTGCTTTATGCCTTATTAGCACAACCTACTCACCCATCACAGAGCTGTGCAAGAACACCAGTCAAATTTCAGCCAATAATGTCACAGATCAGGGAATGGCCAATTAGGCGAATGCATGGAAAGTTAAAAAAAAAAAAAAAAAAAGCTAAGGTCTCATTTGTGATATTCACATCAGTAGTTACAAACCTCATCATTAGTCCTAATGGGGCTCGTGAACATTCTCTCCATGCTGTCTGCAGTGAATATGACTGCCAGTCTAAAACATTAACTGAAAAAAACTACAGGAATTGAGCTAAAATTAATCTCAAACTCTTTTACTATGTCATTTTCTGACACCATGCAGAAATTACCTGTCATCTATGTATGTAGAAATTCTCCATCAAGAAAGTCTAAAAATCTATCAGAGTGAACTGTCAGCAAGTGATCTTTATGTCCAATATATGGCCTGCTATACATAAAGTTATATAAATTCCATTTTACACCAGAAGCAACATGGCATCGATGTTAAATCAAAACTGTTCTATGATGCTTTTCAGTTCACACTGGGTACAATTTATTAATGTTATGTAGCCAAAGAATAGAAAATAGATTTCTTTAATTTATCACCATGGGTATAAGTATGTAAATGGACATCTACTGCCACTTATTTATGATTGAGTTTTTACTAATTTTGAATTTATGACAAACTTTTCACTGAAGCAATATTATTATAAATGGAAATATAGCTCATGTGCTCATGTGCTCTTTTGCCTATAAGCCTATGTGAATTTTTAGGGATTAATGAAGCCAAGTTGGGTTTGTAAATATGCACAAATTTGTGCAAATATTGGTTTTACATGTATAAAGTAATTCAACAAGTCATCATTTTGTGTTACAGACATTGGCTGCAGGATTCTGTTTTAAAACACCAAGCACCATGTCTTTGCATAGTAAGTACTGTATCTACCACATTTGGCCTTAATTAGTACAAACTCCCAAATTTCTACTTGGGTAAAAAATAGGGTTTCCTAGCCACCCGATTTGTCTGGGAGACTCTGGTTAATTAGTGTCAGTCTAAGATATTTTGTCAGGTTTAATTAATGAATAAAATAAATTATTCAACAGTTAGTTTTGGTCCATAAATTTGATTGGACAAGTGGCATTCCAAGAGTGCTGATATTTAGTATAACAGCACTAGTACATTTCACTGTTTCCATCCACTACATAAAATACACTACGGTTACATGTAATTTTCCACTGCAAGGACAATCAGCTGTCCTTCCTGTCTCCCTGTAGCACTGTCTTAGGTGTCTTATATTACAGACATTACATTTTATTGCTCTGGCCACATCTGCAGTACTCATGCCTCCCTGCAGTAGGCCTGTGGCATGTTCACGCAGTAGAAAGGTCTCTTTAGTGTCCCAAGTTATTGTAACCGTGACCTTAATTGCCTACCGCCTGTGAACTGTTAAGCCCGGTTCACAACGGGATGATTTTCGCAGTGCAAAAAATGGTCTGTTTAACGCCCCAGTGGCTGTCAATGAGAGTGTTCACACCCAGGCGTAAAATGCATGGCTTCAAAGCGTAAAAAGTCTAGGGGTTGTTTTTTTTTATGTACCGTGTCAAAAACTGGCCAACCAATGAGATTCACGCTTTTGTTCACAAGCCCGGAGCCACTGAACTTTTACGCAAAAGTACAGAGCTTCAGGGAGCCTCCCTTCGGCACGTGGGAGTACGGAGCCTCCCTTCGGCATGTGACTGAGTTCACGTCTGTATGCCTTTCTTCCTAGCAAGAGTTCACCAAGACTGTCTATGTCTGCTGCTAGGAGAAGCTTATTGGCCAACTCGAATATGGTTCTCAGAGATAATATCCCTGGTAGATGGCACTTCTTGGGAGATTCCCATTTTCAGGGATCTATTGTCTCAAGACAGAGGGTTGATTTATCACCCTCTGCTGGAACTATGGAAACTGTGGGTTTGGGTCACCAGCTCATACATTCTGGTCTCTCAACCAAGGTTGTAGAGACCTTGTTGAATGCTAGAGCACCATCCATGAGAAAATTGTATGCGCTCAAGTGGCGCCTTTTTGTCTTGTAGTATGTCAGCGCAATAACAATAGTCATGGAGTTCTTACAGGGACGTTTTTCAGCAGGGCTGGCTCCTTCTGCAATTAGGGTCTATGTGGCTTCGGTTATGGCCAGCCATGCCCCTATTGATGGAGCCTCTGTGGGGCAACATCCACTAACATCAAGGTTTATGTTGGTGTCAGGCAGCTGAAGCCCATCTGCAGGCCATGCATACCTTCCTGGGACTTTTCTGTGGTCCTGGAAGACCCGTCATGCAGCCTCTGAGAAGCTTCTGACTCTAAAGGTAGCTCTTCTGCTGGTGCTGACATCTCTCAAGCAAGTAGGAGATCTACAAGCTATCTCTGTTGACCATTCCTGCCTTGACTTTGCCCCTGGATTAGCCAAGGCCTTCCTATATCCTCGGCCAGATTATATTCCTAAAGTGTGTGTCTGCTGCCCAGAAGGTAGTGTTGCATGCTTTCTGCCCCCCTCCATTCCTCAAACTGGAACTAGAGAAATTGCACCTACTTTGTCCAGTAAGAGCTCTCTGTACTTATGTCCACCGCTCCGGCCAGTGGTGTAATTCTGAACAGTTGCTGGACTGCTTTGGCAGCAACAGTATAGGTGATGCTGTGTCAAAGCAGCACATCTCTAATTGGATAGTGGATGCAATCTCGCTTATGAGGCGCATGGTCTTGCTACACCTCTGGTCATAAGGGCTCATTCCACTAGGGGGTTGCCTCTTTGAAGGCTTTATCTAAAGGGGTACCCTTACGGGATGTGTGTGCTGCAGTGGGGTACTCTACTCTACTCTACTGGGCTCGAGTGTCTCGCAGTGACCTGCAGGTTTGAACCTTTTTGAACAGGCCATACCCTCAGTATGGAGTGGGTATACACAGCGTAAAGCTCACACAACGTTGAGCTGCCTTTGAAAGGGAATGTCTGGGTTATGCATGTAACCCTCTTCCCTGAGAAGGGAACAAGATGTTGCGTAGCTTTGTCATACTGGGGCAATGCTTCTGAAATGAGTCTTCGCTTCTGATAATAGTGGCTGATGGCATGGTTTACAGGCGCTGTTTTATAATCATGCAACATGCAAAATGCCACATCACCTAACCATGGTAGGTCTATATATAGGCTAGATTTCACACAGAGTTTAGATACTGGTTATGCATGAGGGCACTTCCCAGAGAAAGGAAGCTCACACAAAGTCTCGTTCCCTTCTCAGGGAACAGGGTTAAATGTGTAACCCAGACGTTTTATGTTCAGTGAATAGATACTGTCAATTTATACCATGGACACAACTACATACACATACCTTTTTTTCTTGAAGGTTTTATTACTGAAATTGCACACACTCTTCCTCATTTATCATGTTGGATATGAACAGAACTCATTTGTAAAAACGTTTACACAAGAAATTTGGTAGTCCTGAAAATCCTGTAATTTCTGAAAATCTTTCATATCCGGCATGTGCTCTTAAAAAAATATGTTTGTTTATAAATCTGTTTTATACTACTACAGCACTTCTGTTGTTTATAAATGTGCTTTATAAATAAATAAACTAAACTAAGCTAAAATTTAGTTTATTTAATTATTTAGTCGCATAATCCGCATAATAGTTGCATAGTTGCATAATGGGTGGAATCTTATCTCTCAGACAGATCCTTCAAGGTATCATGGAGCAGAAGTATTTCTGAAA
The DNA here is from genome assembly GCF_001660625.3 of Ictalurus punctatus. Classification (NCBI taxonomy): domain Eukaryota; kingdom Metazoa; phylum Chordata; class Actinopteri; order Siluriformes; family Ictaluridae; genus Ictalurus; species Ictalurus punctatus. The sequence continues at coordinate 26,018,871 of NC_071284.1, forward strand.
CTCAGCAACTCACAACTGGCATTCCACAGGGGGCAGTTCTGGGTCCACTGCTGTTTTCTATCTACACTACATCTCTGGGGCAGGTGATTGAGTCTCATGGTTTCTCATATCATTATTTTGCTGATGACACCCAGCTCTATTTGTCCTTCCAGCATGACGATCCATCCGTCCCTGCACGTATCTCTACTTGCCTGTTGGAGATCTCAGTCTGGATGAGGGAACACCACCTTAAGCTCAACCTGGCAAAATCTGAGCTTCTCGTCATCCCAGCCTGTCCCTCAATCAACCACAACCTCACTGTACAGCTCGGCTCAACCACACTCAAGCCACCCAGGACTGCCAGGAACCTTGGGATGATTCTCAATGACAGCTTGACCTTTACAGACCACATCTCAACAACTGCATGGTCCTGTAGGTTCATCCTGTACAACATCAAGAAAATCAGACCCTACCTCACTATACAGGTTACACAGATACTAGTCCAGGCTCTTGTTATCTCAAAACTGGACTACTGCAACTCACTACTCTCGGGCCTCCAGGCCAGCTCCATCAAACCCCTTCAAATGATTCAGAATGCAGCAGCACGCCTCGTCTTCAACCAGCCCAAGAGAACCCATGTCACACCCCTTTTCATCTCCCTCCACTGGCTTCCTGTTGCTGCCCGCATCAAATTCAAGGCCTTGATGCTCACCTACAAGACCTTGTCTGGAACAGCACCCTCCTACCTCAACTGTCTCCTGAAGGCTTACGTTCCCTCACGCAATCTGCGATCAATCAACGACCAACGCTTAGTAGTACCTACTCAGCATGGCTCAAGGTCCCTTTCAAGAACATTCAAACTAACTGTTCCTCAGTGGTGGAATGAACTTCCAACCTCAATCCGGACCGCAGAGTCTCTCACCATCTTCAAAAATCAGCTAAAGACCCACCTCTTCCATGAACACCTAACTAACCCATAACCCATTTAAAAAAAATAAAAATTTACTCTGGCACTTACACCTCTACTCTGCGCACTTTGCTTCTTCTGGAACTCAATTAACGGATCTTGTATGGTAGCACTACTTGTATTGTTCTCTGCTTGATATATCGTTTTGCTTGTATTTTCTCATTTGTAAGTCGCTTTGGATAAAAGCGTCTGCTAAATGAATAAATGTAAATGTAATTACAATCCAATGTAAAACTTGATTGATTGTCTTCAAATCATATAAATCACAATGAGTTCCTGTACATGAGCCCCAGCCACCACTCCACCTCCCCAATTGACATTGAAGGCCAACCCACCTACCTGGTCAAAACACTCCTGAACTCTCATTGCAGGAATGGCCAACTAGAGTATCTCTTGGAATGGGAGGGGTATGGGCCAGAGAAACAATGCTGGGTCCCTGCACACCACATTTTGGACCCCAGCTTGTGCCACAAGTTCCATGGAAAAGCAGCACTCCCAGAGTGAACCTTTGGGCCTACATGCTTCATGGCATACAAACATGGCTGCCACAAACTTCACTTCCCAGAATGCAAATACACTGCCTCAATCACAATCACCAGATTCTGATCAGGCACACCTGATCCCAATTACACACACACTCACACCTTTATATAGAGACTTTCTATGCCTACCTTTTGCAAAGTAAGCACTCGATTCCTTTGTCTCTTTGACATTACCAAGCCTTTGTATTTTGCTTGATTCTTCTGGTTTTGATTTTGACTTTGTTTTCTGAGTCATGTGTTCTGCTCATTGTCTGATATCCTATTTGTTGATCGCCTGACTTGTGACTGTTTCTAGATTTTGCCTCTGCCTTATGTTTTGGATTGTTTGCATGTACTTTTATTAAAGCTGCCTTACCTGCACTTGCATCTGTCTGAGAATCTCTAGCATGACAATGAATATTCTTTAGTAAACAGTTAAGTAACACACATGTAACATTGGATGAAATTAAATATACATTGCTATAACTGTAATTAAAGCATTTATTATTTAAAGCAATTAAATATAAAATACAATGGAATTCTGAACTGACAAAACTTAAGCTGTCAATATATACAATATGTCCTCTAAATACTAAATCATATGTCATATAATATAAAGTCATATATGTAAATGTAAGAAACTAAATGTACCTAACCCAAAATACTTAATATAGTATTAATATAATGGAGTAATATAGGAGATATGTTGATATTTATGTACAATCTACTTTAATTCCTTTGTTTAGATTCCTTTTTTGACTGTAGCCCATTTGTTGCTGCGTACAGTTTATCAGTCCCCCGGAAGGCCTCAACAACCACAAAACAGAAGAGAAAGTAGGAATTGTCCATGCTATTTATTTTAATTACATACTGCACTATGAATAGAATTGATCTAAGATCTTATTAGATGTCGGTCTACTTTTAAGTCTTTCTGCAGTTAAACTTTGGAGTTGTTTAATTTTTTATTGTTGTCTGAATACACAAAGCTACTGAGGTCATATTAGAATGCCATGACCACAGTTGTTCTGTGCACACAATATATTTCTCTCTGCTCATAAACAACCTTGGACATGACTCAATGACAAATATTTTATATTGTATAGACAATTTTCTTTCAAACAAACAAACACAACCTTCACCCTTATTCAGCCTTAACAACAGATGTGCTGGCCAGCAATAAATATCCCAGGAAGGCACAAATACAGAGTAAACAGGGGATATGTGTATGCTGTGTGATAAAGTGTAATGAATAAGTATTAAATTATTTTTTTCAGTTGTTTGAGGAATCCTATGGTGCAAATCGAGAAAAATGGAAGCCATTACTAGTCTGCACGAGAGACATTCTCAAGGTCAAATGAGGTTAAAATGCCATCAGCAGTCTTCATTTTAGCACAAACTATTAGACTTGTAAGTTATTCTTACCTGAGAGAGCCCTGCTGAAGTATTTATGACTTCAGTGATGAATATCAGGTTAGGTATTATGATAATCTCCAAATGCATTGTACTGTATGTGATAATATTTCAAAGATGTGCAGCTTAACTGATTTGTGGAGGGTACTATTGGTCATGATAACACATCTGAACCATTTGAAAAATACATCAGAACTTAAGTGCTGATCCATCTGTTGAATCTGTTTGAATAACAATGAATGGAAACAATAGAGAGAGAGAAATGACTAAGAATCATATCTGCTTGGCTGAGGTGTACAAAACAGATTATTTAAATAAATAATGACATAGCATGATTGTGCCCTGCGATGGATTGGCACCCTGTCCAGAGTGTACCCTGCCTTGTGCCTGATGCTTCCTGGGATAGGCTCCAGGTTTCCCCATGACCCTGAAGACGTATAAGCAGTAAAGAAGATGGATGGATGGATAATGACATAGCAAGTCTGTGGAAGAAAGGATGGAAACATAGCTTGATACTGGAGACCAATAATTATTCCTTTGTAATTATTATTCATATTTAAATGTATGCTGTATGCTTCTTTAGTACATATAGTATTATTAGTAAATTACTGTATGGTATGTGTTTCTACAATATATTTTTACTAATCAAATGTACTGTATGATTCATATCACTAAAGTAGACAATTAAAACAATTAAATATGAGCTATGGTGGTGGTGGTGGGGGGGGGGGGGTCTGGTTATAATGTTATATAACATGCAACTTAGTGACCTCTTTGATGTCTAAAATGCAGTACATTACTCTACACATTTATTTGGAAAGGTTTCAAGATCATTAAAGCATCATGGCCAAATGGACAAGCCACATTGTACCTTTATGTCACCTCAACACAGTTTTATGTTCCAATGCCCACACAAGCCCCCATCAATCTTATGCAAGCCCTGGACCCAGAGAGTCAGGCTCATAGCTGATCATGACCATGAAAGGTGGGGCTTTTTTATAGGGTTTACCAGGATCATTGTCTGTTGGACAGATGCATGATGGAAAAAATAGAGCCCACATTTAATAACAGATGGTTCTACTCAATCCATCCATCCATCGATCTTCTACCGCTTACTCCTTTTCAGGGTCACGAGGAACCTGGAGCTTATCCCAGGGAGCATCGGGCACAAGGAGGGGTACACCCTGGACAGGGTGCCAGCCCATCACAGGGCACGATCACATACACACTCATACACTACGGACACTTTAGACACTCCAATCAGCCTACCATGCATGTCTTTGGACTGGGGGAGGAAACCAGAGTACCCGGAGGAAACCCCCGCAGCACGGAGAGGACTCGAACCCCGGAGGTGTGAGGCGAACGTGCTAACCACTAAGCCACCGTGTGCCCCGGTTCTATTCAATGTACTTTCTTATTCAGAAGAAGCAACATTGTCAGATGAAATTCATGCTGTGCACAAACATGACAAGTTCATGTAAGTGAAATTGTGTGACACCTTTTTCCATGTTTCCAAGCTTACAGCAGGAATCACGTGAAAGGTCCAAACATAGTCTCAGTTGAGTCAGCTTGTTCAGGCTTTGTTGACAAGGTGTTTGCAACTCAATTGATATCTTCACTGAATGTCTGAAGTTCTCCTGCTATGTCTTACAACAGTGGAGATTTGGCTGAGATCGAGGTGGGAGTAGTCAGAGTTAAGTGTCAAAAACATGACTCTGAAGTTGATGTTCAGTGATCCTGGCTGTTGGTCTTGCAAATAACCTCATGTAGGTTTCAAAGGCAATTTATGTCTATTTCAAATAGGCAGAAAGTGGAGTTTATCTAAACAAGAAGTGTCTATCCTAACACTCTGTTGACATTTTTGATATGGTTTATGTATTACATAGGAACATATGTGTCAGACATTATTGTATTCAGCAATCGAATAGGTTTGGGATTAATTGGAATGCTCACTGCACACCATACCCACTAAATTCAGGCAAAAAAAGAACAACCTCTCTGCATTGAAAACAACCTTGTATCATTCATTTTGATCACTAAAATGAAGCAAAGATATATAGTATTGGTTATTTTAAAATAAATGTTACAATTGTATCACTGTTAATCTAAAGGAACAGTCTAGTGTAAGATGAAAGGGCAGAAGACTACAGAATGGATAAAATAATATTAGTCTAAAGTAAAGTCTAAAGTAAAAGAAGCTTCTGTATATAAGATGTGAGTGGGTGTGAATTTGGAGACTTCTGAAGCAACCTTTTTTCACTTTCCACTGTTCAAAAGCTATAAAAAGTATCAGGTAAAAGGAATCTTTTCTGACAATTTGGTCTTTAGGTATGTTAGATCAGAGATGGAACAAGAAAGCACATATTGCTTTCTGAAGTACAGTTTTCATCTTGAGACTGTACTCACATCTTGTTTTATTCCCTGTAAATCTCTGTTTCCAACTCACTGAGAAGTATAGTCTATCTGAAGAAGTTCCTCATTTCACCTACCAATATCTTACCAATATATTTCTATTAGACCCTAAACACAGAGAGATTAGCAGAACAGCTCGAAATTTGGCTAATTTAGTATTTCTGATCAACTATTCATCCAGTGATAAGTTGAACTTAGCGTATTAATTATGCATTAGATATTACCTCCGTGGCCATCGACAATAATAGTCTATATACATGGAATCATTATTTTAAGAGCATGTAACAAGATCGACAATTCAAGGCAATGGAACTCGTAAACAAATAAGACAAGTCTGTTTAAAAACAGACGAAACTTTATTGAACTATTCTATGACACAGAAACTAATCTAATGCACGCACATGCACACACACACACACACACACACACACACACACACACAAGCAAGCAGAATGTAACAGAGTGAATGAAGTTTGGAGTTTATAACAAAGGATGTTATTTCACAGACCATGACCTGAACAAACCATAAATTTTATTTTATTAATTTCTTTAAAAGGTCCTTAAACTTAATATTATATGCACCAATCTTAGCTACATTCTGGGGTATTGCTTGACTGTTGAGGGGATTTCCTCGTTACGTTGTGCTCTGGTTGGCATTGGTTGGCATTGAGTGGCATCTCGGAAGACAAAACGGAATGCTGAGTGGAATGGAGTCTACTGTGAGGGATGTTTGCAGAGCTGGCGGTGGGAGTTTTGAAAAGATTGGGAGCTCTAGGTTTGATCTCCAAGCAAATGTTGATTGAAGACTCCAGCCGCCACCTCTGATGAGATGAGTTCTTAGTTGACTAGAAGAGTGAAGAGAAGCAGAGCAGCAGAGAGAAGAGAGCAGAGAGTTGGATTTGAACTCTTTTCTGGCTAGTCCCGCCCCCTAAGGGTTCCAACCAACCACAGATTGTTTTTGGGCAGGGTGTAAGCCATATGCTCTGCCCATGATGTATAATCAGTCTGTTGTCTCTGCAGATGGGTGGTTCCATGCTTTTTCATGATGTGTGGACTAGACTTTGTCAGAAATACTAACATGTACATATAATGACATAATATATGAATTTCCTTACTTTTATCTATCAGAAAATTATTCCACGAACACATACCACACAACACATAGATTAACCGTTGTTAAGTACATTATTAATAGTAAAACACAAGAATCATACTAGTACTACTATACTAATGCATGCTAAATATTTGAAACAATTTATGGCAACTTAGTGGTTATAAGCACATTAAGTCCAGAAGGAAGCATGGCAGAAAATAGGTGATTGCAGGTGTTTTACAGATGTATTCGTTTTCACGGTCCTTGTTTCTGTGGAGTGCTCTGATTGTGGAATGTGCTGATTCAACAAAGGAAGTCTTTCTTCCTGAAGTTATCACTTTATGGGTGAAGGACCATGGGCTATATTTTTTTTGTTGAGTAAGCCATCTGGTTTTGGTGATTCCAAGGGAAGGGCTTGTTGCTCAACCCACTTGTAATATTCTGAGGGGGATGATTTATGGTTTTTGCAACATTCATCCAGGTGGCCACTCTGACAAAGGCTGTTAGTGTTTATTAATGGTGGGTTTGTCCGTCCACCCCAGACTTGTTGGCACCAGTCCAAACAGCGTCTTTGAATTATGGTTTGAGTGGTTGAGGGCTGTTTAAATGGAATATCTTATTTATCATCTCTGCTGCCTGGTTCAGTTCTACTAAGGCAAATGTGTGACTTATTTACAGGTGCATCTCAAAAAATTTGAATGTAGTGAAAAAGATTTTTTCCCCTGTAATTAATTAAAAAAGTGGACCTTTCATATATTCTAGATTCATTACACATAAAGTGAAATATTTGAGGCCTTTTTTGTTTTGAAATTGATGATTATGGCTTACAGCTCATGGAAATAAAAAATCCAGTATCTCAAAATATTACAATAAAGAATTTATTATAATAATAATGTCAGCCTTCTGAAAAGTATGACAATTTATGCATTCGGGGCTCCTTTTGCACAAATTACTGCATCATTGCGGCGTGGCATACAGACAATCAGCCTGTGGCACTGCCGAGGTGTTATGGAAGCCCAGGTTGCTTTGATAGCGGCCTTCAGCTCGTCCATATTGTTGTGTCTGGTGTCTCTCATTTTCCTCTTGCAAGTTGGCTGGCCAATCAAGCACAGTGATACCATGTCGGCAAACAAGCTACTAGTAGTGTTGGTACTGTGGTCAGGTGACAAGTCCTGTTGGAAAAGGGAATCAGCATGGAGTGCTCTAAAATCTCCTGGCATCGATTCTCGACTTGAGAAAACACAGTGGACCAACACCAGCAGATCACATGGCACCCCAAATCATCACTGACTGTGAAAACTTCACACTGGACTTCAAGCAACATGGATTCTGTGTTTCTCCACTCTTTTTCCAGACTGTCTTGGGTGATTGGAGGAATGAGTTAAACTTAAAGAAGTATCTAAATGTTTAGATGATTGACAACATTAGCACACATAGCTTTTATAAGTTCTTGTGCTCTTTAAATGTTTTGCATATAAACTTGAATTTATTTGAGTTATATAAAAGTTATAGTGTGTTATAGAGTTATGAGTTATAGTGTCTGAAGAAATATGCCAAGTGAACTGTTCTCTCTTTCTCATTACTTAATGATGGCTCTCCATCACCTCTGCATTCACAAATACATTTTATGACAAAGCTACAACAAATTCACATAGTTGGGTTGAGTCAGGTCTTTTTTGTTATTAGTGCTAGACTACCAGAGAAAATAGTATTGTAGGGATGTGAGGCTTAATTCAGCTCTAGCAATATAAGATGGGAATAGACGACAGCCTACCGAGAAATTGTGTTTGCTTCACAGTTGAGGTCAGCATGATTTCAAATTAACTTATACACTGGTATATTCTCATTACATCTAGTCCATTAAATGAGATTAAAAGAACAATTTATTATTTCTGATCTCTGAAAGAAAAGACCACAAATGATTAGGCTACATTCAACGGTACTCCAAGGATTTGAACTGTTGGTTCATGGTTGCTAGTTAGTAAGAAATAAAGTCAAGTATATTTTTGCCATCTCATTTACATACAGTCCCCTCTGAAAGTATTGGAACAACAAGGCCAATTCATTTTGTTTTTCCTATACACTGAAGACATTTGGATTTGAGATCAAAAGATTAATATGAGAAGACAGATCAGAATTTAGATATTTACCACTTAGAACATATCACCATTTGTTTGAATCCACCCATTGTTCAAGTGATCAGAATACTGGAACTGACAGGTGTTTCTTATTGCCCATGTGTGCCCTGTTAGATTGATTGGTTAAACAATTTGTAAGGAAAGATTAGATGTTTAAATTAAGTTACCTGTATTCTCCATCAAATTTGTTGGAAAGAGTAGCAGATCAGCACGGAAAGGGAAATTTAAGACATTTAGTATTTCTGGTCAACTATTCATCCAGTGATAAGTTGAAATTAGTGTATTCATTAATTATGCATTAATTAATTATTTGTAAAAAGATCAGCAATTCAAGGCTGTAAGCTTTGTAAAGCACATAAGACACGTATGTTTGAGGACAGACAAGACTCTATTAAACTATTCTACTACACAGAAACTAATATTACACATAAACACACACGCACACACAAACTGGGGTGATCATAGCTTTCAGAGTGAATGAAGTTCAAAATTTCTAGTACTGTATGTTATTTCACAAATCATGACCTGAAGAAACCATCAACTTAGTAATCTACTTTCACTTCTTTAGAAGGGCTTTAAACTTATAATATGCACCAGTTTAGCTAGAGTTTGGAGGTACTGTGCCTTCTTCTCTTCTCTCTGTTTTATGTCATGAGGGTTAACATGCTAACCTTTTGTTCTGCCATTTGGTCCTGGTACTTTGTTTCATTTACCATTAAGAAGGCAGTTGGTTGATCTGAAGTGGTAGTGGCATGTACTCCAGTAGGTGATCAAAGAAATAAGGCCTGGAAAGGTGTTCGCAGAGGCTGTGTGTTTTTAGGAGGTGGCATGAACATAGAGCCCAAAGATTCTCCACCGTGGTCCAGGATAGGGTTTTATTTCCTGACCCGGTTGTGGAATTCTAGTGGGTTGAATTATGGCTTTGTTACATCTTCCTGGACAGATGGCCCCTCTGACAATGACCGTTAATGTTACTTAAGATGGCACTTATTTGCAATCACATTAGCTGGGCTCCTTAAGTGGAATGTGTTTCATTGTTTTATCATTCTATTTTGTGAGTCATATATGCTTCTTGTGCGCTGAGATCCGACACTAACATGAAGACCAGATAGATGTCTGTAGGAGAAAACAAGACTTTTGAAGCTGGGAAATGAGGGGAAAATAGAGCCAGAGCCATTACACAAGCATTGGGCATAGCCAGTACAATAATTTGTAATGTCCTGAAAAAGAAAGAATCCACTGATGTACTAATGAGCAGACATCAAACAAGTAAGCCAAGGAAAACAACAGCAGTTGATGACAGAAACATTGTGAGAGCTGTGAAGAAAAATTCAAAGGTGCCAAACCCAAAAACACCAGTCAGTAACATCAAACTCCATAGGGCAGGGTTGAAGGTGTAGACTTTGAGAGCAGAAATACAGAGGCCATATCACAAGATGCAAACCACTCATCAGCAGTAAGAATTGGAAGGCCAGATTGGAATTCGCAAAGAAATGCAGAGATGAGCCACAAAAGTTCTGAAAAGAAGATTAATATCTACCAAAGTGATGGAAAGGCCAAAATGTGGAGAAAGAATGGATTTGTTCATGATCCAAAACATTCAAGCTCATCCATAAAGCACAGTTGAGGTAGTGTCATGGCTTGGGCTTGCATGACTGCTTCTGGAATGAGCTCACTAATCTTCATTTAAGATTTAATTCACCAGAGTAAATAGCAGCAGAATGCATTCAGAATTCTACAGAAACATCATGTCTGCCAATTTACTGAGAAATGCATTCCGTCGAATTGGGAGGAATTTCACCCTACTACAAGACAAAAAACAAAGCTGTAGTACAAGTCTGGAAAAGCATCACAAAAGAAGAATGCAAGTCAGTGGGTCACCGGCTTGATGCAATTATTGCAAGCAAAGGATATGCAACCAAACATTATAGTGTTCTCGATTTAACTCAACCTTTATTATAGCGCACATTTATAACAACAGGAGTTGAACCAAAGTGCTTTACAATACACATTTCAATCACAACATAATATGCATAATATACCTTAATATAAATACTAATAAATAACTGAGACTAAAATCTATATCCATAATTACAATTTATTCAAAAGATAATGAATAAAATGTGTTTTTAAAGTAGATTTTTCAAATGCAGAACATCGGAGCTGATATGAAGCAGAAGCTTGTTCCAAAGTTTGGGGCCTACAATAGCAAATGCATGATCGCTCTTCAATTTGTAGCAACAGCGAAGAACTTTCAGCAGAAGTCTATTTAAAAGTAGTGATGAGTCTAAGACCACTCCAAGGCTCCTTGCTGACCTAGCTGGTTGACCAGTCCAGGTAAAGAGGACTCAAAGGGGCTGAGAATCAGAACTTCAATTTTGCTCTCATTTAACTGTAAGAAATTGTCTGTCAGCCAGCACTTAATGTCAGTAAATCAATTTAGGGCATTCTCTATTGATGATTTTGTCCAAGCTTACTGGAAAATAAAATTGAGTGTCATTAGCATAGCAATGATAAGACATGCCATATCTCTGAAAAATTGAGGCCAGTGTGCCCATGTAAATGGAGAATAGTAAGGTCCTAGAATCGACCCTTAAGGGACCCCACATAATAAAGGAGCCACTGTAGAGGAGATGTTTTGTAAGTTAACAGAAAATGTCCTTCTTTTTAAATAAGAGGTGAAGCACTGAAGGGCCATGCCCTGAATGCCAACCATACAATGCAGACAAACTCAAAGAATATCATGATCAATGATTAATGGAGTTGAACACGGAACTGAGATCCAATAAAACTAAAACCACGTGAGCCTGAATCCAAGGAAAGGAAAATATAATTAGTTACCTTTAACAGTGCAGAATCGGTACTGTGTAGAGATCTGAAACCTGATTGAAATTTATCTAACATGTTGAACTTATTTAGGTAGGAGTAGAGAGGTATGTAGACAACTCTCTCTAAAATCTTGGAAATGAAAGGCACTTTTGAGATGTCACTCAACCAATGAAACAATGGTTGTAAAAACATGTTTAAAAAGACACAGGGACAAAACATCCAGTTTGCAAATGGCACACTTCATTTTCAGAGCTATATCAGATACCTGCACAGGTGAGACTGGTTCAAAGTGATTCAATGAACTGGACAGCCTAAACATTAGTGGCTGATGAACTTGTGGAGGTATAATTGCACCTTTTAATCTGCTCCACTTTAAGAATAAAAGATTGTAAAAAAAAATAAATAAATAAATAAATCCTCACAGGTCTCTTGTGTGGCATTCAGAAAAGAAGTCCTTGATGGATTTCAAGCAGAATATTTTCATTGAAACAACTTTTTGTTGATTTGCGTTTTCAGAAATGATATTAGAGAAAAATTTAGCTTTCACGTTAACACGTTAAGTGCTCCCTTAAAGTGTCAAATGAAACTTGCAGTTAATCTCCTTTCCACTTTTGATCCAGCCTCATCTATAAAATGTTGGTGATAAAATTCAGAGAAAAGATTGGCAGTGGACAGATGGATGGAAATATGAAGAGGGCGGAGACCACAACCTCAACATTAGACACAGTAATGCCATGAGATAATTCTAGATCTAATGTATGACCCTTAATGTGGGTCGGACCAGAAATTTGTTGTACAAAATTTAATGATTCGGTGAAGGAAAGAAATTTGTTTACCATGGGCTTTGATAGACAGCATACATGTATGTTAAAATCCCCAAGAATCAGAAATCTATCACCACAAGACACTAGTCCAGAGAGAAAGTCTGAGAGTTGTTGAATAGAGTCCTTGTTGAAATAGATATACAAATATGCATGTTTTAATTTGTTTAACACATTTAGATGTAAATATCAGGAAATTAAATCTGAAAATCTGATCTATCGTCTCATATTCATCTCATCATTTGATCTCAAACCCAAATGTCCAGTCTATAGCAAAAAGTAAAAAAAACTGGCCTTGCCATTCCAATACTTTCAGAGAGGACTGTACATATACACAGTGAGATGAAATATCAAGACTCCAAGACCAAGGTGCTAATAAAAATAGTAGAACATTGGTGTAGATTTCAACATTTGAAAAGTAAAGGTAAAAAACAAGAAGTTGTTCTGTACAATCCAGTAAATATGCAAGATGGTGCAGGCAGGGTCAATGAGTTATTATGCCCCCAAACACCTGTTATGTCATATTTTAATTAGGGGGCCAAACACAGAAAGGGCATAGGCACCCTATTGTTATTCTGCCTTTTATTCTTCTTCTTTTGGCTTGGTTGTATATGGCAGCCCATAGAACCGGGTAAAAAGTTGTGAAATTTGGCACACTGATTGGGGGAGGTCTAAGAAACATTCTAAACAAATTTGGGCCAAGTGCTGCCAATGCTCTAGTGCCACCATCAAATATGGGGCTAATTTGGAAGTATGTTTATGGTCATAACTTTTGAATTGTGTGTCCAAATTTTAAAAGGCACCCCTGGTTTCCTGGGGTGAGATAAGTTCAAGGCAGCCTAAGTCATCAATTTCTGCCTAAGGAGAATTACGACCATCTTGGATTTTAACAAAAACTGTTTTTTCACTACCCCTCCTACAAATTTTGTCCAATCATCACCAAATTTGCTACTCATCATCTTCAACGTAAGCCTCACAAAATTTTTCTAAAGAATTTTGATACTGCAAATGGTTTCGCTGTAATGGGCCAACAAATTTGGCAGTGAAGCTGCCAAACAGGAAGTGAGGCTGTATCTCAGCAATGACTGCTCACTGACACAAAACTTGGGAGCCATCTTCAGGAACATGACCTGAGGCTAAGCAGTAAATTTTCGTGCCAGCACCACCTACTGGTCAAAAGTTACAATAACATGCTAAAATGCTTACATCCACCTGCCATTTTTGATACTCCTCCTCCAAATTTTCTCCAGTGTTCACCAAATTTGGCTAACATCTTGAGACCCGTCTAACCTTGCACAAAATGCAATAATAATAATAATAATAATAATAATTTAGATTGCAAGAATTAAATTAAATGTCATTAAATTGCAAGAAGAAAAAATTTTCAGGTCAGAGCAGTAGCAATTATGACCACAGGTCAAAGTAGCAACTGACCACACCATAGGTCACAGTAGTAGTGGCAGCTGCAGAAGCAATTCTACCTTGATGCCCATTTGTTCATCTAGACCTTTCCTCCTACAGTCACAGAATTATATCACTGTCCGTGCTCAAAACATACACATCATGAGTGAAAATAGAAATAACCCTTGAATCATTTTATCCTAAAGTTATGGCTCTGTTTTCCTGTGATTGCTTAGGCAACAATTCTAGCACATCTGTGAATGTGCGGCTCACTGAATCTGGGTGCTTTGCCCCAGGTTGCAGCTTTAATTTTGTACCTATAATTCATCTCTTACATTTATTAAAACAATTCAGATACCACACTTTATGTGTAGGCCTTTAATAGTTGTTCATCCTCAATGCTGAATGCTCACTTCCTTGGATTTATGCACATAAAATTATTTACTATTAATATACTATTACTACAACCTGGTTACTGTCATGGTTTGGATGCGGAGACATATTTTCAGTTTTAATGAATACCAAAACAAAACACAAAACAAGAACTATGAACAAGAATAAAAACATGAAGGCAAGAATAAAACATTAACAAAGACCATGAACACAAAGACAGAAATGACAGCAACGGAATACAAATGCAAGACTAGGAGTGTAGTGCAAACTGTGGCTATATACACATAGGGGTTCTGTAAGTGAATGAGAATCAGGTGCAGGTGGTCATGTGATGACTATGCTGTGTGGTGCAGTGTATGCTGGGAACTGTAGTCCCTTCTGGGATATCCATGACAGTTACAGCATGTACTGTATGGTATTCGCTTGCCCATCCTTCTCTGCAGGGTCAATTACCTGTCGAGACCTCTCATTCATATACTATGCAAAATATATAGAAATACATTCTAATCAATTTGGATAATCCATTAGCCAAAATGTTAAATTTGGAATGGAATTGCAATTATTTAAATGGAATGGCAAATACTGATTTATTCAATTACAAGTAGGATGGCATGTTTTTTGCCCATATCTATCAGGACTAGGGCAAAGTATAGTACTCATTTTGCATGGTTAGGAATCGGTAAGGACTGGTCTAGATATACAGTTTCTGGTGAACGTGCGTTTTTGTTTGTTTGTTTGCTGAGCCAAAATCCTTAGACTGCAATCTATGCACAAATGAATACCAAATGGATCCACCAATAGCTGTACTAGCACTGAATTTTTTCATTATCTTCTGGCTAAACATAAGCTCCAGAATTATGTAATTGCATCATGTTGTGCTCCATTAAATTATACTTCAATTCACCCTTGGTCAGACATCTCAAAATGCTGTCTTCCAGAATTTTCAGTTGTCTCTACTGTTATAAACTTTTTATATCATTCTCGATGGCACTTGCAACTTTTCACTTAGCATAACTGAATTTGTTTTGCTTTGACATGTCTCACCCTCTATTGCTTAGTTTAATAATAATAATATATATATATATATATATATATATATATATATATATATATATATATATATATATAAATTCTTTACGTTCATTTGCTATGGTTCATTTGCTATAGCAAAATATGCTTCATGATCTTTAAAGTTTGTAGATGGCATATGCCCTGAATTAAGGAGAATGTTTTTCTGTCTCTGTTGATATTTTCATAGGAGACAACAGTGATTTACTTTTGTAAACTCTTCATAGAAGACATCTATCTGTGACTTTTGGAACTGCATGGAAAATGAAATAATTGTATTTTTTCCAGTTATCCATCATGAGTGACAACAGGCAAGTGTTTTAATCTGATGTTGCAGCCTTCACTTTTTTTCAAGGTCATAATTATGGCATTGATCCCTTTTTCTCACTTCACTAATGACCTTGTGTATCAAACTATGTCCTTTTCTGGCTGGAACCAAACCACCATGTCCAAAATCTAGAGTTTGTGTATCAATATTGCCATTCACTGTTAGCATTGATGTCAAACAGATGAAAAGCTATTGAAATTTATTATTTAAAAATATATCAATTATGTGTTATAAAGCCAGATCATCTTATCTCTTATCTCATCTTATCTCTCCATCTTATCTTGATCATCTTATCTCTTTCAAATATGTCACTTTGAAGATGATCTTTAACTAGTGTTACTGACTGTTTGCTGTGGCTAACATAAAACTTTGAACAATTTTGAACTAACTGTTTTTCAGTAATTCCAAAGTGACTGGCCATATTCTTATTTTGGTCAGGCCTGATGCCTTCCAGCCGAGGTGTCTCTTTGACACCTGAAGCATTGGTATAAATGTTGTCTTCTCCACAGAATTTATTGACACAATCTCTTTAACTAAGCCATTGGACAAAGCAAGTGCACTTCTCCCACTGAGGGCTGTCCCAGTTGTATTTGTATATGAAAATACTTTTATGATGGTGGGAGAGTTAACACTAACAACAGCTGTCACCTTGAAGCAAGGGTAAAATGTATTGTTTGGAGTGTAGCCTCTAATGTTCATTGCATACACCCTCACCTCCACATTATTAGGTACACCGGTACAAATGCACATTTATGCAATTATTCAATCAGCCAATCATGTAGCAGCAGTAAAAAGCATAAAATAATGCATATACAGGTCTTCATATACAGTCCTCTCTGACAGTATTGGAACAGCAAGGCCAATTCTATTGTTTTTGCTATACATTGAAGACATTTGACATCAAAAGATGAATAAGAGACGACAGATCAGAATTTCAGCTTTCATTTCCTGATCTTTACATCTAGATGTGTTAAACAACATAAAACATGGCACCTATAGTGGCAGCCCACCCAATTTTTAATTGAGCAAAAGTATGGGAACAGATATTCTTAAAGTAAAGTAAAGTAAAGTAAATAACACCTAATATTTGGTGGCATATTCCTTGCCACCCACTGACATCACAAGACTGTTGCATTTTTCTTTTGTGTTGCTTTTCCAGACTTGTACCGCGGCTTCTTTCAGTTGTTGTTTGTTTTGGGGGATTCTCCCTTCAGTCTCCTCTGCAGGAGGATGTTGCTTAACTTGGTTAAGGTCTGGTGATTGACTTGGCCAGTCTAAAACCTTCCACTATTGGCAATGCTTTTTGGGTCATTGTTGTGCTGCATGATGAAGTTCCTCCCAATTAGATTGTCTGCATTTCTCTGTAAATTGGTAGACAGATTGTTTCTGTAGACTTCTGAATTCATTCTGCTGTTACCATTATCAATTATAGATTAGTGAGCCCATTCCAGACGCAGCCATGAAAGCCCAAGCCTGCATGCATGCTTGACTGATGAGCTTGTATGTTTTGGAACATGAGCAGATCCTTTCATTCTCCACACTTTGGCCATTCCATCACTTTAGCAGAGGTTAATCTTGGTTCCAGAACTTTTGTGACTCAACTCTGTATTTCTTTGTGAATTCTAATGTGGCCTTCTGATTCTTACGGCTTTTGAGTGGTTTGTATCTCATGGTATGGCCTCTATATTTCTGCACTTGAAGTCTTTGAATGGTGGATTGTGATGCCTTCAACCCTGCCCTGTAAAGGTTGTTGGTGATGTCAATAACTGTTGTTTTGGGGGGAATTTTCACAGCTCTCACAATGATCTTTCATCAACTGCTGTTGTTTTCCTTGGCCGACCTGTTCCATGTCAGGTGGTTAGTATACTAATGGTTTCTTTCTTTTTCAGGACATTGTAAATTGTTGTATTAGATATGTCCAATGTTTTTGCAATGGCTCTGATAGATTTTCCCAATTTTCTCAGATTTAAAATGGCTTTCTTTAAGCAGCTCTCTGATCTTCATGTTTATCCGTTTTAATAACAAATGAAAAATTCACAGCAAAAACTAGGGCTCAAATCAAGAGTAGACATTCAGAGCTATTAATTCTTTAAACAAACTTAACAGGGCACACCTGAGCAACAAGAAATGCGTATCAGTCACAAGTTCAATATTTCTGAACACTTGAAAAAAATAAGATAAGATAAAATCAACTTTATTGATAACAAGCTGGGGAAATATCCTTGTTACAGCAGCTCAATTATACAAAACAGATAATAAAGAATACACATTAAATAGGAATAGAATAGAAAAAATGTCTAATATATATATATATATATATATATATATATATATATATATATATATATATATATATATATATATATATATAAATAAATAGTAGTAAAAAAATAACAATGGGTGGGTTAAAACAAAAGGTGCCATGTTCCTAAGTTGTTTAACACATCTAGATGTAAATATGAAGAAATGAAAGCTGAAATTCTGATCTATCATTATATATTGATCTTTTGATCTAAAACCCAAATGCCTAGTTCAGCCATGAAACTCTGTCCATGTGTTGATTGGCTCGCTTGACACCCATGCGCGGCCTATAAGCCACGCTTCTCCATCCACGTAACCCTTTATTATCCCGATTAACTCACCAGCTATGCTCATGCTACGAGATTTTGCATCCTAGGTTGGCAAACGCTGACTACTGATTATAAAACACTCATAAGCAACACTGGTAAATACTAATTGCTGATTAATGGCTGATGAATGACTGGTAAACACTGCCAATGATGGATAAACGCTCATTATGGCCGGTAAACCCGATAATGGCTAGTAAATGCTGCTAATGGCTGGTAATTGCCTATAACACCTGACAAATACTGATATTCACCGTCAAATGCCCTTAACAGCTGACAAAAGTCTACATACCTCAGTAAATGCTCAAATGCTGGTTTATGGCTGGAAAATCCTGATAAATGCTGATAAACAGTGAGTATGGCTCTAAAATGCTGACAATTTCCAACAAACGTTGGTAATTGCTGATAAATACAGATATACGCAATAACGGCCTGTAAAACGTATATAGTGGCTCATAAACACCAATAATGGCTGGTAAATGCTGTCTAAGGCTGATGAACGCTGGTTAACGCTCTTAAAATACTGATTATGGCTGGTAAATGCTGATAACGGTGACAAACATTGATCATTGCTGGTATGCGCTGATAAATGCCAATAACGACAGTTAACGTTATAATAGCTGATTAACACCCATAATTGCCAATAATGGCTGACAAACCCTGATAACAGCTGTTAAATGCTGATAACGGCTCATAAACACTGATTATGGCTGGTAAATGCTGATAAATGCTGACAATAGCACAGAAATGCTGATAAATGCCAATAATAGCCAAAAAATTCTGATAACATCTGACAAATATTTATAATGGCTGATAAATACTGATAAACATTGATCATGGTTGTTAGAGGCCGAAAAATGTTGATAATAGCTGGTTAAATACTGATATTATCTGATAAACATGACTGTGGCTCGTAAGGCTGATTATAGCTGGTGCTGGCCCAAATTTAGCCTATTACCCAAAGACACTTAAAATTCAACATAGAAGCAAATACTCACATCTGTAAACCCAGTCGGAGATAGAAAAAAAAGACACCAGCCATGAGTGAGAAGAAGCAAGGGTCCAGATTTTATTTCCACCTCACGAGATCCACACCAATGAGAATTCTCAGAAGTGATCTGACACCTGGAGCTCAAGCTCCAGTATTTATACTGTGTTTACACAGTAGATAACCAATATATTTTAGAAAGACTATGATTTCAATACCAAAAGGGTTAAAAAGAGCTCATCTACATTACCATGATGTTTTGAAAAAGGCTTATCAAATTTACCATGATGTTTTGAAAGAGGACTTTCTGACTACCATTAGGATTGAAAGTGGGAGAGAGAGAAAACAATTTAAGAGAGACCTTAGTGTCATGTTGTTATCTCATAATGTTATGTGTGTGCGTTGGGGCCTTTGTGTGTGTTATGTCTGCATGCCTGCCCTTGACTGTACAAGAGTGTGTGTGTTTCTCAGCCTGCCCTCCTCAGCTCTTATATTTCTCTATGACTAATAAACCATAGTGTGTTACTCTAAAAGATCTTAAAGTGTGAATCCAACCAGTCCTGTGAATTTTCAATAAAATTACATATTACTCATACTAGGTCTCCCTCGTGTTTATTTCATGTAATTTTTATCCACAACACTGGTAAATGCTGATAATACCTGATAAACACTAATCATGGCTGGTAAACACTGATAATAGATGATAAATACCAATAAAGGGTGATAATGGCTGATAAATACTGATCATGTCTAGTACATGCTGACGAATGCCGACAATAGCCAATAAATGTTGATAAATGCTGATAATCACTGATTAACACTGATCACGGCTGGTAAACCGGCTGATCAATGCAGATAAATGGCGATAATGGCTGGTAAACATGATTAAACATTGGAAAGCGCTGTTTAATGTTCATGGGGGGCATCAATTCCACATTCAATTATTTAAAGAACTGCTAGGTGGTGCTGGGTTTAGTAGCAACGTCCCTTTTTTCACATTTGCCCCATAGTGATCCAGCAGATGCCAGTACAGTAGATTATCCATTCGACTGCCTATCATTTAATAATAAATAAATAAATAAGTAAATAAATAGAAACCTTGACCCACACTCACCCCGACATGCACTCACACGATGATCTGCACACCTATCGAGTCTAAACCTAGATTTCAGCCAGTTACACATAGCCTCTAAGTCACAGTAAATAAGTTCTGGGCTACCCGGTCCAGGCACACACACTCAGCTAGGCCACTAGATGAAATATCAACACATTGGACTAGTTCAGTAGAATTAAGCTATTCGGTAAAGCAGGCCCGGGCACACATAGCTAGTACACACTCAGGTTCTATGGCTCCTCGAAGCAACAGCAGTGCATAAGCCTTGCCATTCAGATCTTCATCATCTGCATGCATTTCAGTACAGCCTGCCCACTTAGTTTTGGGGGGGTCCCCCTTCCACACCTTTTGCAGCAGCAGCAGCATGCTTCTCTTCTTTTGTATATCTGTGCATGTCTATCAGAGCAAGTATTCATACTTGCTCAGCAGCAGCAGACTCCATTCCTATCTATAGAAGCTCACAATCTCATTCTGTGAATTTCAGCCATGAAACTTTGCCCACATGCTGACCAGCTCCCTCGACGCAGCCCATCAGCCACGCTTCTCCATCCATCTAACCCTTTATTATCCTGACTAACTTGTCAGCTATGGCCTGTGCGTGCTACAAAATTTTGCATCCTACCCTCCTCCTCCCCACCATCACTGTCTAGAGCTGCCTATCTATGATCTATCTATGATGATACACATCAGAGCAAGCATTCATACTCACTCAGCAGCAGAGTGGCAGATTTAGTTCCCCAAAACCAAACCTATATACACTCCATTCCTATATATTAAAGCTCACAATCTCATTCTGGGAGTTGTTATATCTAAAAATGTCTTAAATGTATAGCAAAAACAATAGCAATTGGCCTTGCTGTTCCAATATTTGGGAACAGGTTTGAAGCACTACTATTGTTATTCAGCATACTTATTAGTGGTGCTTGAAAAGCACTACTATTGCTCTCTTGCATGCTAAAACATGCTAGCATGATGCTAAAACATGCTAGCATGATGCTAACACATGCTAGCATAACGCTAAAACATGCTAGCATGATGCTAAAACATGCTAAAACATGCTAGCTTGATGCTAACACATGCTACCATGATGCTAAAACATGCTAAAACATGCTAGCATGATACTGAAAGGTCTAGTTATTATTATTATTATTATTATTATTATTTTATTATTATTTTTTTTTTTTACTATTGTATGTCTGTTATACATTTCTAGATGTTCCTAGAAGGAACTCTGAACTACAGTTCCAAGCAGCCACTGCACCTCACTACATCACAGTCACATGACCATCTGCACCTTAATCACTTTCTTGTTAATGAGCACTCGTGTATATAGCGTGTATATACTGTATACATGTGTATATAGTGCACATAGTTTGTCTTTCATTGCCGTTGTCTTTGTTTCTGTGTTTATTAGGTCTTTGGTTTATGTTTAGTCTTTGCCATAGTGTTTTGCCACAAGGTCTTGGTGTCTTTTATGTTTTTGTTATGGTCTTTATTAAACTTATTATCTGCACTTGTAACCGTATCCAAATTGTGACAATATGCTTCCACCCCCACACCAAGATACACTTACATTCACACATCACACACATACACACACATACACAAATATATATAATTACAGGAGTTATCAGAATAGACTTGTCAAGTTGGCTGTTGATATATATGTTTGTTTGTCTTGGTTGTTTTGCATTTCTGACATGTAAATAGTGTCATAGTCTTTCTTTCATAAATTAAAAAAATATATATATATATATATATCGGTGCACACCTATAGTGCTTGTCGTTAAATCCAATGGACAGGTGCCTATATGCGTCGACTTAAACAAAATTGAACTAGAATGTAAATAGGGAACGATTTATACTACTGATGACTAAGAAATACTTGTAAAATTAACAGAGGCCAAAGTGTTCACCTGACTAGACACCACAAGTGGGTTTTGCCAGATACTTTTTTAAAAGACTTCCTTTCTGCATCAGCATTGCTCCTGAGATCTTTCAGTGAAAAATACATGAGCTGCTGTCAGGCCTGGAAGGAGTTCAAGTATACATGCATGATGCGATTGTATGTGGGTCAACCATACAAAAACATGATACACTAAAATGAGCAATGGAAAATATTAAACTCGCTGAAGTTAAACAAAGACAAATGCATGTTTCTACAAAATGAGCTGCATTTCCTGGGTCAGTTCGTCAATGAGAACAGAGTTCGGACTGACCCCGAGAAAGTCAAAGTTATCGCCGAACTCAAACCCCCAAAGAACGTGCGCGAACTAAAGAGAGTGTTGGGGATGATTAATTATATGTGAAAATACATACATACATAACTTAGCACTAGCGTTGCTGAGTTACAGAGCCACTCCCACTTCGGCAACCAACGTGAGCCCAGCAGAGCTTTTGATGGGATGAAAGCTCGGTACTAAGCTGCCAATTCTAGACCGCACCTCATTCCGAAGTGGCCGGATCAGAGATGAGGGAAGATGATGCTGCTAAGCAACAATACGCAAAGGCGAAAACGTTGTGAACTCTGTCAACAACAACAACAGTGAACTCTGAAACTGTAGTACTGTTTGTTTCCCAGGTCACAAGCACTACAACTAACGAACTGTTCAAACGGTCAGTGTTGAATGTTTAATATGTTTGTGAAGAACAGTATTGCTAAATGTGAGAAATTATATGATACAGATGTGTTTTGTTATGTATGCATGATATTTAAATATTCAGGAGAGACAACTGGAAACCGTGAAATACACAGCATTTGATCAATATTCAGAGACAGTGTTAGGTATGCTCACTGTGTAATGTTTCTGATAATCCATACATTCTCCTGTTAAATGTTATTACAAATTCATAAAAGGGGGAGGTGTCAGAGTGTTATGCACTTGAACAGGGAAAACCCCACCCAGAATATTAACATAGGGGATGACGCTATTGCGTGGGAGTAAGAGGAAGTTAGTTAAGAAGGCAAAGGCTAAACAAAGAAAATGCACATGCACAAGGACCACTGTTAATTTTCCTCTAATTTAATAAAACTGATTGTAGCTGCACCACTTGCCTCTTTTCATTGACAATCTCTACTTTTGTCATATTAATTTTTCCCAAATTAATATTAAGAATATTGTTCCTTCTATGAATTGCTACTATTTTTAATTGTTACTGTAATTCGCCTTCAAACAAGTCATATTTAGTTTAAGAATGGACATGTTTTAGTCATTTTCGTTATCTTGACACATTGCACTAGCAATAAAAAATTTACTAATTTCTCCGTCCATCTGCTAGTTCCTTGACAACCTTGAGTGTCTCTGGCTCAGTGGAACAAATAGAAAATTAAAATGTATTGAATTTAGATTTATAAGCATTATGGTAAATCACAAGGAAGAACCAAAATTCCAGGTGTTGGAGTCACAGAAAATTTACATCCATTTTGGGTCATTTGCCCAAAAAAATTTGGGAACCCCTAAGCTATTGTCAGGTCTCTGCTGTAGAAAAGAAATCTTGACACATCAGGTGCTTACTGAAGATGAATGAACAATGAAACCCTTTATAAATCTGAGTTCCTGCACACACACATATGCACATTCATTCACACCTAGGGACAATATAAAGTAGCCTATATCTACCTACAGGCTTGTTTTGGGGAAGTGGTAAGAAATGCATCTGGACAGAGGAAGAAAAAGGGAAGCTCATCACAGACAGTAACCCAGGGTCAGGATCTAGCAGGAACCCTGGAGCTGTGACATGGCAGTCCTAACCCCTACACCACTGTGCCAACCCTTTTATTGCTCATGTTATTGAAACTTGTTTATTTTGTATGTTACCATGAATATTGCAGTATTTGATTAAATGTTAACAATTACAGCACAGATTTTGTTTTTTTTGTTTTTATATATATATGTTTTTGTATTTTTATGTATTTTGTATTTGTATTATATAACTAGCATAACTGAAAAGCTTTGTTTGTGCTGAATCTGATGATATATAGGATAGCGTTATCATAGCTATTACTATTTAACACTGTTAACTTCTGATCACCATCACTGAGATCTGGTGTTTCAGTGGTGTGTACTTGCTTCAGTGGAGATGCAGTGTTAGCCAGAACTACCACAGTATTGACCTGTCAACAGAGCAACCGCAGACAGGTCATTTTCAATTATCTAGCTGACACTGTCATTACAGGGAGTAGAGGCCCACTGTCACTCTGCACGCATATATGCACATTTTTTTCCACTTCAGTTGAAGGAGCCAAAATAGATTTCTTCAATGCTCCAGATGGACTAGGATGTATTAAAATGTGTGTGTGTGTGTGTGTGTGTGTGTGTGTGTGTGTGTGTGTGTGTGGGTGTGTGTGTGTGTGTGTGTGTGTGTGTGTGTGTGTGGGCACCAAACAGAGGGTACATCCAGATCCTGAGGGATATCCAATGAAGTGAGATAACTCAATAATAAATAAGCTAGGCTTATTTTAACAATCCTGGGTAATTTACATTAATTTACACCAAGAAAGAGTGTTGGCCTAATCATAAATGTGAATACACTAGGATAAGTACGTAGTAAAAGCCTATAGTTAACTAAAATGGACATTTGTTGATGGTATGCATAGTAAATGGATATATGGACAATAAGACCTCCCAGTAATTAATCTAGAAAGTTAATTAATTTTGTGATTTTGCGATCGCAGAAATTAATGCAAAATCAAAGACCTTGCAGTTTTTCTAAATTACTGCAGATTTTCCACAGACTTGGGCCTAGACGGATAATGTGATGATATCATAATGCACATTCATCCAAAGCCCTCTTCGATTCACATGCATTGAACATGAGCACAGCTAAAATGGCTCATTTACCAACAAACATCACTGAAAGACCATGCAAAACAATTTAGTGCAATTGCAATTTTGCCCATTGGAGTAGTTTTCCGCAAAAAAGCACAAACAACTTTGTGGTTAATTGTATACAAGTGATATCCAAAATAACCAAGTGTATAAAAACAGTAGGATACAATGTAGGATATTGTATAAGCAACTAAAGTGTATAGAAAACCCTGTTTAGGAAGCAGAATGGACCATAGATTCTGAAGTTACAGTATTAAACATTACTAGCCCTACATTTCATGCAGCACCTGGTGCAGGAAAGTACTATTTCACTTTACGTCACAAAGCATATGCATTGTTTAATTGTCACGCCGTGAGACGTAAGGGAGCAGCAATTGCAGTTGAGAGCTTTTATTAAAGGAGGCAGGCAGACAAATCCAAAACGTGAAACAGATGCGTGGTCAAAAACAGGCAGTGGGTCGGGCGATCAGCAAACAGGCATAAATGGGGAAAAGCAGGAATTGAAGTCACTGTCACAGAAAACAGAGTCAAGACACAAAACAAGAAACATGGACTATAACTATGAACTGGGAGCAGGAAACACCAGCGTGGTCTAGGTAATCTAATCTAACATTAAACTAACTAAATCAATCTATTTTAACTATACTATATCTAATACTCCGTGAGGTGTACAGGGACGCGAGCGGTACATATCCCGAACATAATCAGCGCTAAGTGCTGAAAGCCAATAAAGCCATACCACCGAACAACAACCAATGACAAAACAGGGAGGAGACAGAACAGAAACAAAACAAACGCATGTGTCCACAGTAAAACAGTGTCACGGTTATCAACATCCGAAGAGCATGCGCTCCCTGAGCACTCGTGCACGTGGCTCGTGCACCCTCCGGCTCTCCGAGCGCGCTGCCAGAAGGGGAGATCGTGACATTAATTCTCTTTGCAAGTGTTGCTTTTCTTTACAGACATACTAAAATGTTCTACTAAGATGCAAGTAAGTTTAGGGTATGCCGTGAAATTTAGAAGAGTTACCTTGCACTTAAGTGCTTCCTTATGAATTCCTAATAAATTGATTACAATTGTCTGGCCACTGTGACATTCTTACCACAAAGAGGCATTTTTGATATTGCTGCTACGTATGCTAGTTGAAGGCCACATGGAGCTGTAAGGGACATGTACTGTGTAAGTAATTCTCCAGAAAGTATTATGCAATATTTTATTATATTTATTGTATGCCTCAGCTAAAATCTAAGAAAATTACCACTTACTTCTTTTACCACTTACCACTTACTTTTTCCCCAATCCATCGTTCTATTTCCCACTGAAGGGTTGCTTTCCTTACTTCAGTTTCCAGAGCAAATACAATTTATAGGCACCCACATTTGCTTCCTTTCACAATTATAAATTTAAGGACAAGTTATGATACATTTGTGGTTAGATGCACAAGTGCCACACACATGCTCTCTTGCTGTGGTGTGAGCATGAGATGTTTCTATGTGCTTCTTTCATCCTGTACAAAGGAAATATTGAAATCATGAAGTACGCAATCATTCACAAGATTATTGTCACTAGTCCTTAGAGCTGGCCTGTCAGAGCTTCTTAAGCAATTTCCAATGTGTTGCCTTTGTCTTGCAATAATATCTTTAAACTTATCACAAAGTGTTAGAAATTTTCAAGAAGTTACTGTCATTTTGTAATACAGATTCTTACTATCAGCAATGCATTATGGGCTTCTTGTTGTTTAGATGGCTGTAAAGAATGAACTAGCAATCAATTTACAGTAAACTACCGTTATCTAAAAGCATAATAGGTATTCACATTTGAATGTTAATCATTTGAACTTCTGAACAGGATTAAATTGTGGCATTTCCCCACTTCAAGGTGTTTGTGAAACAATGTGAAATAATATTTTTTTTTTTAACATTTAATTTCATACCAGGTTAATTTGATTGCAGATGCGTTCATGTGGGTCTGAAGTTTGAGAATTGTAGCATTAACCAGGAATAGAAAATATTTTTTTCTTTTATAATGACAAATAATTAACACAGTGTTTGTCCTATACAACATGAAGTGTTTAACCTATTATCATGAAAAGTATATATGATCATATACATGCTATTAAATATATTAAATCAGTGACCACGCAAGAAAACTGACTTTCCTGCTGCTTCCTGGACCTGAAAAGTACCACCAGATCATTCGGTCACCAAAGGAGTGGGCAAAAAGATCACACAACTGTTAGTAGCAAGCTAGTCTTGGTGTTTGTATATATTAACATTATAAAATTTCATCATCTTGCTTACATCAATTTTACAGCTAAAGTTGTGCATTTATCCCTAGTTAGTTCCAAGTTAACCTTTTTAACGTTACCTAGTAGCCTATGCTTTAAGACAGGGGTATTCAATTCAAATTTGGAGTGTACAGATGCATAATTCTTCCTTACAAAGGTCTGGATGAGTTTCTAACATGCTCAATTGAGACAGCAGTTACGTTTTAATGCTTAACCATTAATGATTAGTTCATGGCTAATGAAACAAAATAAGACACATCACATAAATAAAAAGGACAGTCATACACTCCTGATGCTGAGGACAATACAGGAAACATCACAGACATAGGCACCCCAACTACCCTGTCCCCCTCCACCAGCACATTCATAACATCAACCCCAGGCTGCCCAAGGCATGTGCCACACAGCTTGAAGGTGTGTTTCAACATCTCTTCAATCCTTCCCTAAGGCTGAAAAAGGTGCCCCAACTGTAGAAGACCTTCTGCATTGTTCCAGTGCCCAAGAAAGGTCATCCCAGTACCTCAAATGACTACAGACCTGTGGTTGTGGTGCTGACCTCACATGTCATGAAGACCTTCGAGAGACTGGTTCTGAGGCACCTGAAGCTGATCGTAATTTACTTTCCTTGATCCGTTGCAGTTCGCATACCAGACCTAAATCAGTGTGGACAATACGGTAATCTATGTACTGCATAGGGCTTACTCTCACCTGGAGAGGCCGGGAAGCACGGTGAGAATCAGGTTTTTAGATTTTTCTAGTGCATTTAACACCATCCGGCCCCCTCTGCTTGCAGAAAAGCTCTCAGACATGCGGGTAGACCCCTGGATGGCCTGGTGGCATGGTGGCCTGGATCATGGACTATCTTACTAGCAGACCACAGTATGTCTGACTGCAGGGCAGCCTGCCAGATGTGGTGATGTGCCACACCGGCGCACCTCAAGGAACTGTCCTTTCACCTTTTCTATTCACCATATATACCTCTGACTTTATCTACAGCTCTGGAACATGCCACCTCCAGAGATTCTCTGATGACTCCTCCATCATGGGCTGCATCAGTGAAGATAAGGACGAGGAGTACAACGGTGTAGTGGAGAGCTTTGTCAGATGGTCTGAGGATAACCACCTTCAGCTCAACATCGGCAAAACCAAAGAGCTGATGTTGGACTTCCGATGAAGCAGAAATCCCCCAACACCTATTACCATCCAGGGGGAGGAAATAGAGATGGTGGACTAGTACAAGTTCCTGGGAGTGCACATTAACAGTAAACTGGACTGG
Source organism: Ictalurus punctatus (assembly GCF_001660625.3). Taxonomy (NCBI): domain Eukaryota; kingdom Metazoa; phylum Chordata; class Actinopteri; order Siluriformes; family Ictaluridae; genus Ictalurus; species Ictalurus punctatus. Next base: position 26,047,352 of record NC_071284.1, read on the forward strand.
TCGGAAAACACTGAAGCTCTCTGCCAGAAGGGAAAGAGCAGACCCCTTTTTTCTAAGGAGGATCAGGTCCTTTGACGTGAGCAGCAAGCTACTGAAGATGTTCTATCAGTCTGTGTTAACCAGCTCCCTGTTTTTTGCTGCGACGTGCTGGGCAGGTGCAATTAAGGCTGGGGAGGCTGACAAACTCAACAAGTTGGTGAAGAAGGCCAGCTCTGTTGTTGGTCACAAACTGGACAATCTGGAGACATTGGTGGAGAAGAGAATGAGAAATAAAATCAGGTCCATTCTGAGAAACCCCTTCATCCACTGTATTCTGAGCTGCAGCAGATGGAGCCACAGGCTGATACCCCCCCCCCCCCCCCCCCCCCCAGATGCAAGACGGAATGCTTCAGATGTTCCTTTGTGCTTACAGCCATCAGACTGTACAACACCTAACCACCCCCTCCCTTGACATTACTTTACTACACTACACATATGCTACTACATTGTTGTAATATGGGTACCATATTGTGCTATTTACATTGCATACACATCACTACTTCATAGTTATGCATATATGTCTACCACATTAGCAGAGTCAGGTGATCATTGCAAGACACTGAAGCCCAGGTTCGAATCCATGTCCAAACTGTAATATCGAATTAATTTTGCGAAATAGACCACCCTACCACAGCACACACATCCTGTAAGGGTAGCCCTTTGGATAAAACCTTTAAGGAGGCGACCCCCATAGTAGAATGATGCCCAGAGGCGTAGCGAGACTGCGTGCCTCACAAGCAATAGAGGTTGTTTCCACTATCCAACTACAGATGTGCTACTTCGACACAGCATCACCTCTACTGTCGCCGCCAAGGTAGACCAGCAACTGCTCTGACTTATGCCACTGGCCAGAGCAGTGGACATAAGTAAAGAGAGCCCTTACTGGACACAGTAAGGTGCAATTTTTCATGCAAGAAATTAGGTAGGTGCAGTTTCTCTTGTTCTGGTGTGAGGAATGGAGGGCAGAAAGCCTGCAACACTACCAGCTGGGCTGCAAATGTAGGCACTTTAGGAATATAATCCTGCCTAGGATATAGGAAGATCTTAGCTAATCTAGATGCAAAGTCAAGGCAGGAAGGGTCAACAGAGAGCACTTGTAGATCTCCTACTCACTTGAGAGATGTCAGAGCCAGCAGAAGAGCTACCTTTAGAGTAAGAAACTTCTCTGAGGCTGACTAAGGGCTCAAATGGGGAGCATGACAGACCTTCCAGGACCACAGAGAGGTCCCAGGAAGGTATGCATGGTCTGAAGTTGAGCCACAGCTGCCTGACACCATGCATAAACCTCAATGTTAGAGGATGTTGCCCCACAGAGGATCCATCAATAGGGCATGGGTGGCCAAAATGATGGCCGTGTAGACCCTAATTGTATAAGGAGCCAATCCCACTGAAAAACATCTCTTTAAGAACTCCAGGACTGAAGCTATTGTACAGTTTACTGGATTTAACTGATGTTCCTCACACCACGAGACAAAAAGTGGCCACTTGAGTGCACACAGTGTTCTCATGGATGGTGCTCTAGTGTTTACAACCTCAGTTGAGAGACCAGAATCTATGAGCCGATGCCCCTCAGGGGCCAGACCCACAGTTTCCATAGTTCTGGCTAACAGTGATACATCAACCCTCTGGCTTGAGACAGTAGATTCCTGCAAACTGGAATTTCCAGGGAGTGCCGTCTAGCAAAGATATTGTCTCCATAATATGTAGACGGTCTTGGCGAACTCTCACTAGAACATGTAGGAGCAGAGTGATCGAGGAAAGGTGTACAAGTGTGTGCCATGGCTTCCAGCCCCAGTGGTGTGGGAGGAGTGAGGGTAAACCTCAGTGGGCAGTGTGTTGTTTCTTCTGAGGCAAACACATCCACTTCCACTTGGCTGAAACTCCGCCATATGGACTCCATCACTTGTGGAAGGAGTCTCCCTGGGCCTCAGCCCCTGCCTTGACAGGATGTCTGCCCCCACATTCCGGTTACCCGGAATTTACATTGAACTCGCTGACAAAAACTTTCCCTCCACCCAGAGAAGAATTAGTTGCACCTGTCTGAACAGGGGGTGCAAATGTAACCATCCCTGGTGGTTGATATCAGACCACCGCTGTATTGTCTGTCACAACTAACACATGGTGACTTCTCAATTGAGGATGAAAGAATTTCAGTGTAAAAATTATGGCCTGCATAAGCATAAAGGCAATTTATATGCCACTCTAGATGAGGGCCACTTGAGAGACCATGAGCTGGATGGCCGTCTAAGACCACACCCCAGCCCATGAGGGAGGTGTCTGTTATTACCTTCTTGCGATAAGGTGATGCCCTGAGAGTGTGATCCAAGACTAGAAACTGGGGACACCTCCAAATTCTCAGAGCACCTAGGCATCGCCATGTGACACTGATTGCTCTCAGAAGTTTCGTCTTCTGATAAAACCCCCAAATTTTCAGCCACCAATGAAATGGTCTCATGTGCAATAGGCCCAATGGTATGACGCTGGCTGCTGCTGCCATAAGGCCCAACAGTTTCTCATAGAGACTGGAGGGGATGCCCAGACCCAGCTTTATCTTTCTCAATATTGATAGGATTGACCCTACGTCTGTTGGGGATAGAAATGCTCTCATCGTAGTAGAATCCCATTTAACCTCTAGAAAAGTTGTCCTCTGCACTGAAGAAAGCATACTTTTCTTGGGGTTCACCCTGATCCAAAAGCTCCTCATGTGGATGACAACAACATCTCGATGTTGAATAACCAACTCCCTGGATCGTGCTAGAATTAACCAGTCATCCAGGTAGTTTAGTACATGGATGCCCTGGAGTCGCAAGGGAGCCAGAGCGGCATCCATGCACTTTGTGAAGGTGCGAGGGGATAAGTCTAGACCGAAGGGAAGCACCTGAGATTGATACGCATTGACTCCAAAACATGAACAACATGAACTTCCTGTGACTGGGCAATATTTCTATGTGGAAATATGCGTATTTTAGATCTATTGTCACAAAACAGTCTGTGAACTGAATCTGTGGAACGACACGTTTAGGCATCAACATCTTGAACCTGTTTATCCAAAAAGTATGGTTCAGATGACACAGATTTAAAATTGGCCACATACTCCCATTTTTTTTGTGGACCAGGAAAAAATGGCTGTAAAAACCTCCCTCAGAGAAAGGGTACAAATTCTCTGGCCCCTTTGTTCAAGAGGGATCTTACTTCCTGAGTTGACGTCGGGCTCTTCTCTGTGCTGACTACTGTGCTGGGCAGACCTCTGAATCGAGGGGGGGTGGGGTGGGTCTCAAGCTCTGAACTCGACCCGGTAACCCTTTTCTATGGTGGACAGAACCCATGGAGACACATTTTGTAGTAGTTTCCATGCTGCCAGATGGTCTTTTAGTGATGTTAATTCTTAAACATTCTATTGGAGGGAAAGCATCAGATTTTCATTGCCCTGTGAGAACTGTGAAGCACACGCAACAGTGAGTTCCCTTTGAAAGGGATCAATGACCTTTTTATACATTTATCTGCTCTGATAGAGAATTTTTTTTTCCAAGTACTCATTTTGTTACTCTAAAATACTGTACTGGGTCTGCATCTGGACTGTGGTCTTTCAATTGATGACCCCTCTTATAAAGTCTCAGATTAGTTTTATTTGTTATATATGTGTAATGTTATTACACAAGATAAATCATCCCCTTACCCTAAGCCAAGCTAACATTAGTCCTAGCTAGTTTACCAACCGAATGAAAAAACTATTGTAATTTTATTAGGTATCTATCTAGTTAGCTAGTCAGAGTCTGGTGCTAATATATGCCTTGTGATATCATACAAGTTAGGTAGATAGCTAGGTAGCTAGCCAATACTCCATGTGCTTCAAACATGCAAGGAGTTTCACTGTTTGTTTTTTTTTTTTGTATGTTTGTTTGTTTGTTTCTATTGACATTATTGTTTACAGACATCTACAGATGGTTTTTGTGTTCTTGACAGCTGTTAAACATTTGTGTTTGACTAGTAACTGTCACCTGTAACCTTGACTCAGAATAAGATTCACTTTTTTTCATAAATGTAATAGTTTTTCAACATTCAGGCTATTTTATTGCTTTTTTTATGTATTCTACATTGTGCTTCTTTCCACCCAAGCTCCTGCCTGTTGAGACACACATATCCAGTATCATTGTCACAAGCTACTATAATGTGTCTATTTTGTTTATCTGGCTATAGACAATGCTTCCCTGTCAGTTTTGTAGACATTACTGTAATGTCAAATTAGCCTTCATCCAGCATAGAAAAGTCACTGTCATATTCGCAGTCTATCACAAAAAACATACCAAAGGGAGGGCTATAGAACAATTTGTAGCTGATTAGTTTGTCACATTAACTTTTTCACATTTTATAGCTCTTACTAATAAAGGAACAACAATATCTTGTTCTATTGGACAAAGGTATTTTAAGTAATTCCAACATTTACATCACATTTGTCCAGGAAACATAAGAAATGGCCAGTATAAAGATTTATTGATAAATAAAAAAAATTAATAGTTACTTAGAACTAAAACAGCCTGTTTCACATCTCAGAACATCATCTGAGGTATATGTAGACTCTTGCAATCAGTCTGAAGATTTTACAGACTGTGGCTTATTAGGTGGGAAACAATCTGGTATTTTAGCAGATAATGTAGAATAATCTCAATTTTTTTTAGACAGCCTTTATCTGTTTTACCTGAAATTGAATTATTTCTTCCATCTACAACTGTTCAAACTATAATTGAAGGCTTCCAAGATATACATGACATGAGCCAATTGAACCTGCTTTACAAACTGTGAAAAATAAACTACTTTTGAATTTTCATTAAGAGAAGGACATTAAGGGATTTATGGATGTGCTGAATACATAATATATTCTCAAGCATTGCAATATAAATGCAGCCAGTGCCCATATTTCTAGGCCATAACAATTGGGGGAAAGAGTGCTTTGCTCATTATGTTCGCATTAAACAAACATTACAGTCACTTTTTTAGTGTGACTCAGTTAGGCAGCAACATGAGCAGACACATTCAGCTTGCATTAAAAAATAAGATGTTTTGGAAGATATTTGAGATAGCAGGAACATTACAAAAAATGATTTGCTCAAAGATGAATCATTGGTTAGCATGTTTGCCGGCAGGATTATGTCCATGGCTGATGACCTTTTTGAGGATATTGTTTCATTTGACCTTGCTTTGTTTATGAAGCATCTTGTGTCAAAAGAGAAACAGTTCACATATGTAAAACTGAATCGCTGCTTTGTTCAGTTTAAATATTTGTACAATGATGCAAACAACAAACATTTCATCAAAGAAGTGGTAGGTGGTCATGCTGCCCAGAACTGGTGTCTGCCTAGGCTATTGCCTATTTTGTTGGGTGATAAGATTAAGATTCCATGACAGTGAAGTGTGGCAGCTGTTTCTCAAACTTAGAGAATAGTGGTTGCTCTCTGTGTGCCTGCCATCTCAATGGGCAAAATAACATATATGTTAGTCCTAATAGATTAGCATTTACACTGTCAAATGATCCTGAATCCATATTACCCACTAAAGCCAAAGCACCACTACATTTACCATTATCCACGGCTTATTGCTAGTCTTAGGATGCTCATGCAATGAAATGAAGGGAAAGTTACAATTTTAAGAACTTGTGTGTAACACTACAGGAAAAAAACATTAGCTTCTCCAAGCTTATTTTAGTGCTGGTAATTATCTTTCCACAACATGTTGTTGTAGAACGAGGAACAGATTTACCCCTTATTACTACAAGTTTGTAATAGAAAATAATAGAAAATTATTTGCTCACAAGAATCTATCAAGGGTACATTACAAAAAAAAATTATCCATGCCGTGACCAAATGATGTTGGTTGGGTCACATAGGGTGCTTTCTAAAGTTTACTATAGCAATTTGGTGTTAGTGGAGACTTAGTTTAACTTACTAGCCATAGGAATGTAATTTCCTTTTTCTATGTTCCATATACTTGCAGTGCAGTTCCATAAACTTGCAATTGCAATCCTTGCAATGCAGTTTTGGTCAGCTTGGTTCATGTATTTGCCTATATCCAGGTTCTACCTGTTGAGATCTAGCAGCCCAAGTTGCCAAGCTTGCTCCTCCAGCATAAACTAGCCAGACTCATTTCAAGTACCATGGCTGGAAATGCCACCTGATTTACAGTCTGCAGTTTCAAAAAGTGTTGTAGACAAAATGAGAACATTTTAAGGCAATCCAACCAAAGCCTAATGTCAAATTGTGGCAGGGCATATAGTAAACCAGTATCCCAGGAGTTATGCCAATTACCTTGATAATGGAAAGACGTTAATGGATGTGGATTTTAATCCCTCTTGATGCAGCTGAAGACTACAGTACAATATGCAAGTAGAAACTATACTCTAGCAAGGCACATAGCCCAGTGAGCCTCAACAAAAATCAACAAAGCAAGCATGGGACGCTCTGATACTTATTGATGCACCAGAGGTCAGCCAGCCTTTCTTCAAAATGAACCTGAAAATAGTATGGAAGAGAAACTGAAATATCAAAAATAATGGAGATATATGGAAATATTCATCAGCATCTCAAATAGGAGAGATCAAGACATTAATGGAGACTACTTACTGCCATCAATGAAAGACAATCAATGCCACACCAGCTCTGTCCCTGGGAGACCAGAAAAACAAATGGCTATTCCTGTTCATCCAGAAATATATATAATCATATTTTGAACTTCTTACTAATGTCCTAATCATGAGATTGATGGAACAATGGAGAAAACTACAGTCATTTAAAAAAAAAAAAAAATAAGTACAGACCATGGAAATTGTTGCCTTTTTGACATATGTGGACAAGCAAACATTTAATCCTCTTTGAACCGGAGCTGATTAATGAAGTTGATACACTCTATCAAATTACATGTAAAATTAACATTTTTCACAATTTAAAAGATATTATCTGACAGAAATATTCTTTGGTGAGCAAAAAATCAGAAAAGCTGTGCCCACTGCAGCCTCAGATTCAGATTCCTGTTCTTTGCTGACAGGAGTGGAGCCCAATGTGGTTTTCTGCTGTTGTAGCCCATCCATCTGGGCTACAGCATCAGGAACCTGAGGTTGCAGATGTATATCCCCATGTATCCCCATGCACAATCCTTTTTTTCTGCTTTATGCTTTTAGCTACAGGAACAATTCAACAAGAAAATTTGACTGGCATTTCACAACCAGAAATGAGCATTAGATTGCGCACATGCATGCACACATAAACACACACACACACACACACACACACACACACGCACACGCACACGCACACACACACACATATCCAAAAAAAATCACACTGGGTTGTTTACCATTTATGGCAATTTGGGGGTAGGATTTATCATAGCTGTGTGTACGCATATATAGTAATTGCCAATTTTCTTGTGCATACTGTTAGTTATTATGCACAGCCACAGAACATGTTTTATGCACACTTTGATAACGAAGACACCTGATCCAGTGGTCAGAGCAATGCCAGCAGGCCTTTGTGAGTGCTCTTTCAGGCTCTATTTGGACCATGCTCCCCTGCAGACGCTTGAAGGATGCCAACAAGTTAACATGCCAACATTCATTGGTATTTAGCATTACAGACTTTTAAGTTCACAGTGGTCCCCAGGCCAGGGAGCAGATGGTAGTGTCTGATTTTCAATCACAGGCTGGATATCAGCCAAGGTTCCTTGTTCTTTGGAACATGTAAATCAAACCTTTACATGCCCAGCTAGCAGGGAACGTTCTCGAAACTTTGGATAACATTAACTACAAGTTCTATCAATTTTTTAAACAAAACATATTAATCTAATGTTCAAAGAATGTTTTAAAGATGTTTTCTCATTTAAACTAATGTTCTTATAAGGTTAAGATATACAATTTTAACTGTAACATTCAGAGGATGTTTTGAGCATGTTGTCAAGGCCACAGATTATGTTTCATGACAACAAAGGACGAGCATTCTCACCGCAACATTCGAAAAATTATTTGAGGATGTTATTGAGATGACAGAATGTTTTTTTTTTTTTAAATAAAACGTTCCTGTAATGTGATATTTTAACAAAGGTAGAACATTTTGCCAACAACATTTTTATGATGTTTGTGAGTTGTTGTTTAGGTAACAGACTGTAGAATGTTCTTTTATAAAATATTGGCATAATGTTTAGGGATGCACCGAATGTTCGGCAGCCGAAATTATTCAGCCAAAAATAGCAAAAAAAAGCATTTTCGGTGTTCGGCCGAATAAGTGAAAAGGCCAAATAAATTTGAGCAAACAATGACGTGTTTGATGATGCGACCAAATAGCCTAGCAACCAGAGTGAGATGCGCGAATGTCATCACCTCGATGAGGGGGCATGTGCATGCACGAGCTACGTGCATGAGCTACGTGCTCCTCGGATGTTTACTGTGGACACGTGTTGTTTTGTTTCTGCTCCGGAGTATTCTGTCACGTCGCAAGACGTAAGGGAGTAGAGTACGGAAGCAGGTAAAGACGTATTTATTTAAGGGCAGGCAGACAAATCCAAATCGTAATCCAAAAAACATAGTCAAGACAGGCAAAGGGTCGGGCTATCGGCAAACAGGCATAAACGGAGGAAAACCAGGAATCAAAGTCGACAGGGTCAAAACACAAAACAAGAAACATGAACTAGTACTATGGACTGGGACCCGGCAGGGACTTAATGAACTAATCTATAGTTTAAACTAACTAAATCTATCAAGGAACATAACATTAACAACGTATCTAACTATACTATATCTACTATAATATTCCGCGAGGTGTACAGGGATGCGAGCGGAATATATATCCAATATAATTGGCCGTATATAACCAAATAGAACCGTTTTTTGCACTCTTGTCAATGCACTTTTTAATGCAATTTTTTGTTGTAGGCTACAGAGTGTTACATTTTTTCAGCGGTCAGTTATAGGCCTAACATCGGCTATTCAAGGTGGGCTCAAAGATGACCACATAAAAATATTTTTATTTTACTAATTTAAAGTTATATTGTGCCTTATTGGTAGCCTATGCCTGGTGGAATGAAAAAAAAATGTTCAGTGTTAAATAAATATTTTGAAATTGTAGATTTTGTAATTGATTTTTTTCTTTGAAAAAAATCAGGGCCTTCGACTTTCAGACAAGTTTTTCATTATATTCAGTTTCGGCTTGGGCTAAGAATTTTCATTTCGGTGCATCCCTAATAATGTTTCTTAATAACAAAGGAAGAACATTTTCAAAACAACATTCGTGAAATGTTTTGAGGATGTTATTGACACCTGAGCTGATGGAATATTTTTTACTCTGGGAAAATCTTTAAGGAAGTCATTAAGGTATAAGGGTGAATTTTGGGACAAAGTAAAAACCCTGTCCTGATGAAGCCTTTTGAAAAATTCAAGGCAAGGCATATGCGCTGCAAAAGATGACCTTGTCCCAATAAAACCATTGGTATTGCCAGTCTGCTGTAAAGAAAGCTGATTTCATCTCAGCTTTAGCTTCCCATTACTCTTGACTTTCTGGCACTAACTGAGATCTGGATATCTCCACGTAACTCAGCTCTCTGTCTCATCTCAACATCTCATCCTTTGAATTCCTTACAGTTACCACCCCGATCAACCTTCTCATCATCATTATCTACTGCCCAAGGAGACTTTCTTGAAGAAATGGACATGCTCTTTTCCCTACCGACAGCACCCCTCTTACAGTCCTTGGAGACTTCAACCTCCCCACTGACAAGCTTGAGTCCTCTTGCCTTCTCACTCTTCTGCATTCCTTCACCTTGACATTCAACAGCTGCCCACCAACACACAAGGAAGGAAATGTCCTGGGCCTGGTCTTCACTTGCCCCTCTCCAGCTACAGAAATCAATGCTACCCCACTCCACACCTCCAATCATCACTTGGTCTCTTTTACCTTCACTATCCATATCCTGCCTAAAACCAGCTATCAACACTTCTCTACTACCCATCAAAACCTCCATTCTACCTCTGCTTTCTCCATAGTTTCTTGCACCCTATAATCCCTTCCAGACCCGAGTCCTTTTCCTCCCTAGCATTGCAGTTAGCCACAGACACTTTCCTCTCCTCACTTTCCTCATCCATGGACCTCCTCTGCCCTTTATCATCTAAATCTAGGAAGCTTTCCTATCCTGTTCCTTGAACAGTTTGCATCTACTGCAAAGATTATTGGCACAGAGAACCCGCCCTTGTAGTTGTGGTAAAGACTGCCAGTTTTTGGTAGAGGCTGTATGTGAATGTGCTTTCCATCAAGTGCCTCAAGGCAATGTGGAAATTCATGTCAAATTCCTGGGCTATTGTCCACCATTCTGCCTCTGTTGATGATGTCTAGAAAAATAAGGGGAAAAAAAGAACAGTTAAAGGCTAGGAGTTACACTACATGTTTCAAGTACATTGTGTCTAGTCATAGTTTCTAGTGAAATGTGATTTTTCCAAGTACTTCTACTGTATAGTTCAGATATCCAGATTATATATTATGGATATCAAAATGCAATTGTATTGTGGATATCTGAAATGTTAATTTTCACAAATACAAATTTTATTTGTACAGCGCTTTTAACAAGGGCCGTTGTCTCAAAGCAGCTTTAAAGAAATATATAAACATAGGATACAGATTTTAAGTGTTTGAATTTATCCCTATTGAGCGAGCCGGTGGTGGAAAGGAAGAACTCCCTAAGATGAAATAAGGAAGAAACCTTGAGAGGAACCAGACTCAAAAGGAACGCGTCCGAATCTTGGTAACAACGGATAGTGTAATTGTAAAGGGAAGTTCATTATGGTTTTTATATGAAGTGTGTTTTGTTGAACTAATCCACTGTTCCCAGTCCCAAGGCCATGACAGTAACAATAGTTCCAGCACCATGGCGCAACTTTTCATGTGAAATTGAGGTCCAAAACCATTTCCATAGTACTTCAAGCGGCACCATCCTCAGCAATCACTAGGCTGCGCTGATTTGGGTCATCCTTAATAAGAGAATTTAGACAACCAGAGGCAGGGCAACAGGATGGATCAGGCAGGTCCGGAGAGCAAAAAGGGTCAAGATCAAGTATCTGTGATAATCAGGATTTGTAAATCACATTGTGAATATGCTCTTTCTGTAACAACACATTTGATAAATGTTGTCACATGTTTAAATTAATATGTGAAATGTTTGAATATTTGTCTTAAGTTTCATCAGTTCACACAGTGCAGTACAATATAACTCAGTTCTATGATGTGAAAATGATGAGAGCGAGAATTGGTTTGTATATTATGTAAGATATTAAAATTCACTAATTGGATGTGACAGGTCTAGATCAAAGGTCATCATCAAATCTAATTATTTTGACAGGTCAAATGTCATTAGCAACCGTCATTATCTATTTAGCTGTCGTTAATGGTCATCACCAACTGTCATGTTCTTAACAGCTGTCATTAACGGTCATCATCTTCAATCCTAATCATGTTGAGAGTTGTATATCAAAGATAAGGTTACATACATTTTTCACTTATGGTCTGCACTTATATGAAGTAATCATATTATGTTGAGACATGTACACATATGGACAGCACTTAGATTAAAAAATCATATTATATTGAGACATGTACACCAAAGATAACAGCACTTAGAGCAAGTAATCATATTATGTTGAGACATGTACACATATGGACAGCACTTAGATCTGTACATTGTTCTATACATATGGACTGCACTTAGATAAAGTAATCATATTATGTTGAGATATGTACACCAAAGATAACAACACTTAGATCAATTAATCATATAATGTTGAGGGAATCATGCCAAAGATAATACTACATATGGTCTACACTTATGTCATTAGCAACTGTAATTATCTTAACAGATGTTTTAAAAATTGGATAATGGTTTATATAATAAAGGTTTGTTGTAATCTGTTGCGTTCCCACACACACATACACACATACACGTACATACACACAGACACAGACACACGCACACACACACAGACACAGGCACAAACACAAATGTTCTTTGACTTAGATCAATACATTCAAGTGCATTCTACACGTAAATACATGCACACTCTAAAAACAAATATTTAGGCTCAACAAAAAAAAAACAACATAACTTCTAATGAAGTTATGACAACTTTTAATGAAGTTATGACAACTTTTAATGAAATTAATTTCAACCAACAAACTACACTGAGTTAGAGAATTTACATTTTCCTCTAGAATCAAATGTATTTTCAAATAACACTTAATAATTTGTATAATAAAAACAAAATTTTAAATTGATTACTCATAAAAATTAAGTTGTTCCAACAATTTTTTTCACATTATTTAAAAGGAATTTAAGTGCTATGTACTTAATTACTATAATTATGAACACAATTTTTAAGTTGATAATCATTTTTAAAATTACGTTACTCCATTTAGATTTTCTCCAGTAAAATACAGCCTTTTAAACCAGGAGAAATTACTAACTTCAAGTTGTATAACAATAGTATTAAAATCCAGAGTAATTTACAATACAAATATCATACCTAACATCTCTGCAGGTTTTATAGACATAAAAGCACTGAATGAAATGAGCAATATAGACAGAAAAGAAACACTCTGTGTCTACTACTTTTATCCCTCTCATAGAACTATCCACAGTCCAAAGGCTGCTAATTCTGCTCAAAGAGCAAACTGACTACAATGGTGCTAGAAGTCTATGTGTGTGAATGACTAAAGATTTTTTATTTCTTTAAATGTGTCCATACATGAAATTAGATTACACAATGTAGTTAACATTTACACGAATAAGCAGAAATCCCTCTCTAGATATGCAGATTTGTCAAATGAAACCTTTTCATTCTTTTCCACTGCTACAGTGAACTAAAGAGTAGATTTTCAAATTACACTGCTAAATATGAGTAGCATTAGCTACGTGTAGTAGTGCAAAATGGTCCATCAACTGTATTAGCAGGTGTAGCCTATACACAAGTCCACTATTGGTTATATCACAATTGAGAATATGTCCCAAATTCATTGCTTTAGTAGAATTTAATTGTAAGTGAAATAATACTCACATTGTAAGGACCTTTGTATAGTATTTGTTCAGTCTACAGGTCCTCTAACACAGTCTTAATTGCCTGAATTTGTCCAAACATGTTAAATGGGTACAGGATTTGAAATTAGTGACCCAAAGTTATCAAGCCAATTTCATTAAGTTACTACTTTCTTCTAGAACTCAATTATAAATCTTGTATGGTAGCACTACTTATATGGTTTTCTGCTTAATAGATCACTTTGTTTGTGTTCTCTCATTGTAAGTCACTTTGGATAAAAGTGTCTGTTAAATGAATAAATGAATAAATGTAAATGTAATACAACTTAAATTTTGTTTTAAATCAATTAATGCAGAAATTACACACAATATTAAGTTGATGTAATTATCAACATTATTATTTCAACACAACTCATCAAAATAATGTTTACAACTTTAAATATTTAATTAAATAAATAAATTAGAATTTTATCTTGCAACCACACATTTAATTAAGTTGTGGGGGTTTGTTTTGTGTAACCCCGCTGTTAGAAAATACATGATGGTTGAATGTAAACAAAATGAGCAGACTGTAATTTTGTGAAATAAATGAAACATTTATTGATTTTTTGAGAAAATGGCATGACTTTGAATAAAAATGTACTGAAATAAATACCCTAAAAACATTGATATGCCTGAAGAAATGTAAAAAAAAAAAAAAAAAAAATTACATACCTTCTAAATAGGTCCCTTTAGGAGGTAAACATTTTAAAGACGGTGTTTTATAAGAATTGCGCGTATTACATGCCTTCTAAACATAACCCTTTAGGATGTAAAATGTTTAAAGTGTTGCTTAAAAGAATCGAGCATTTTGTTTAAACTAGAAGACTAAACTAAGTTTATCGGGAGATGTCTTGTAGGCCTATACACACCGCCCTACACATGTGTTTCCCCGGGTGACAGTTCTGTAGATAGTGTAAATTTTAAATTTATGAGCTCTGGTGATAGTGTCTGAAGTGTGTGTGTGTGTGTGTGTGTATGTGTGCGTTTGTGTGTGTGTGTGTGCGTTTGTGTGTTAGAGAGAGAGAGATAGAGTCATGTGTTTCCTGGGGGTTTGCTGACCAGAATGCTTACAATGTGTTTATGTTAATGAATTAAGGGACGAGTCATGTGTTTCAGTGTTTTATGACCCCTACCAATGTTTACGTCTATGGTTTAAGTGAATCTTTGTTTCTGAAATGACTTTTCTGGTAATTATCAGTTTGTGTAACTAATCTATCAGAAAATACTAGACCTGGTGTCTGAATGTGGTAGATGTATTAGAATTGTGGACATGTTATGCATGTGTAGCTACCTATGTATATGATTTATGTGTAATCCTTCTGTCAAGAAATGAACAGACTGAGGTTTGTGAAATAATTGAACTATTTATTAGCTACATCGTTGAGAAAAACACTTTGATGTGTTAAACATTTCTACAGTCCTTCAAGGCTGTATAATGTCATTGTTCTCTTTTACTGAAATAAAGGCCAAAACCTTTGGTGTAATTCGTTGTGGAGACTGAAGTGACAATATGTCTGAAGAAAGTGAAAACATACCAACTACACATTAATGTATATTTAACAAATATTTAAGAAACCTATATTTAACAAAGATATTTTTTTATAAACATTGTTTGATATCCATGAGAGCAGAGTATTTTTGAGAGCAGAGTAATTTTCTTAACAAAAGATCAAAAGCTTAAACAATAAAGACAGTTTTTCATAGCCTTCTTTGCTTATATTTACAAAGGGTACCAATATTAGTGGAGGGCACTGTATGTATTTCAAATTATTCATTATATAATTCTTTAGAACAAGGCAGAGTTGAGTTTTTCCACTTCTGGTTGGGGGATGACTTGGTAGGGCTAAAATATTAAGGGTTTATTACTTAACCTACTACTCTCCTATGACCAAAGACGGAAGTAGTTGCAGCCGAAGGTTGACTGTGTGTTTTAATTTATGATTTAAATATCATTTAATTTCATATGGAAGAACCACTGACTATTTAAAAAAAAATGCAGCCTCTTATGTTACAAGCCCCTTCCTTGATGTTACCAACCACCGTCTATGTTACAAGCCAACCTTGAGTTCTCTCAAGTATATCCTCTTATAACCCTGAGCCTCTTTGAAATGTATAGTGACTAAGAAACCAAATGGGAATGAACCAATGTGTTTTTGTCAGGATGGAACCCAGCTGCTTAGGAACTATATGTTAAGTTCCTGAGAATGAGTGGGTAGGAAAAATGTCTCCCATGCAAACAAGAGCATGGGGGTGTGTGTGTGTGTGTGTGTGTGTGTGTGTGTGTGTGTGTGTGTGTGTGTGTGTGTGTGTGTGGAGAAAGAGTACATATTGCAACATATATTATAAAGGTTGTTTCCAAAACCAATATGATATTTATGATATCACCACATCATTCACCATGAAATATGGATAAAAATGATACCAAACATGCCCTGAGAAATACTGTTCTTAAACACAGTTTAGATGAGCAGGTTAAGTTCATATGGTATCTCTGAAACACATTCCTGATCATTTTAACCTGTAATTTTAATCAAATTACTGCCACAATTTATAAATCTTCTACACCTTCGACTGAGTGATTGTGTGACATTTGCAAAACAAAAGCTGCATTTTTAGGAATTCCAGTGTTAACCCATTCACAGTTACTTAACATTTTAATTGCTATTATTATTATTATTATTATTATTATTATTATTATGGGGGGGGGCACTCATCCAAACCTTATTTCATGCAACAATTTGATAAATTGCTCACTCGACAATCCAAACAGCCCACAACAGATAACTTGGGAGCTGTTTTTTGTGATGTAGCAGCTAGGGTGTTATGTCAGTCAGACAGGTAGGGGGAGGGGCGCATTGTTTCTAATATTTGTGACAAAGCCACTAACTCAGCTGATGGGAAAAATACAAACTTTCGACTGCAGCCTTGCACGTGAAGTGAACTTTTTTAATCAAATTTAAGATCATCTGCTAAATAAAATTTCCTAATTTGTCGATGATTCCCCAAATTGTTAGCTTCAATATAACAATTATCTCATATCCAAATCTCTTTGTAAACAATGTGTCCAAACAACACAAATATGATGCACATTCCCTGATTTGATTACTGAATGGATCTTTAACAAAATGAACATAAGAATTACATTGTGTTATAATTAAACACAATAAACACAATTCAAACCCTTTCAACCCTTTATTGATTTATGCTTATTTCATATTTATGCGGGGCAAATGAGCTCCTTGGTTAGAGCCCTGCTGCCTGCTTGGATAGCAGCATTAGTTGAGCTCGCGTTTCAGCCGTTTCGAATTTCATTCCAGACACACATCTTGGTTCTTTTATTTTCCATCTATTATCCATTTGGACAGCAGGCCCAGCTCTTGGCCAGCTCCAAGCCCTCCCCGTAACAGTTTGATTCGCATGTTTTGTGTTCTTTGGCTTAAAATAACATGAATATATTTTGAAAGACATGAAGAAAAAAAAATGAACAAATATGTGATATTAACTTTTTATATAACATAAATACAGTAAGCATGGCCGGGGAATCGCAAAGTACAAGCAAAAATAAAAAAATTTTTCATTCCAGTTTGAGTACATTGTTATAATAAGTTTTGAAAATAACAATAATATGAAATCAGTCACTGCTGATTTTTGAGCACGTACATTTGATGGCTTAGATGGTCTGTAAAGTACCACAATAACAGTGGGTGTAGGTCCACAGAGTTTGACAGCCAGTAGTTCAAAGGAGGATTGACCAGGCAAGGCGAGTGGAGTCAGTTTTACATTCTCGCGATATAGCAGTGCAAGACCGCCTCCTCACCCAGAAGGACGGGATTTGCAGATGTAGACAAATCCCGGTGGGGCTGCTTGATTAAGATTTCGAAAAATGTAAGAAATGTAGAAAATCATTGTTTTGTTGCCATGTTTCCATGAGACCTAGAAATCCAGTTTTTGGTCAGTAATAAAGTCACTGACCAGAGCAGCTATGTTGGTGAGAGACCGAATATTGTATAATACAATTTTCAGGCAGTTATTGTGCGGTTTACAGACCAGACGTAGAGAACAGCATTGAAATCATTCTTGTTGATCACTTTTTCTATCTTTCGACGAGATCCTCGATGGATGTTTTTTGGACACCGAAGAATGTTGCATTGGCAGAGGAGCTCTGCAAGAGGCTCATAGTTCCCCCACAGCCAGTAAGGTTCACCTGCTTAGTACTTCCGCATATTTAATAATCAGATGGAGTGTTTTTGGTGTGGACAGCAGCCAACTTCAGCCAGACTTCACTGTAATCCACCTCAAGCAGTTCGATGTTTATCAGCAAAGAAATATGAAAGCTATCTCTGTGATTTGAAACGCAATGTCTCCAGGCAGAATACAGTAAAACATGACAGAAAACAAATAAAAATGTAACTAAATAAAAAAATCAAGCAATATTTACACTGAATTTCCAATTAATTTATAAAATACCAAATAAAAACAAGCTAGTCAGAGGTAAAGCTAAACTCGCCAGCACCCCTGTTACTAGGCAACCCTGATTAAGCTTTAAAGAAATATTTGTTGCAGTGGCCAAATCACCAAATACCTTACATTTTGATAGAACACGTTAGATCAAAAATATTATATATCACTTGCTGTAGTCAGTTAGCCAGTTCTCAAAAAGTGTGTGAACGGCTTTTTGCAAAGACGTAAATAATAAATCTCTATTGGGTCCCTGACCCAGACCCTTAACTGTTCCATGGGCTTCTTTCCAAGCAATTATATGCAAACAAAATAATTGTAATGTACAAATATAATGTATAATATTAATAAACAATCTCTCTTTTCTGGTGTGAGGAAACCTCTCATTGAGAGAGTGGCAAACCTTTAAAAACACAAATTAAAAGTGTTTTTCCCCCAACAGTTTAGCTTCATGTAGTTTCACCAACAGTTTCTAGACTGTTCCAGCATCAAACACAACTCTTTCTCTGGAGTCTAACACATACCATGGGGAAATGAGGGATACATATTTGTGGTAATAAGGAACAGCTGTGTACTATCTGTTAAGGCCACACGTCTGGGTGCTAAAACAACACAACCAATCAAGCAGATAGCTAATACGTAGGGTGTTTTTTAGGCTTTTATTGAATCTGTGTATAGCAAAAGAGGAGAAGCAGCAGAAATTTTGCAAAAATGCCTCAATGACGGAAAAAGGCTTCATGTCTATGGATAAACAGTTGGTGTATGGATAAACAGATGATACAATAAAGGGTGATAGAAAGTCTTTGAAAAGGAAGGTTCCACCCCAAAGATTTCTTTGGTTTGTCTCCCTATGTGAACTCTTAAAGCTTCTACCTACAATCCTACCATAATGTAGTGTTTCCCTTTCAGAAAAGTTTCCAAGTAAAAATTATTTAGCAAGCTAGACCTGTTAACTATCCAAAGAACTTTTGAAAAGAAAAGAAAAACTTTTTTCGAAGAGTGTATTTAGCATTCTTATATTCTTAAGCCATTATAGGTAAGGTCCCAAACAAAACCTTCTAACAACATGGTTTTTATTTTAAAGTCTTCAGACAATGTACTCTTAGTGGCCAACGGATGACCATAATGTACTCTGACAGTGGGAATAGTGTAGCTTTCCAATGTATGTGTAAAAAATTAAAATGCTGAATCATTTGCAACATGGTGAAAGAGGTCTTTATGTTTAATGTCCCTGAATTGTTAATTATGGTTGAGCATGCAGCTTACTGAATAGAATGCAATTGCTCAGATTTATAATGAATATTTCAGATATTCATAAAAATAAAAAAATTAAAAAAGATATGTGTTTCATTATAATAATAATAATATTGCAAATTCAATAATAGAATCAAGGTATTTTAAAGGCTGTTCTGTGGTTTGTAAATAAAGGGGCCTATGTTCTCTCTTCACAAATTCAAATTTTTTCCATAATCATAAAAATGGTATGTTTCTTAATGTTCATATTTAAAATTGGAGATGGATGTTTAACATTTTTTAAACGATTCGTAGCTTTTCTACTGCACACACTCACTAGCTAGCACACTATAGCAATTTGAAAGTTATTTTGATATGGCATTAAGAGTGATGCTGCAAGTTAGCGCTCTGAAACAGACAGTTGTCAATTCATAGTGCTTCCACAAATTTCAGATAGTTTAATATTTTATTCAATGTTCACTTCTAGATTTTGTAAGCCATACACGAAAATCTTGGTGCTAGGAGGATAAGATATTATGGCCAATCCTCTGTTAACAAATAAGGCAGTGAGCTGTTACCAAATTCAGTCAGTACAGAAATCACAGAGATATCAAATCGGTGCAAAATGCTGTGTTCTAATTATTTTAATTATTTTACAAAATGTTTTTGAATAACTTAATTCATTTTGCAGCACTACTTGCATTTTTTACTTTGGTTCTATGTTTATTTCACTTCACTTTGACTTACCTCAGTCACATTATACCTTTTATGATTGATAGACCTGACAGCATGCTGACAGGTAAACATTGAGACTATATCCATGTTAATCTTGTTTGAACTGATTGAGCTGAAATGTTACACAACAGGAGGAAAGGAGCTGAAGTGTATTTGCTGATTGTTTAAAAAATAATAATTATGCATATGATAAATGAAAAGGCAAGCCAAGTTTGATTGCTGTCCAATGACGTGCCAGAAGGTTTTGGTTGTGAATAGAAGTGTGCAACTGGGTTTAGATCTCATAGAATGTAGCTAAAAACTTGTGCAAGCAGGAGTTTTTTTTTAGTTTCATGCAAGCATAAACAAGTTAGATATGAAGTTCACAGGACAAACAAAGACCACGTTCTTTAACATGTGAAGCATTTACTGTATTCATTCGTCCTCAGAAACAGAGCCACGGGTTTAATTAGGTAATTTTGGGAAATGGAACAAATAAAATTTATTTAAAAATTGTGCAGGCAGTTAGAAATAAAAATAATAAGTGTGAGTGGTATTAGTAATTTTTATTTATTTTATTTTTTTTAATGGCCCACATATTTCATTAGTTGAGACAAGTTATTATCCAAGGGCATAATTGAAGGTTCATATTTAATTGAAATAGATAAATAAATAAACATCTGATTTAGTCATTGCTCACTTTAGGTTTCAATCTAAATATAGATACAGATATTTAGAGTACTAAACAGATACAAATACAGTGGCATTGTGTTATACCTTTTTTATAATGTGTTTCATTTACATATGTAGCTCATTTATCACAACCAAGAGATTTATTTATTTCCCATTTCTTTCCTTGGTGCATTTCAGTTGAAACTGTTCATTTATTATATACAAAATTATTTCAGCACTTTTTTATTATACTCTTTTGTGTTTTAATATGTTCAGTTCTTTTGACTGTAATGTCCTTAATGTCACTCCAGGTTTGTCTCTTTGTTGGTGAGTGACTCTATTCCCACTGACTGATACTATATTCACTGTGTCAAGATTCAAAGTCAGGTGCGGAAGCAATCGCAGATTTCCAAACAGTTTAATAAACAAACAAAAAACAAAACAAAGACACTAAGAGACAACTTGGCAAAATACTGTGACAAAAACTAATCATGTAAGTGTGGACAATAGCATAGAAGACAATTTACGTGAGACAAGGAAGCAGTACAAACAGTGGCTCTATATATATATATATATATATATATATATATATATATATATATATATATATATATATATATATATATATATATATGAGTGCTCGTTAATACAGGTGCAAGTGGTCATGTGACAGTGATGTAGTATGGTGCATTGGCTGCTGGGAAATGAAGTCCGGAGGTACCTCCATGATATATGACAGAACCCCCCCACCAAGGGCGCTTCTCCCGGAGTGCCCGAAAATGCACTCCCTCCATCTGGTGGTCCTGGCCCCCCTGGGCAAAATGTCCCCAGTAGAAGTAGGAGACTGAGTGGTGTCCTCAGCGGAGCAAGAAAGCAACGCCATGTCCTCAGTGTAACAAGTAAGCAGAGCGATGTCCTCAGTGGAACAGGTAAGCAGAGCAACATCCTCAGCGGAACAGGTAAGCAGAGTGACATCCTCAGCGGAACAGGTAAGCAGGGCAACATCCTCAGCGGAACAGGTAAGCAGAGCAACATCCTCAGCGGAACAGGTAAGCAGAGCAACGTCCTTAGCGGGTCTGGAGCTCAGAGCGACATCCTCAGCGGGGCTGGAGCTCAGAGCAATGTCTGTGTGGCAGGACAGCGAGACAACTTCCTCCGCAGGACAGGAGAGGGGAGCAACGTTCTCCGCGAGGCCCAAAGGAAGCTCCAAGATTTCTGCGAGGCCATAGAGGGAAGCGAGGTTCTCCCTGAGGCCAGGGAGGGGAGCGAGGTTCTCCGCGAGGCCAAAGGGAGGAACGATGCTCTCCGCGGAGCATGAGGGGGGAACGATGCCCTCCGTGGAGCAGGAAGGGGGAGTAACATATGGCGCGCAGAAAAGAAGAGGAACGATGTCTTCAGCGGAACATGGAGGCAGAGCGATGTCCTCAGCGAAGCAGGATGGCAGAGCAATGACCTCAGCTGAGCAGGAAGGCAGAGCGACGTCCTCAGCCGAGCAGGAAAGTGGAGCAAGGTCCTCAGCCGAGCAGGTAGGCAGAGCGACTTCCTCAGCCGAGCAGGAAAGCGGAGAGACGTCCTCAGCTGAGCAGGATGGCAGAGCAATGTTCTCAGCCGAGCAGGAAATCAGAGCAAAGACCTCAGCCAAGCAGGTAGGCAGAGCGACTTCCTCAACCAAGCAGGACGGTAGAGCGACATCCTCAGCCAAGCAGCCAAGCAGGCAAGCACACTGGCGTTGTGCGCGGGGTTGGCGAACAGAGGGAAGCACTTGGGTATGTCATGACATATAGCAACGTCCTCAAACAACCCGGGCGACTGAGCGACATCCTCAACTAACCCGAAAAGCTGAGCGGCATCCTCAGACGAGCAGGGAGGCTGACTTTCATTCTCTGCTGACTCCGTTCGCTGAACTAGATCCATTATAGGGGAGGGAGGGTGGGAGATGGTATTAGCCCAGACCACAGGTTCCCACTTGTACCCAGACTCCTCCTCCTGTTAGCGTGGCGTGGCGTAGTCCTCCCCGAACACAGGTGGTAGAGTGAAGCCCAGGGACTTCAACTTGTACCCAGACTCCTCCTCCTGTTGGCGTGGCGTAGTCCTCCGCGAACACAGGTGGTATAGTGAAGCCCAGGTACTTCATGGTGATCTGCTGCTTCTGATGTAGGTCTCACGTTCTGTCAATAAACAAACAAACAGCAAAACAAAGACACTAAAATAACTTGGCAAAATACTGTGGCAAAAACTAAACATGGAAGCGTGGACAAAAGCATAGAAGACAAGGAAGGAGACAAGGAGACAAGGAAGCAGTACAAACAGTGGCTATATATATATAGGAGTGCTCGTTAAACAGAAACGTGATACAGGATGGTGACGTGATACAGGCAGGTGGTCATGTGACAATGATGTAGTATGGTGCAGTGGCTGCTGGGAAATTAAGTCCAGAATTACCTCCATGATATATGACACACTGAAACATGACTCTGACAGGAAATGAAGAAGGGTTATGCTACATTTACACTAGCCATTTTTGCATCAATATTTCCCTCACCTGCATCACAAAATGCTAGTCACTAGTAGGTCTTTCCTGACTTTACTGAGTTTACTGCTGTTTGCCATGATTTCTGGGTAGAGCCTAGGTAGTGTAATGACCAACACACCCATAATCTTTCTTTCTTTGTGGATTACTGTGTGTCATAAATACATTCAGTAGCGATCAAAAAGGCAAGTTTAACTCCCGAATGGTGCAACAGAAAATTGTTCACCCTATCATCGGGAGATAGCTAGTTCTATTCCTATTTACTGTATGTGGAAGTGGGTAGAGTGTGCTTTCCTCCAAGTGTGTTATGCTGCTCTGTGAGGCAGCATGTGAAGCAGTCAGTTCTGGGTCCACTCCTCTTTTCTATCTACACCACATCTCTAGGGCAGGTGATTGAGTCTCATGGCTTCTCATATCATTGCTATGCTGATGACACCCAGCTCTATTTGTCCTTCCAGCCTGACGATCCATCCGTCTCTGCACGCATCTCTGCTTGCCTTTCGGACATCTCGGTCTGGATGAAGGAAAACCATCTTAAGCTTAACCTGGCAAAATCTGAGCTTCTCGTGATCCCGGCCTGTCCCTCAAACAACCACAACCTCAATGTACAGCTCGGCTCACTCACACTCATGCCAACCAGGACGGCCAGGAACCTCGGGGTGATTCTTGATGACGGCTTGACCTTTACAGACCATATCTCAGCAACTTCAAGCTCCTGTAGGTTCATCCTTTACAACATCAAGAAAATCCGACCCTACATCACCAAACAGGCTACACAGATACTAGTACAGTCTCTTGTTATCTCTAAACTGGACTACTGCAACTCACTGCTTTCAGGCCTCCCAACCAGCTCCATCAAACCCCTTGAGATGATTCAGAATGCTGCAGTGCGCCTTGTCTTCAACCAGTCCAAGAGAACCCATGTCACACCCCTCTTCATCTCCCTCCACTGGCTTCCTGTAGCTGCCCGCATCAAGTTCAAGGCCTTGATGCTCACCTACAAGACCTTGTCAGGAACAGCACCCTCCTACCTCAACTCTCTCCTGAAGGCCTCCGTTCCCTCTCGCAATCTGCGATCGATTAGCGACCGATGTTTAGCAGTTCCAACTCAGCGTGGCGCAAGGTCCCTTTCCAGAACCTTCATACTAACTGTTCCTCAGTGGTGGAATGCACTTCCAATCTCAATCCGGACCGCAGAATCTCTCACCATCTTCAAAAAACAGCTAAAGACCCACCTCTTCCATGAACACCTAACCAACTCATAATAAAAATAAATAAATAAATAAATAAATAAATAATAAAAAATGCACTTACACCTCTACTCTGCACTTTGCTTCTTCTGGAATTCAATTAATAGATCTTGTATGGTAGCACTTCTTGTATTGTTCTCTGCTTGATATTTCGCTTTGCTTGTATCTTTCTCATTTGTAAGTCGCTTTGGATAAAAGCGTCTGCTAAGTGAATAAATGTAAATGTAATGTGTTTATATGTATTAATATATTGGTGTGTGTGTGTGTGTGTGTCTATTGTATGTATACAGCTGCTCTTCTATTTTTTAAATTTACTTGCCTTGGCAATAATGCGACAAGCAATAGTTATGCCAGTAGATCACTGTTGAGGCCATGTTTTTCACTACTGTTGTAGTGAAAAACATGATTTTGTTATTACATCATACTAACATTAATTCTCGTGATATATGTATACCAACAGAAAAACATTTATATACACAACAGCACATAAGAAGTGCCTTTTTTTATCTCTGGGAATTTCATATGCAAGCTTTGATGTAGTTTTAGAAAAGCAGACATTTCTACCGAGACTCTGTCAGTCAGGTGCACAACATTATCTATAGTTACACTGCACACATGCAAGCATGGAACACACACACAGTCTCACACACACACACACACACACACACACACACACACACACACACACACACACACACACACACACACAGTAGTGCAGCACAAGTGATTCTGTAACATAAATATCTGTGACATCTGGGGGCCATGCTGAAGGGGCAAAAGGTCAAACAAACATGTCATGCTGCCACACTGTTTGTGTAAATGTGCGTGTGTGTGCAAGTCAGAGAAGCAAGAGGAGGAAAGGGTCTCAAATATTCACATGCTAAGGGTTTAGCACATGTAATTCATCATAGTGGCAATACTAATAATGACAAATAGACTAAAAGAAAAGCAGCTGAGCAATGGCTCTGAAAATACGTTTGTTTGATTCCTATGAGAGAGAAAGAGTGAGAGAGAATGGAGTGTAAGGTAACATGAGAAGGAGAGAGAAAAGGAGAGACTAACTAAGGAGACAAAAAAGGAAGTAATACAAAAGGGAGGAAATGGAAGAGAAAGGGAGATAGGCAGGATGAAATGCAGTGGGGGGGAGCACCAGACCATAAGAGTGAAAAGTGAGAGAGGGTATGCAGAATGGTGCACAGTGTCTAGCGTCATTACCCCACAGCTCCAGGGTCGCTGGTTTGATCATAAAGGTTGGTTTACTGTCTGTGCAGAGTTATATATTCTCTCCATTTTTCTCCAAACATGACGAGCTGAATTAATCCCCAAGAATTCTATTTTGGTTAAATCTGACTGTAAAAAGGGTTCTGAGTTGTCTAAATGCTTCTAGATGCATATCACTGTACTTCTTTTTTATCAGAGGAGTTTTGTGTGGGGTGTAGGAACTGCGATCATTGCTTATGGTTTCCACTGTAACTTTTGTTCCTGCTGCTTTCAGGTCATTCTGCAACTCTTTTTTGAGTGGCTTCTAACTTCTCTCTTACCTTACTTATCTTGGTGAAATCCTGTGTGGCACACCTGTATAGGGGATGATTAGGTGTGATTCCACAGTATTTTCACCTGCATATACAGTGCATCCGGAAATTATTCACAGCGCTTCACTTTTTCCACATTTTGTTATGTTACAGCCTTATTGCAAAATGGACTAAATTCATTATTTTCCTCCAAATTCTACAAAATATTCCCCATAATGACAATGTGAAAGAAGTTTGTTTGAAATATTTGCAAATTTATTACAAATAAAAAACAAAAAATGCACATGTACATAAGAATTCACAGCCTTTACCATGACACTCAAAATTGAGCTCAGGTGCATCCTGTTTCCACTGATCATCCTTAAGATGTTTCTACAACTTGATTGGAATCCACGTGTGGTAAATTCAGTTGATTGGACATGATTTGGAAAGGCATACACCTGTCTATATAAGGTCCCACAGCTAACAATGCATGTTGGAGCACAAACCAAGCCATGAAGTCCAAGGAATTGTCTGTAGACCTCCGAGACAGGATTGTATTGAGGCACAGATCTGGGGAAGGGTACAGAAACATTTCTGCAGCATTGAAGGTCCCAATGAGCACAGTGGCCTCCATCATCCGTAAATGGAAGAAGTTTGGAACCACCAGGACTCTTCCTAGAGCTGGCCGCCTGGCCAAACTGAGCGATCGGGGGAGAAGGACCTTAGTCAGGGAGGTGACGAAAAACCCAATGGTCACTCTGACAGAGCTCCAGTTTGTCTCTGTGGAGAGAGGAGAACCTTCCAGAAGAACAACCATCTCTGCAGCACTCCACCAATCAGGTCTGTATAGTAGAGTGGCCAGACAGAAGCCACTCCTCAGTAAAAGGCATATGACAGCTCGCCTGAAGGACTCTCAGACCATGAGAAACAAAATTCTCTGGTCTGATTCAACAAAGATTGAACTCTTTGGCCTGAATGGCAAGCGTCATGTCTGGAGGAATCCAAGCACCACTCATCACCTGGCCAATACCATCCCTACAGTGAAGCATGGTGGTGGAAGCATCATGCTGTGGGGATGTTTTTCAGTGGCAGGAACTAGGAGACTAGTCAGGATCGAGGGAAAGATGAATGCAGCAATGTACAGAGACATCCTTGATGAAAACCTGCTCCAGAGCGCTCTGGACCTCAGCCTGGGGTGAAGGTTCATCTTCCAACAGGACAACAACCCTAAGCACACAGCCAAGATAACAAAGGAGTGGCTACAGGATAACTCTGTGAATGTCCTTGAGTGGCCCAGACAGAATCCAGACTTGAACCCAATTGAACATCTCTGGAAAGATCTGAAAATGGCTGTGCACTGACGCTTGCCATCCAACCAGATGGATCTTGAGTGGTCCTCCAAAGAAAAATGGGAGAAACTGACCAAAAATAGGTGTGCCAAGCTTGTAACATCATACTCAAAAAGACTTGAGGCTGTAATTGGTGCCAAAAGTGCTTCAACAAAGTATTGAGCAAATGCTGTGAACACTTATGTACATGTGCTTTTTTGTTTTTTGTTTTTTATTTTTAATACATTTGCAAAGATTTCAAATAAACTTCTTTCATGTTGTCATTATAGGGTATTGTTTGTAGAATTTTGAGGAAAATAATTAATTTAATCCATTTTGGAATAAGGCTGTAACATAACAAAATGTGGAAAAAGTGAAGCGCTGTGAATACTTTCCGGATGCACTATAATTAAATGTATTGTAGTGACAGATGTTTATGGTCTTTGCTTTGTCTCTGTAACTTTTTCCATTTGACTGATCATCCAGAAGCTCCATCACCTTCACAAAGATTGTTACTTGGTATGTCAAATCTCTCCATCCAATGGTAACATCTTTTATAATGAAGTCAGGTGCAATTTGCATAAGAGCATTTCTTTAGTAGCAATTACATACATCTAGAACCTGATTTAGTTTTATGTAATATTTACATATTGTTTTTAATATAGTAAATAAGAACTCAAGCAGAAAAGTGGCCACAAAGAAGTGAGGAGGAAGTGAGAAATTAAAAGGAGCATGGAAAAAGGAAATGGGATCAAATGAGTAAGAGACAGATAGACAGTAATAGAAATAGAGTGAATACACAGAAAGAGATGTTGAGGGGTAAAAGAGAAAGAGGGTGATGCAAAAATGAAAGAATAGAAAGATATAGCAATTAAGACAAAATGAGGAAATCTGAAGAAATCTGTGTCTCTGTGTGTGTGTGTGTGTGTGTGTGTGTGTGTGTGTGTGTGTGTGTGTGTGTGTGTGTGTGTGTGTGTGTGTGTGTATGTGTATAATGTGCTGCACTAGACTGGCAGCCCATCCTGGGTATAGTCCCACCTCACGATCAGTGTTCCCAGGGTTAGCTCCAGGTTCTTCATGACCTTGACCAAGATAAAAGTTGCTATTGAAGATGAATGCATGCATGAATGAGAAAAATAGAGAAAAGGTCATACATGAGATACATGGATGCAAGAAGAAAGTTGGGGGGAAAACAGAAACTGTAAGTAACAGAGAGAGCCTGCGAGAAAGGGATTGGAGGGACAATGTTAGACCATGGAGGTATAGTACCACCTACCTGACTTTAACAGAACTGCAGTATACACACACACACACACACACACACACACACACACACACACACACACACACATGCGCTCACACCCACACACACACACACACAAACACACAGAAAATTTAGCATAAACAATCAACCTACCTCTGTGTTGGTTTTTGGACAGTGGGAGGAAACCCATGCAAACACAGGGAGAACTGCACACAGACAATAACCTGAGCTCAGGATTGAACTGCGGAACTCTAAATGTTTGTATAAATTATTATGTTTGTATAAATATTATTATCATATGGTGAGCATTGAAAGTAATATAAAGATTGTAATAATAAAAGCACATTTGCAGAAGTACAATTTTGATTATGGATACAAAGTACAAATACAAATTTGATCATTGGTTTACAGTTTATACAACTATAATCTCATTTTTGCATTATATAATTACTTTTGGCAGGAAAATAACTCAATAGAAATAGCAACTCACTCCATGTGAAGCAAAACTCTCTCAGGATCTCAAAATCTAAAAACAACTGAAAGGTGAAGCACAGGTCAATAAATAAGGTATCTATCATGGCCGCTTCCAACAGTGCAAGGCTATATCTGACTTGCAATAAAAGTCTCCAACTGATAAAGTAAGAAAACTTCAGCACACAGAATATGTCAGTTTAAAAAATCCAGTCCAACTAGAGTTCTTAAACAAATATCCTGAAGACAAAAAGGCAAGAAAAACTACAATACAAAAGAAGGCTAGTAGCATGTCATTGAAAGTCTGAAAGTATTTTAGACAGGATCCTACACAATAACTCAACTTTTCATGTGTTGTCTGTAAATTGCTTCCTTACATTTTTCAAAGGACCTGAGCTTAGTTACAAAGAAGAATAAATTCAAGCATTCAAGGGAAACAGACATACCACAAAATCCCCAGTATTCACTGAACATCCAGAGTGTTGATTTAATACTTTTGGAATTCATTTTTTTTCCAATCAGACATATATATATATACTCCACAAAAAAAAAGAAATGTCCCTTTTTCAGGAGACTGTATTTTAAAGATAATTTTGTAAAATCTAAATAAGCTTTACAGATCTTTACTGGAAAGGGTTTAAACGATGTTTTTCATGTTTGTTCAATGAACCATAAACAATTATTGTACATGCACCTGTGGAACAGTCCTTACGACACGAACAGTTTATAGGCGGTAGGCTATTAAGGTCAGTTACAATAAGTTAGGACACTAAAGAGACCTTTCTACTGACTCTGAAAAACACCAGAAGAAAGATGTCTAGCATCCCTGCCATATGCCACATGCCATAGACCTGCTGCAGGGAGGCATGAGGACTACAGATGTGTCCAGAGCAATAAACTGCAATGTCTGTAATGTAAGACGCCTGAGACGGTGCTACAGGGAGACAGGAAGGACAGTTGACTGTCCTTGCAGTGGAAAATGACATGTAACCATGTGTACCCTCCAGACGTGAGCAAGAACTTTCAAAAGCCTTGGTGGAAGAGTGGAGTAACATCTCACAGCATATCACTGTTATTTGTGATATTGACCTCCCTTTGTTCAGGGACTCATTATTCCATTTGTGTTCATCAAATATCCGTGAAACTTGGTCAGTTCATGTCTGAGTTGTTGAATGTTTTTATGTTAATACAAAAATTATTATTTACACGTTAAGAATTTTGCTGGAAATAAAAGCAGTTGAATGTGAGAGGGCACAAAGATGCCTTCATAAATAATTTATATATATATATATATATATATATATATATATATATATATATATATATATATATATATATAATTTTCAAGATTGGGTGCCAGTGATTAGAACCTGCTTAGGGAGTGCAGGTGGAACCTGTCTTATTTATACTCCTTTCATATCTAGTGTCTGGTGTTCCATTTGTTATTGATGTGTGTGCTATCATCATGCCAAGATCAAAAGAGTTATATAAGGCCTTCAGAAAAAAGGCTGTGGATGTCTATGATTCTGGGAAGGGATTTAAAAAGATCTCCAAATTATTTGAAATACCACTATAAGGAAAATATAAAATAAAATAACACTATAATATCATTCCACTATAAGGAAAATAGTCTACAAAAGGCGCAGGTTTCAAACGACTGCCAATTTGTCCAGAACTGGTCGTCCCAGCAAATTCAGGCCAAGAGCAGTCCATCTGATAAGTCATATAATAAGACTTGCAACTGGTGTCAAGGTGCATGCATCTACAATCAGAAAGAGACTACACAAATTTGACCTGCATGGGAGGCATGCCAGGAACAAGCCTTTGCAAGACTACAGTTTGCAAAAGAGCATATAGGTAAAGACCAGGCCTTTTGGAATAATGTGCTTCGCACAGACGAATCAAAGATAGAGATGTTTGGCCACAGTAACAGCAGACATGTTTGGTGTAGACCAAAGACAGCTTTTCAGAAGAAGCACCTCATACCAACTGTGAAGCATGGTGGTGGAAATGTTATGGTTTAGGGTTGTTTCACTGCTTCAGGCACTGGTCAGCTTGCATTCAGTGATTCACATTTGGGGTTAATGATCACATATATATAAGTTTTGCACTCCACACATTGTCTTTCATTTGTTATTGTTTCTGTGGCTGAGTTCTGTTCTTTGTTCTATGTTTATGATTCCTAGTCTTTGTGTTTTTGCCATGAGTTCTAGAGATCTTGTTTTGTGTTTTGTTTTTATTTTTATTAAACTTGATCTGCACTTGTGTCTGTCTTTGCCTCTGTAACCTGACAGAATGAAAGACTGTTAAAATGGATGATTTTTTTTCTACCCAAGATAAAATCTTGCAGTCCCTGAGGTTGGAAGCAGAAGGGAGGGAATCTTGGATCAGGGCCACAGAAGCATGGCTGAAAGCCATGTGTAAGATCTTTCCCCACCCTCCCTCCCCTACTGCAGATCTCCCTCAGCCTGCCGAATCAATGGAGAATGTTGCACAGCCTCCCTGCTCTACTGAAGATGCTGCTCAGCCTCCCTTTTCAGCTGAGGATGTCTCTCAGTCTACCTGTTCAACTGAGGATGTTGCTCCATCTCCCGGTTCGGCTGAGAGCATCACTTTGCCTCCCTGCTCCACCTCAGATGTCACTATGCCAGGCTTCTCTTTGGATGTTGCTCCACTTTCCTACTCCGCTGAGGACATCACTCCACCTTCCTGCTCGGCTGAGGATGTTGCGCCATCTTTCTGCTTGGCTAAGGATGTCTCTCCAACATCCTACTTCGCTGAGGACATCATTCTGCCTCCATGTTCCGCTGACGACGACACTCCATTTCTCTGCTTCCCAGCCGATGCCGCTCCCCCGTCTGGCCTCATGGAGTACTTCACTCCCCCGTCTGATCTCGTGGAGAGCATTGCTTCCCCCCCTAGCTCCATGGTTAACGTTGCTCCCCCCTTGGGCTCTGCCATGGAACCGGCTTTTTTGAATGCCGCCATATGTCGAGCTCACTCAGCAGTTCTGCTTGGTAGGCCTGCATCACTGTCATTGTCTGCAGTGAGTCACAAGCAAGACTACTACTGCATAGGCTTTCCCACCAATGCCACAGTGACCTTACACGGTGGTTTAGATGGCAAAGCCGGCCCTCCTCATTACCTGCCGTCGATGGAGAGAGGTAGCTCGCAAGCGCCTCCTCCACCTTCAGCATAGCTAAATAGCCATGCCGTTCATTCCCCACAATGGCCAAATAATCCAACATTGTGGGGTTATAAATATGGCTTATGCATGGTTTCCCCCAGAAGCCTGATATTTTGTCATGCACTTCTGGAAGAAAGGGGCGTTTCTGCAGTGTGAGGGATTTACTTTCACTAGGGAGAAAAAGGCTCATCCAGCCTTAGTAATCACTTCAAGCAGCTCTTTACATGCTGCTCTCAGTTTTTAGCACATCCTTCTGGCTCCTCGGAATCAGAGAGGAATTATTACTATTATTTTTGTGTGTGTGTTTTTTTTCCACTTTTTTTTCAATAGCAGAAGGAGGAGTCGCAACCCGAGCTCCAAAATCCAGCGGAGAGCTGAACCCGGAAGACAGAGCAAGAGATAGAGCAGCGCTCGTCTCCAGTTCCTCTTCCGGATCCATAAGAGATCCCCCGAACCTGAGACGGCTAGCTGCCTCGGCCCAGATCCGTGAGGCTCTGAAACCCAACTCGCTCCGGCCTCCAAGAAGAACGTGAGTCGCGAGCCAAGCTGCATAATGTAGGCATTACCATGCGCAGCCTCTCGAGGCTGCCATTGCATGCCCTACCTCTAAACACTTCACCCAGAAAGTGTGCATTATTACCGTGTTGAAACAGGAGCAAGCCGTAACACACTTCCTGCATTCTTTCTCGCTCATTACTTCCCTCTCTTCTCTTTTCTTTTTTTCTAAAAAAGGGATAGGAAAGTTTAGAGATTTTGAGAAAATATAGAGTAGAAATGAAGCGTTTTTTGTCACACAAACAACAGACATGCAGTCTTGCTGAAGATAATAATGCTGGAGGCGTGGTTCACAGGTGCCATATATATACCATGCGACGTGCTTAATTGCCACGTCACCTGATCATGGCAGGCCTATAAGTAGAGGCATGATTTTACACAAGCTTCAGATACCGGTCACACGCACAAGGCGCTTCCCATACTGTTATGCTAAATGCAACGTCGAAGGGAACACATCAAGTGTCCTCTTTATGGCCCCACAAGGGATAACACATGATTGAACTTGGAAATACTTAGGAACATCTGGTCTGGGTGTTCAGGACCCCCTCCTAAACTTATTATGTGCTTTGGGAGCTACATGTTAAAGGGGGGGGGGGGGGGGGGGGGGTGTCTGTTTGTAATACAGTAAAAGGACTACAGACTACGATTCCCATTAGCCACCGCACCTCACCTGATCACGTCACATGACTGTCTGCCCCTGATTCACATTTAGGGTTAAGAGTCACATAAGTCACATTTTGCACTGCAAAAACTGTTTTACAAACTTTTATTTGACTTATTTTGCCGTTGTTTCTGTTGCTGTGTTCTGTTCTTTGTTCTATTTTTGTTTCCTAGTCTTTGTGTTTTTGCCACGGGTTCTAGAGATCCTGTTTTGTGTTTTATTTTTATCAAACTTGATCTGCAATTGCATCTGTCTTTGCCTCTATAACCTAACAAATTGGCAGTTTTTCAAAGATGATCAAATGTATGCTTGTATAAATATGCCAAAAAAAAAGCCAACAAGTTAGAAGACACCTTTATTTGTCACATATACATTACAGCACAGTTAAATTCATTTTTCACATAACC
Organism: Ictalurus punctatus; assembly: GCF_001660625.3. Classification (NCBI taxonomy): domain Eukaryota; kingdom Metazoa; phylum Chordata; class Actinopteri; order Siluriformes; family Ictaluridae; genus Ictalurus; species Ictalurus punctatus. The sequence goes on from NC_071284.1 coordinate 26,080,730, forward strand.
CAATTTGTTAGGAAGTTGGGGTCAGCCATGATACAGCACCCCTGGAGCAGAGAGGGTTATGGGCCTTTTGCAAGGGCCCAACGGTGGCAGCTTGGTGGTGCTCGGGCTTGAACCCTTGACCTTCTGATCAGTAACCCAGAGACAGACAGACAGACACAGACACACACACACACACACACTGTTGTTGAACTTTCTAATAATGTAAGTGAGTTTTATTTGTGCTTGACTGGTTGGCAGGCCATTTAATAATAAAAAACAACTATTATTTCATCAGCCTTAATGCGTTCTTGTGTGCCTTTGTCTGACTGGGTGTTTCTGTTCCATAAGGAGAACAGTGTAGTCAATGAGTTAGACTGTAGCTGGGTCTAACTACTTTCTGAGGGCCACTGAATGAAGTAGAGCTAGTGTTACATGAAATGGAGTTTTGATTAGTGTCAGCTATGTACAATACAACCTTTCTGAGATCAAAGTTCCACTGTGCTCTGCACAATCAAAGAATAATTGGTTGTATCTGGACACTTGTTTTTGTCATTCAAGAACCTCTACTGTGCATCACAAATTACATGAGTAGCCTTTATTGTTCAAATACATGAATTACACAAAACTGGGTTATTTTATGATTATGTGCAATCTATATTTTGTGTGAGCAAAATCTTCAGGCAAGGTCTGCCACTGTCTGCACCATCCAGTTCAGTCTCTAGATGTTCCTTTTATATAACTCTACTTTACATTTCATATGTCACCTGTTTGCAACTTGTTGTGATTACCATAATACTTAGTTACTGTCAATTATGCTGACATTATAAACCAGCTCTTTAAGCTATACCTGTCTGCTATACAAACTTGAATGTAACCAGCTCTTTTGTTAGAACATTCACTCCAATCTTGACTTTTATACAGTTTGACATTTCAAAGTTTTTCTGAATATTAATTAGTTAGTAGAAGGTAGATAAGTGTGTGATATTGGGTGGGATATTTGAAGGAGGAACACAGAAACAGGGTGCTTAGCAGAGAGTAATTTTGTGATGATTAGAGAAAACTGAAATCAATAAATAGTCATAAGCCTTAAGTCTTATGCTACAAAGACAGCATTTTGAATGAGACAATAATTCAACATAAAAAGTGTCTCTAAGAGTAAATGTAAGAACAACCTTGAAAAGTCCTGCAGCTTAAATTGCTTGCAGTGTATCTTGTAGATTCAAATTCACATAGTGGCAAACACACACACACACACACACACACACACACACACACACACACACACACACACACACACACACACACACAGCCCAGGACGAAGAGTTTTTGGAGACCAGACACCTGAGTGTCCGTTCCAGTCACTGGTTCATTCTCTCCGTCTGGCCATTAGCCTGAAGGTGGAAACTGAGAACAGACTGACATAAGCTTCCAGAAGCTGTCAGAAGGCCCTCCAGAACCGAATAGCAAACTGTGGTCCACAGTCAGAAACCAGGTCTCTAGGAATGCCATGAACCCTCACCACAGTGGAGTTTCTGCAGAGCAATACATTTACATGCTTTTGAGAAGCGGTCCACTATGATTAAGTGGGACCAAGGACAGGACAGTATCAGCAGAGAATGGAGCAAACCTGAGGTCAGGTGCTCTGTGAAACCCAAAAATGAAAAAAGGGGAATGTGAATCTGAGATTTTTGGAGTTTTAAGTAGAGGTGGTTGTCCAAGAGTAACTGGAGAACATGCCAGAATTGAGTTACATGTTTATCCAGTGTTTTGTTGTAAATCAAAATATTGTCCAGATAGATGAAAATGTAACTATTAAGTACTTCTCAGGACCTTATTTATAAAGCATTTGAAGCATGGCTGGAGCATTCATCGGCCCAAATGGCATAACCAGGTACTCGTCGTGGCCAGCAGGGGTGATAGTCATCTTCCATTTGTCACTCTGCCACATTGTCTAGCAGATCCAGCAAGTCCGACTTGCTGCAGTTATTCAAAGACCATATTCATGAGAAGCAGGGGTGCTGATGTTGTTGAAGCCCTGGTAATCTCAATGATGAATTTCCCCATCCATTATTCCCCCCAAAAAGCCCACCTTGCTGGCAAGTTGAACAGTATTGAGACAGTATCAAGATTTGTTCCATGTGGTGCCCAATCCTGAGACTTACTGACCGGGTACATCAGAAGCGAGTGAACATGGGCAATGGATCCTCTAGATTTTCCAGGGGTATCAGGTAAATATTCATGCAACATTTTGTTGGTATTCAAGTTTGTATAGCAGACAGGTATAGCTTAATAATAACGGTGGTGGTGGTGAAGATGACTGGAAGGTTTTATTAGTATTATTAATATCATCATCATCATCATCATAACCATAATAACAATAACAACAACAATAATAATAATAATAATACATTTTATAACACTCAAGGACACCTTACAGCACCACAAGAAAGACAACATACAGTAAGAAATGATGATAGATAACTATAGATGAGTAATTATAATAAATAAGCTAATTTAAACAAATGTGACATGGAGTCCAGCTGACAAATGTGCAGTGGGAGTGAGTTTCAGAGTTTGACTGCAGAGCAACTGAAAGCTCTGGCACTCATAGTGCTCTGTATAAAAGCTGGAACAGTGAGTCGAGCAGCTGAGGAGGATCATAGAGAATATGGATGTAGAAGATCTGAAATCTGAAGAGGAAAAATTTATAGTGAACTTGTTGTTGGACAGGAAGCCAGCTGAGCTGAATAAGGGAGGTGTGATATGGTCAGTGCAAGTAATAATTCTTGCAGCTGAGTGTTGAATGGTTTGGAGCCAGTGGATATGTTTACCATATATGCCAAAAAGGATGGTGTTACAGTAGTCAATACGGGATGTAACCAGAGCATGAATAAAAATTTGAATGCTGTGATATGAGAGGGAAGGGCAGAGTCTAGCAACATTGCATAGGTTTAAAGCAAGTAAACTGTTACATATGACACCATGGCTTTTTGTTTGAGAGGGAATGTTAACCATGCTGTTGTCAATGGTAATAGTAAATGGGGGAGTTTTGGAAAGTGTGGACTTGGAGCCAATCAGAAGAACCTCACTTTTGTTGCTGTTGCGCTTTAAGAAATTATTAGCCATCCAAGTTTTGATGCTCTGAAGACAGGTAGTGAGGAAGGAGCAGGCAGGGAGGTGGTTGGTTTAGTGGTGATATAAAGTTGAGTGTCATCATTGTACCAGTGAAAATGCACTCCATGATGGCAGAGAATATGTCCAAGGGGTAAAAGGTAGATAATAAAGAGGAGTGGTCCCAACACTGATCCCTGCAGGACACCCTGACTAACCAGGGCCGGTTCTGACTGGACATTCTTGATCTGAGCAAACTGTTATCTGTTGTTGAGGTAGGATGAGAACCATCGTTCCTCTTCTTTGCTGTGCGCCGTATGTCACTCCCCCTTCCTGCTCCACGGATGACATTGTTTCCCCCTCGTGCTCCGCGGAGAGCATCGTTCCTCCTTTTGGCCTCACTGAGAACCTCACTCCCCTCCCTGGCCTCGCAGAGAACCTCGCTCCCCTCTCCTGTCCTGCAGAGGAAGTTGTCCCGCTGTCCTGCCCTGCAGATGTTGCTCTGAGCTCCAGCCCCACTGAGGATGTTGCCCTGTTAACCTGTTCCATTGAGGACATTGCTCTGCTTACCTGTTACACTGAGGACGTTGCGTTGCTTTCTTGCTTCGCCGAGGACGCCGCTCAGTCTCCTGATTCTGCTGGGGGGTTCTGTCATATTTCAAGAAGGTACTCTGGACTTCAGTTCCCATCAGCCACTGCACTGTACTACATCAATGTCACATGACCACCTGCACCTGAATCACGTTTCTGTTAACGAGCACACTTATATATAGCCACTCTTTGCACTGCTTCCTTGTCTTACGTTTGTCTTAGACTACCGTTGTCCATGTTACAGTGTTTTGGTTCTGTTAGTTTATGTTCAGTCCTTGCCACAGTGTTTTGCATTAGTCATAGTATCTTTTGTGTTTTGTTGGTTTATTTAATAAAACTTTTAAAATCTGCGATTGCTTCCGCATCTACCTTTGAAACATGACAGGATTTTAACAAAAACATTGTTAAATGTATAAATATAAATATTAACCGCTTCAATTTATAACCATTAAATATTTACCTCTTTGATGTATAACAATTAAATGTAATTTATGATATGTGTTTGTGTTTTATGTGTGGGGGTTTGTTTGTTTATTTTTTAATTGATGGGGCTGCAAAAATTTTGGGCCATGAAATTGGAGTCACTGGCCAAAAAAGGTTGCAAACCCCTTCCTTAACTCCTTAACTGCTCAGCTCTGACATAGAATTGAGTTGAATGAGTGTATGAATGTGTGTGCATGGTGCCCTGCAATGGCTTGGTGTCCCATCCAGTGTGTATTCCTGCCTCGTAACCGGTGTTCCTGGGATAGGCTCTGGATCCACCATGACCTGGACCAGGATAACGCAGTTACTGAAAGTGACTGACAGAGTAAGTTGTTTTGGCACAATCATAAAGCAGCACTACTAGAAAAGACTATTGAGGTTTAAAGAAAATCCCAGAAAAAAACATTCAAAGTAAAAAAAAAAAAAAAAAATTAACTGTCAGAAAGGAATTCAGAAGATTTTCGCACTGCAGTTATGATGTGTATGAGTGAGTGTATTTAGTGTCTCTCTCACTGCATAGCTTGAGTTTGCTTTTTGCCTTTAACATTCTTATTTAAAGCAATAATTTGTGCAAAAATGGAATGTACACCACTGCAAAAAATTATATCTCTTAGTGAAGAAGTGAAGTTATCTGAATAAAGGTTTTGTGTGAGATTATTATATAACAAATATGACAATTTCTAGATTTATTATTTACTTGGCAGATATTATGCTTACAACCCCAATTCCGGGAAAAAAAAGAAAAAAAAAGGGACTCTATGGAAATCTTATTTTTAAAAAACAATTTTTAAAAGGTATTTGATTTTTTATCTAGTCAACTGCATAGTTTTCTTTTGTTTTGTTTTTTTAAGATAAACGTTTATTTTGAAATGGCTACATGCAACATTTTCCAAAAAAGTTGGGAGAGGGGCAATTCAGGACTAATAGCAATGTGACAAGTTGAAATAAGAAGGTGATTTGAAACAGGTGTGGCAATCATCCAATCATGATATATAAGGAGCCTCCAAAAAAAAGGCCTAGCCCTTCAAGAGCAAGGATGGGTGAGGGCTCACCAATCTGCTAACAGATGCATCAGGGAATAATCCAACACTTTGAGAACAATATTCGCCAAAGACAATTCGGTAGGATTTTAGGCATTTCACATTCTACAGTGCACAATATAATTAAAAGATTCAAGGAATCTATAAATAAAATCTCTGTGCATAAAGGGCAAAGCTGACAACCACTTTTAAATGTGCAAGGTCTCCGGTCTCTCAGACGTCACGGTCTTAAAAACTGTTATGATTCTGTAATGGAGATCCTGACATGGGCTCGGGAATACTTTGCTAAACATTTTTCATTTTGTTAAGGCTTTACTATGCAAAGCAGAAGCCATACATCAACACTGTCCAGAAGGGCCACTGACTTCTCTGGGCTTGAGAAATACTTAAAGTTATGTGTAATAAGGTGGAATGACACAGGAAAAAAGTATTGAACACGCTAAGAAAAAGCAGTTATCCAAGGCAAGGTAAATCCGTAAGTAGTTATACCCCCTATCTGTGCAAATTAATATCAGCTGGGTTAGTAAATTGATGGTCTATAAAAAGGCTTTTCATTACCAAGGTGTCACAAGAAACATCTCATGATGGGTAAAAGCAAAGAGCTCTCCCAAGACCTTCACAACCTTATTGTTGCGAAACATATTGATGGAATCAGATACAAACATATTTCAAAACTTATGAATCCTCCAGTAAGCACCATTGGGGCCATTATCTGCAAGTGGAAGCAACATCACTCCATCATCAACAGACCTCGCACAGGAACTCCTCACAAGATTTCTGACCAGGGAGTCAGAAGAATAGTCAGAAGAGTAGCTCAAGAGCCAAGGACCACTTGGAAAGAGCTCCAGAAACACTTGGAGGCAGCAGGTACCATCGTCACAGAGAAAACAATAGGCAATGCACTCCACTGCTCACGCTCATCCTGCAAGACTCCATTACTAAAGAAAAGGCATATCGAAGCTCGTTTAAAGTTTGCTACAACTCATTTGGACAAGCCTATGAAATACTGGGCGAGTGTAGTCTGGTCAGACGAGAGCAAAATTGAACTTTTTGGCTGTCATACTACACACCATGTTTGGAGAAGAAATGGCACTGCACATCAACCTTAAACACTATACCAACAGTGAAGTTTGGAGGTGGAAGCATCATGGTGTGGGGCTGTTTTTCATCACATGGTACTGGCAGACTTCATATAATTGAAGCAATGATTAATGGAGCCCTTTACCGGGAGATTCTTAAGAAGAATCTGTTGCCATCCACCAGGATGATGATGAGACATGGGTGGACCTTCCAGCAGGACAATGATCCAAACTGTCAAATCAATTGAATTTTATATTCAAGATATTTTTACTTGCTGATATGAACTTTTTCGCAGTCCTCACCCCAAAAGTAGTTAATGTGATGCTTGGTGTCTGACATTTGCATCTTTAGTTTAGGCACTAGCTCAACTACAAAATTAAAGAAGCAAACTTCTGATACTGAACTGCAATATTTAAGCATAAATATTTCAGTTGGAATGTTTTAAAGGAGATATCTCTGGTGAAGATGGAAAGCCGAACTGGAAAAGAAATTTGGCCAATTCTTTATCAAATATTTATTCCACACTGAGGTTTCAGCATTCAACGGTAGTGTGACCGAGAGACACGCTCATGTGCATGACTCAGAATGTGCCATGCCCCAATCAAACTTTGTTTAACAAATAAGTATTTAGCACAACCTCATGACTCATGCTTGTCATGAGACGTTTCATTACAAAGTGAGATCAGTCAACCCCTTGAACATAATATACTTTTTGCCTGCCAAACTTTCATTTTGCAGCTTAAAGAATCTTTTGAAAGGTCAGAAGAACTAATGAGCTTGACAAATCAGAAAAAAATTAAGATTGACTGAAGTGTAATGTCACTGCATTGATGTGCAGTTTAAGGTGTGTAGTTCTTCACCTCACATATCGCAAATCACTACATATTCGCCACTTTCCTGAATTTACTGCTGGTTGCCAAGGTCTAGTTTGTGCAATTGCCATCATTACATGCATGATCTGTCTTTCTGTGCAGATTGCTTGGACTTGAGTTTATTTACCAGTACTCCATAAATCAGTTTGACTCCTGTACAATCAAAAGAACTAATATTTACAAACAGTGTAACATTTTATTGCATCCTCTGGGACCACCCACTTTGCTTTGCCAATGGCTGTGCTACCTCCTGTCATATTTAAGTCGTCAGCTCTCTGTAAAAATAAATGACTTTCTGCTACTTTATTGCAGCACGTTGCTCCCACTGTAAATGCATTTTTAATTCATCTTTGTCATGCTATATTGAGGTACTAGCTTATTTTTAAAGCATTGAAATTGTAGGAAAAAAATAAAACAATCTGCACTACTGTCATACATTGATCGTTCTACTATGTTGTATATAGATCAGTTATCATTCATGAACATAGGACATAATTTAAAAAAATACTATCCCATTTCCATACTTTTTTTTATATGTTAATATCTCTAAGGTGTGTATGATCAGTAATCTGGTGACTGTGATTGTGACAGTGGACATTTTGGCAGTCTAATTTTGTGCAGGGCCAATTAAATCATTATATCACACATGCCTACTGAAGAGTGTGTTTCAAGGTTTTCCTCAGCGATGTTGAGCTCTGTGACTCTTGCAGGATGTCTCAGAGGTTTGTAGAGCTGGTTTGACATCTCTTAAACCTTTTGATCTTCCTCACAGAGCAGCCCGACTGGCTTTGTTATGTTACACACATACTTGCCTTCTTTCCTTCCAAATGCCTCTCACATTGCTTTAAATTGTGATTTAGAGGTGACAGCTTAGATATAAATTAAACTAATATAAAATACACATCTAAAGATTGGGATGATGCCTTAGTTGAAGATTCGGCAGTTTTGCACAGGGAATGTGTTTTAATGACCACAGCATTGTCTCAGTCTCACATTGATCTCAGTCTCTTCACTGAGAGTGAGAAGTGGCTCATCGCTTGATTTTGATTGTGGTTTTAGTTGATCTCTTCCAGCAACTTGCCCCATTTTTGAAGAGGTGAACATATCAGTACTAGCACCTGCATGCACACTCATGACCTTTCTGCACTAGGGTTTTTAGCATTTTAGCAACTTTGTAGTATATAAATGTAGTTCTTGTAGTTCACAGAATTAGAACTTTGATAAATGAGGTCCTTTGTCAGCATTGGCCCTGTAGTGAATTCTTTCCATTGATACACCAGAAGGGATGACAAATAGTACATGGACACAGATGGGCTACAGTTGGTTTACCTACAAAGAGACCTATATATGGTAGATTAACCTCGTACATTAAAATGGCCTGTGAGCACATCTAAAAAAAATGTGCCTAATAAACTCACATTGTCTATACTGTATGCATCTTTTGTTATGTGTAGTAGAGTGCTGCCAAGTGCTGTATACTATGGGATTTCCCCACCCGCTTAGGTGTGTAAGTCGTTAGCAGGTATTCCAGAAGTGTATATAAGGTGGCTGTAATAACTGGTAGCATACTTTTAGTTGAATGTATAGAAAATATTTATGAAGTGTGACCAATATGTGTAACATTTGGATATGTTATGAAGTGTATACAATATGTATAACCAACATTTAGAATTATTACTTAAGCATAATTGAATAATTAATATTAGTTAACAAGCATAATCTATATGTAAAATCAATATTTAGAAGCATAATCTAAATCCACAGAACAATGTTTGATCAAGTTATATTCTAAGTGTGTATTGAGTTAGATGAATTCTGTGTCTTACTGTACAATAATTGTTTTTTCTGTACCAGCCTGTATCTTCCTCCACAGAAGCAAAAAACTTTGAGGCCAGATACCAATTAACGAGTTAGGATAAGGCCTTAGCCGGGGAGAAGCTCATTGAGGCCTAAGAGGGGAGTGTTGGTCAAGGTCAGGACTCTGACCTTGTCAAGGTCAGGACTCTGACTCTGTCTGAAACCTTTTTTTTTTTTTTTTAAAGAAACCTTGTCCTCATAAAACCTTTACAAGAAAAACAACTAACTGTGCATACTCCACAAATTTAAGATAACATATATACATGAATATTTAATTGTGGCAAAGAAGATTGATCTGTTTTTAATGAGGAAAGGCAAATCCCCCGCTAAGATGAGTACCCTGTGGAGAAAGGTAAATAAAGGGCTGTGTGTGTTTGCAGAATTTAGACTTTCTGCAGATTGTCACACTTAATTGTTTCAAGAAAGTTTATTTACGTTTTGACAACTACTAACTCTCTGTCTCTGAAGTTTTTGACTTGGGCTGGAAAGATTGTTTTCCACAACAAATGTTATTTCCTGTGTCAACTTTTCCGGAGTGTGTGTGTGTGTGTGTGTGTGTGTATACTCTGGGTATGCGTGGCTGACTGAGTGCTTTCACCGGTGTTGTGCTCACTTGCTCCAACATAAATCATTATTTGTATCTACATAATGTCGTTGGATGGCTGCTGCTAGTTGCTTCCAGGTATGTCTCCTTATGGGTTTTTATTTTAGTTCTTTCGTTTCTGTGCGAGAAATTTAAGTTCTTGTATTTTTACTGTCTGTAAGACTCCTCTCTGTTCATGTCTAGTCTGTTCCTGTCCCACTATATGTCAGGCTATGTAAGGTCATGTTTTCTAGCCTAGATAAGTACAGATTGTTCTGAATTTATACAGACACAAACATGTTCTTGTTCCTCCCCTATAAAAAGTAGCAGACGTGCAGCCTACACCAACACCATCGGTATATATATCATGAATGTAGAGTAGTGCGGTAGTGCGCTCTCATTTTCTACTTCCTGTATGTATTTTCTGCAATAAACTACAACACCTGAGAGGACGAGTTTACTGGTGTTTGTCTAATTTCCACGAAATTTCGCTTATTGGGTGCTGTAATAACGGGATTTCTGCATTTCAGCCGTTTTCTGGGAAGTTTGGTCTACCTATGAATGACGTAGTTTCCACGTATTTGGTATGTAAATCCTATTTGTATTATGGCGACCTGATGGGTATATATACTCTAGTTTATATATTTTCTTTTGATATTTTAGATGAGCTAAGTAGCATGCCTGTGTGTGTGTCTTTGCGGTGGGGCTGCATGGCGTGACTTTCGGTGCTGCTGTTTTGCTTTGCCCCTTTGGTTTGTGGCTTTGCTGCTGGGCTGCTTGTTTTTTTTGTTTTTGTTTGTTTGTTTGTTTCTTCTTTTTGCCTTTGCCTTTTTTCTTTATTTTATTTGGCTGCATTCTTTTGGTTGCTTATATGTGGAATTATATGGTTGTTTTGTAATGTTTGGGGGGGTTGTGTGTGTGTGTGTGTTTTATTGTCAAGTTGTTATCAATTAACTCAAATCAAACCTGGTGATAATCTAGTGCCCATGGTCCTTTGCCTTTTCAGGTTGTAGTTGGTGTGTTAGAGCGGGCCATAGTTGTGCCTCTAAACACCGTTTGAGTTTATCACCAGGTTTGTGTGTTTTTTTTGTTTGTTTGTTTGTTTGTTTGTTTGTTTGTTTGTTTGTTTCTGTCCATGTTAAATTTTTTTTGTTTGTTTTATTGAATGACTTTTTTTGTCCTGTTTAAGTGCTTTTGTTTATTCTTCCTGATTTCAGAATTGGTTATTATTGTGTCCTTGTGTCAATTAATCGTTTTTTTTATTTGTTTATTAAATGATGCTGCGGGCCAAATTTTTGTCTGAGTTGAGTGAAAGAAGCAAACACATTATCAATGTATAAATCCCCTATGGTTACAATTCCTTTTCCCTTCCGTGATAAGAAGGCTTTATTGTCTGGGAGGGGGAAATGCATGATTGCATGACCTATTGGAGTAAAAGTGCAAGTTTGCGGAAGTTTAAAAACCTTTCTAAGCTGACAGCAGATCTTAAGTGTGTTTTCAACAATGGGGCTGTGTTTATTAATTTCTCTGATAGGCTTATTTTTTGCAAAGAGTAGAGCAAGGAGAGAGGAGTCATGAATATCCTGCTCAATGGCAAGGCATGCAGGGGTAGAAGTAAACAATTCACCAGGATAGGCACTCTGCCAGTAAGGCCCTTGCATTGGCCTCCCAGTAGTAGTGCTGAAAACAGGGAAGGCCTAGGCTTCCTACATCTCTTGCCTTACAGATATGCACTTTGGTTGTACGATGTACTCTATATCCCCAGATAAATGGCATAATTATAGACTCAAGTGTCTTAAAGAATGACTGGGTCAAAAATTATTGGGATATTCTGAAATAAAGATGTATGGGAAATGTAACAATTTTTATTTCATTGACTTGACCAATCAATGTGAAAGGAAGAACTCGCCAGGTCTCTATATCAAACTTCAGTATATACATCATTGTAATTAATTTCATATAAACTTTTGTAATGTTTAAATCTGTAATGTTTACAGATGTACTGAATCCCTTTGGGGTCAAACAAAAAGTCATCAGACCCACTCATCGCTTCATACACTACACTTAATTATCCATCCATCCATCCATCTTCAACCGCTTACTCCTTTTCAGAGTCGCGGGGAACCTGGAGCCTATCCCAGGGAGCATCGGGCACAAGGCGGGGTACACCCTGGACAGGGTGCCAGTCCATCGCAGGGCTAGACTTAATTATATCTCATGGATTTGAGGTTAATGATATATGCTGCCACAAAGTGATTATATCACAGATCACTATCATCTTGCATACACTGCCTGGAGCTGAGTTTAGCCATTTAGAACCGTGTTATCAAATGGATGGGACTATTATTCCAACCACTACGGACAGATTCATAAGTAAGGTGCCTGATCTGTCCCAAATGTGCTGTGTACCTATAAATACGGTTGAACTTGATATGGTGACTAGCAATATGGGCACTATGCACTCTAGCACTCTAGATAATGTTGCCCCTATCAAATTAAAAAAGGTTAGTACGAAACATCCTGCTCCATGGTACAACAACCATACTCATGCTCTCAAGAGAGCAACTTGAAATCTTAAGCACAAATGGGAAAAAAAATAATCTGTAGTTTTTTTTCAATTGCATGGAAGGACAGTAAGCCTAGATATAGACAGGTTCTAAAAGCTGCCAACGCAGAGTATCTACGTAAACTCATAGAAAGTAACCAAAACAATCGTAGGTTTTTATTCAATATAATATCTAGATTAATAAATAATAAGACATTGCCCAAACTGAATATTCCAACACAGTTCAGTAACAATGACTTCATGGATTTCTTCACTGAGAAAATTGAAAACATCAGGAATATAATTGGAAGTGTACAACCAACAGCAGCATCATAGGTTTTAGCCTCCAATATCGTTTCCCAAGAACATTTGCAGTCCTTTACCGGTATTGGAGAGGAAGAGATTCCAAAACTTATCAACACATCAAAATCAACCATATGTATACTAGATCCCATACCCACTAATCTAATAAAAGAGTTGCTTCCTGCACTAGGAGAGCCTCTTCTCAATATTATTAACTCCTCTTTATCTCTGGGACACGTCCCGAGAACATTCAAGCTGGCGGTTATTAAGTCTCTCATTAAGAAACCACAACTAGATCCTAGTAAACTAGCAAATTGCAGACCAATCTATGTTAGTTTATGTCTAAAGTATTAGTTCATGCATTCATGGCCTAATATTTTAGACATAAAGCTTCCATTTATGTCTAAAGTATTAGAAAAAGTTGTGTCTGCTCAATTATGCTCCTTTTTGCAGAATAATGGTATCTATGAACAATTTCAATCAGGTTTCAGGACCCATCACAGCTCAGAGACTGCACTTGTCAAAATTATAAATGACTTGCTTCTAGCATCTGACCAAGTCTGCATTTCACTGCTTGTTTTACTTGTTCCTAGTGCTGCGTTCGACACTATACATCATGACATACTCTTAGATACATTGCAAAACTGCATTGGTATGCAGGGACAGGCAATGGTTTAAAATGGTTTAGATCCTACCTGTCTGACCAATACCATTTTGTTTATTTAAATAATGAACTTTCTTGGTATGAAATGTATGGTGTGCCACAAGGATCGGTGTTAGGCCCCCGCTGTTCTCTTTATGCATGCTGCCCCTTGGAAATAATATTAATATTGGATTAATTTCCATTGTTATGCTGATGATACTCAGCTATATATTTCTACAAGATCAGATGAAATTTCTAAATTGTCCATGTTAACAGAATGTGTTCAAAACTAAGTTCTGATAAAACTGAGATATTGCTAATTGGACCAAAAGTCTGTGCAGAAAAGCTCTTAGAATACAATCTGCATTTCAAGGATGTATGGTTAGTTCATCCACTACAGTCAAAGACCTGGGTGTTATATTAGACAGCAACCTGTCATTTGAAAATCATATTTCCCATGTAACAAAAACAGCCTTTTTCCACCTTAGAAATATTGCCAAGCTACTTAACATGTGATCTGTTTCTGATGCAAAAAATCTAGTTCATGCATTCATGACCTCAAGACTGGATTATTGTAATGCACTGCTAGGTGGTTGTCTTGGATCCTCAATAAATAAGCTACAGTTAATCCAAAATGCAGCTGTTAGAGAGTTTACAGATCATGAAAATAGGAACATATTGCCCCAATTTTATCATATCTACACTGGTTACCTATTAAGTTCCTTATCGATTATACTGCTACTCACCTATAAAGCCCTAAACGACCAAGCTCGTTTGTATTTAACCAATCTTCTATCATGTTACAAACCATTAGACTCTTTAAGGTCCCAAACTCTGGACTTCTGATAATACAGAGGATATCAAAGTCTACTAAAGGAGGTAGAGCTTTTTCACACTTAGCTCCTAAACTATGGTATAGCCTTCCTGATAATGTTCAGGGTTCAGACACATTCTCTCAGTTTAAATTCAGATTAAAGACACATTTCTTTAGCCTAGCATTCACATAACACATCTCATAACCTTGTACTCCAGTCATCGCTGATATTATAACAGATGCACAAATGCACATGGTCATCTGTGCCTGAAATTGAGAGAATTTGTGTTTCATGTTCCCGAGGTAATTAATGAATGTGCCGGCTCCAGTTCAGAACTAGCCTCTACAAAGATTCCAGATGATGCCAACACCTGCAAAGACTTTGAATGATACCAACGTCTAATCATCACAAACACAACCTCTACATATGTTACTCCTGAGATAACAGTGAACTTGACCCATTCTGTTCTCTAGACCAGCCTGATTCATCCTGATGCCATACTTCTGGTTGGAGTTCTCATAACTTGGGAACTACTTGCTGTTGCTGAGGATGGCTCCATATGGACAGCCTAAAGACACACATAGAAACCATAAAGATTGCATTGGATTGCAATTGATACGGACAGTTTTTGTACGATGTCTTAGGAGTACAATTGCAATGACAGTCTTTGTGGCAGTTGCAGTCCTAACAACTGCACAAACAGACTTTGCACTCAAGTTTCCATCAGTACACAGTTTATAACTTCGACAAAATAGACTTCATGTTAAAACTATCATGAATTTCCTGACAACACAATTGCACTCTTTGTTTTATCATGTAGCACACAGTTATATAGAATGGAATTATTTATAATTACACTATCTGGTGTCATCCAGATGAGTATGGGCTTCCTTCTGAATCTGGTTCCTCTCAAGGTTTCTTCCTCATATAATTTTTCCTTGCCACCATCACCTCTGGCTTTCCCATTAGGGATAAATTTATCAATTAAAAATTTAGATCTGAAATTTAGATATTTCTGTAACGCTGCTTTGTGATAATGTCCATTGCTAAAAGTGCTATACAGCTAAACTGAATTGAATTGAACTTATTTAGACAGGATGGTATTATATTCATATCATATTTGTACATTTCAATTTCATAATACTATCAAAAATTAAATTAGATTAGAGTTTAAACTGCTGTTCTAGAATTGACAATATTCCTATCTCACACAGTCATTTGCCCCTATGCTTTTTCAATCCACTTGAACCTGGTATAACCCAGCCCCTAATGACAGCTTTGAGGGCTTCCTATAAGGTTGAATCAGACACACACCCCTTGTCCATTAGAGAAAGGTATACAGCTATATAAGTGGAACAATTTCCCTCATTTAACAGAGTAAGCTTGAAACGCCAAGCGTGAGGGGACCTTTCAATACAAAAATCTACTGATATAGGGACTTGGGAGTGATCAGATATTAGAATGTTATTAATAGAATGAATATTAGAGTGGATAAAAGCTTAGAAGTTAGTTTGAAATCAGTTTAAAAATGGTCAATCCTTATATATGAGTTATTGACATTTGCGAAAAAAGAATACTCTTTGTCGGTGGGGTGTTGAAGTCTCCAGATATCAAGTATATTCAATGAATGAATAAGTTTATTAAGAACAGATGTCGAATTAGAGGGTTTAGGAGGGCTTGGAAAGTGCCTGCCCATAAAGGGGTCCAGAACACAATTAAAGTCATGCCCAATAATAGGATGAGTGGTAGTTATATCAGGTATGATATTAAAGACAGATTGAAAAAAATGTGGGTCATAGAAATTAGGAGCATATATATTCAGGAATGTAATGTACTTCTCCAGAATAGTCCCAGTCATGATAAGATAACTTCCATTAGTGTCCCATTTAGTAAGCAGATGTTGAAAAGGAATGTTCTTGCATATTAATATAGACACCCCTCAAGCTTTTGAAGAGAAAGTGAAGTGGCACATTTGGCCTATCCACCTGCATCTATGTCTGTGAGCATTGGAGTGTTTAATATAAGTTTCTTGTAGAAATATTATGTCTGCATGCAAGTGCAGAAGACTTTGGATCTCTTAACAATATTGTTTAAACCACACACATTCCAGCTCAAAATATTCCTAGGGGAGCTCATCAAAGTGCTTTGTGTAATAAACGATAGGGTGATTCTATAGGACGATTTATATACAGTCTAGGTACTGCAAAATATAAAAATACCAAACCAAAAATACATAAAAACAGATCTAATACCAAAATAGGCTGGCATAAAGTTAATCCAATAGGCTTGCTTCCTGAACACAAGCGAATTTCAAAGTACCCCATTCAAACATGAAGCCACTAATCAGAGCACGAGGGGGGGAGGACAAAAACCAAAAGCTAACAAGCTAACTGTTCTTCAAAACAATCACACACAGCTCTATAAACACTCACAGTAATCAAGAGAAAACATAGTTCATAACTAAATATGTAAATATACACATATATGCACACATGCATATATGCATAGATACACATACATACATCCTCTGATAGGATTGGCTTGGCAGTCTTTAATCCCATATGTAACATTGTAGAGATAGTCTGACCAGGCAATCATGAGTTACAGAGAAATCTGGTTCCATGGGCTGTGCAGACCACCAGCCTTGAAGGCTTGAGTCGCACTTACCAAGATGTACCACAATATACTTCTCCTTTCTTCACGATGGGAGACTGTCAGTGTAAGCTTTGGCCTCCTGAGGGTACGAAAATCAGTCTTTACAAAGTCATGGTGTATCCTGGAAATCATGACGTGTGGCTTGTTATTTACCAGGTGGCCCATGCAATGAGCATGGTCAACCTTTAACCCATGTTGAAAGTTAGTTTCTCCCAGGAGCAAAGGCAATAGCCCAGGTACAAATCATGTGGGGTTGTCCTTCTCAGTGTTCTCAGGAAAACCTGCTATGTTGATATTCTGCCCTTGAGATCTAGCCTCTAGATTCATTACCTTGGTCTAGAGACATATTTTCCTGTGTTAGACTGGAGCAGATCTGCTCCAAGTGTTAAATGCGATGCTCATAATCAGTGCTAGCCTCTTCCAGGTCAGTGATGTGTTAGTGGCTAGTATTGACTGCATGCCTGCCAAGGACGCTTCCAAATCGTTAAATTGGGCATTCATGGAGGAATCCAATTTCCTAATGGCCAAAAGAATAGTTTTCAGTGAAGCCATATCCTCACCATCCAGAAATTGAGAGGCCTCAGCATCTGAGGCCTCCTTAGCAGGTTTAGTTTGCCCGCTAGCGTTAAGTTCGACTAGCATGGGGTGTCTCCCACTGCACCAGCCAGAAATTAAGCCTTTTTAACAACCTTTTTCAATCCAATCATCGTTGAGGCATTAGCGATAGTAAAAGATAAAATATTGGTAGAGTGACAAAGTTTTAAACTATTTTTTCCAATGAGGTTGACAAAAGCGTGTCCTACTCCATGTGTTGCTCTCTAACAGCCTGTGTGCAGTAGATTTGAATGGAAGTGTGCATGGTGTCACGTATTGTGCATGTGTGGGTAATTTATTATTTTAGGGATTATCCAAGCCCTGGGCTAGTCCGTTATACTATTGGTAAGCCTGTGCCCTGGGATTTTGGGTTGGTGTGTAGGTTTTTGTTACTTTGAAGTAGTGCCTTGATTCTTACCACAGCCAGTTGCGGGTATGCTGATTGTCTTGTTATGAAACAGACATGAAAACGTTGCATTTGATTTTATTTTAAGTATCGATCACTGCTTAATAAAGATGTTTGTTATATATTCTTGTCTCATGGTTTTTGAGAGTTTGAATCTGTGTGTCCTTTTGGGCATTTCCCAGGTATGTGCACCAGGGTGGCATAGTCAGATTTTTATTTTTATTTTTTTATTATTTCTTTTTCTTTACAAATTATTACCCTTCACCACATTCTTGGCATAGTCGGGTTTTGGTTGTTTTTCATCAGCACAGTCTCACCACAACTCTTCCCACACATTCCGAGGTGCTGTAGCAGGAATAATTCACAGAATTTACCAGTGAATGTAACTTAAGCCTGTCAGAAAGCTGCGGCAGCAAACTCTCACTCAAAGAGGATTACCTTAGTCAGTACTGAGTGCTAAGCTCTAGTGTGTGTGTACTGTTTATATTCCAGGTCTGTTTTCTCCAAACTCAATAATCTCTAAGAGAGATTTACATCCAGCAGGAGGGCAAAGTGTTTAGATGGTGAGCGTGGGATGGCACGTCAGATGGAAAAATGAGAAAAGTGAAGAAGTGATTACAGAAATGCAGTGTTCTTCACCCGCTGACCCCTTTATAAGAAAATATTGATGTGTGTGTGTGAGGAATAAAATGCCATCATGTTGTAAATACCTTTAGTGATCCTTTTTAAATGAAAAGATGAAATTGTACACATAAAAGTATACAATTAAATTTACTTTCATAAATGTAAATTTGATCCAGTTCTAAGAGAACTGGATTAATAAATAATAATAATAATAATAATAATAACTATTTTATATAGTACCTTTCATACATTTAAAATGCAACTCAAAGTGCTTTTATGTGAGAAGTAAAACAAAACAAAACAGCAACATAAAGAAATTGTAGGTCGTCAAAATAAAATAGTAAAATGGACACATGTTTTCTTGAAATAAATAATAGAAGTTACAGAAAGAAGAAAGAAAGATCTAAAGTTTAAAAGTCTGCATAACAATTTTTTATGTAAAAGTTATGTGACATCCATCCATTCATCCATCCATCTTCTATACCGCTTATCCTTCCTTCAGGGTCACGGGGAAACCTGGAGCCTATCCCAGGGAGCATCAGGCACGTGGCGGGGTATACCCTGGACAGGGTGCCAATCTATCACAAGGCACACTTATGTGACAGTGAAATTAAAATAATAAAATAATGGGAAATAATAATAGCTAGTTAAATTAGTTAGATAGTTAGTAGTTAGTTTGTTTGTTAGTTTGTTAAGGTGAAATAATATACTTTTTTGATGATTTTTAATCAGTGACAGATAAAGGGGATTTGTTGGTTAGGTTTTCCAGATATTTTGGTGCATAAAAACAAATGGCTGCTTCACCACTCTTTAGAGTTGGGGTACTCAATCCTGGACTTGGACTTGAGTCCAATTATGAACGAACTCGGATTTGTCACGCATTCAGATAAACTTGTACACGGTCTTGGACGTTTTGGACTCCATAAAATTTTTCCGAGTACAGTCGAGTCCACATCATGTGTAACATGAAAAGAAAGATAAAAAATAAATAACAGCATAAAATTAAGATAACAAGAAATTAATGTCTCCCTGTCTGATTCAGGGGGCCTTCTGTGCGCACACACTCAGCCCCCTCATCTTGTGAGTACCGAGTTCTATTTAGCAGCTTATTACACTTGGACAGTCAAATAAATACACACACATCATGTCAAAATGCAGGTCTGGCCAAGTATTCATGCAAAAACAGTCAGCTGTCTTGTGTGAATGTAAACAGTTGGGAAATAAATCGGATGTGTGCCAGTATATTGAATCTGTGCATTAGGTCTTAAAGTGACAGCAGTCTGCTGCTGCTGATAGTGTCATTAATGTTAATCAACAACAAAAACAACAAAAGACAAGGAGAAAATCACTCACTCATTTGACTGAAGAACTTCCATAAATTTAATAAGAATCACAGTATATGTCATACAGTGAAGTCTATTTTATTTTATATTTAATTGCTTTATTCAATTTCCGTAGTATTTCTTACTTGAATACTACTGATAGACCTACATGAGAAAATGTGTCATCATCAAATAAGATTGTAGTCATATCGCCTGCCCTTAAACATTAGCATTTGGTGATTCCAGTTTTGAATTTCAGGTAAAATGTGAAATGTACTTCTTAATGTAATAAATATTATAAACCCTGCTGACAGGGTTTTTTTTTTCTTTTCACTTTAGGAATTTAAATCAAAGTTACAAGAACAGAACTGTGTTCAGAAATGAGTTTGTTGTCATTCATAGACAGATTAAAGGGAAAAGGGACCATCCAGCTTTTTATAAACGCTCAGTTCAAAAGTCTGCATCTCTGATGGTATGGGGGTGCATTAGTGCCTAAGGAATGGGCAGCTTGCACATCTGGAAAGGCATCATCAATGCTGAAGGGTGTATATATAGGTTTTAGAGCATCTATCCAGATTCCATCCCATCTTTACTTCTGAGAGACTCTACCTCCCTAAGATACTCTTTTTATACCCAATCATGTTAGTGATGTTAATTAATTTTTTTTTCTTAAAATGGCATATTTACTCAGTGTAAACATTTGATATGTTTTTTATGTTCTAGTATGAATAACATATGGCTTATGAAAGTTGCAAATCAATTCATTCTGTTTTTATTTACATTTTATACAGTGGCCCAGCTTTTTTGGAATCAGGGTTATATATATGTATGTGTGTATAATAATGTGGGGAAAGTTTTCCACATTCAGACTCATTCTACACAGGTGCTAAATTTAACTATTAATTTTCTAGACATTATTCATATACATGATGCAGTTAACACCTCATAGGTTGCCAAGTTTTCCTTGTGTAGTAATTTCAGAGCATTTTCAATTTTGTCTAGGCCCATCTTTTGAAAATAAGCACTTACCTTCAAGCGCAAATCATTGGGGGATAAAAATATGATTAATCTGATAACATGCAAATGCATATTGTGTAATTACACACTCTTGTTTACATGTAGTAGTAGCCTGTTATGTGAATATAATTGTAGCCTAACATATTGCAAATAGTTTGTCATGAATAATCCCTACCTGTTAAGAACACAGGGATGAGGGGACCCCAATGCAGAAAACAGATAGAGGAGTTCAGGATTAACCGAATTTTATTAAAGGACATGAGGAAGTGAGATTGTGAGAGAAGGGTGTGTTGTAATTGTGTGGTCGAGGCCAGGATTCAAACTCGGATCCACAGCGTGGGAGTCAGATTCTCAGCCAATGTGATGCATTGATCATTCTGTGTTGAACAAAAGATCAAAAGGGTAAACAATAAGAATTTCTCACAGCCTTCTTTGCTCGTATAACACAGGCCAAATTCCCTTAGTCATTCATAACAATGGGTAAGACCAAGGAATATATCCGTGATGTGTGGCAAAAGGTTATTGAGCTACACAAAGTGAGAAGTGGCTATGAGAAAATAGCAAAAGCATTGAAAATGCCCATTTCCACCATCAGGGTAATAATTAAGAAGTTCCAGTCAACTGGAAATGGAAAAGAAAAAAAACAAGAAAAACGCCTCTACTCATTCAAAAACAAACTCAAACATCTTCAGTTTGCCAGACACTACTGGAACTCCAAATGGGATCGAGTTCTATGGTCATAGATACATCAAAGTCAACACATACATCAAAGTCAACACAAATGACGGGGTAGACAAAGAGCTTGAGAGGCCTGGAGCTGGCTGGCTTTCTCTCATGTGGTTATCCAGCCTGATGGCAGATAAAGTCAACGCATCAATCGAGTCCAACTCATCCTTCAGGACTAGTTTGTCCTTCACCTGTTCATTGAGTCCACACAAAAACACTCCCTGGAGCACCTTCTCATTCCACCCAGACTTGGCAGCCAGGATGTGGAAAGCCACTGAATACTCTGCCACACTGAGGGGTCCTTGATGGAAGGAAAGCAGGCTTTGGCAGCCTCCATTCCTTGGACAGAAAGGTCAAAAGCTCTTCACAGTTTGTCAGTGAAGGAGGAGAGGGAGGACCACATAGCTGGCTACCTATCGCAGACAGAGGTTGCCCAGGCTAGGGTGTCTCCCCTTAGAAGCCACATGATGTAGGATACTTTGGCTTTATCACAGTGGCATAGGTCACTGAATGAACAAGAGGGAACATTGAGGTAGGAAGGATTCACACCTCCCTGGGTCACCCGCATAGGGTTCTGTGTCTGGGAAATGTGCTTCATGCTGGGGTACACAAGCAGAGGAAGCAGGGAGTTCTACAGGGGTAGGCTGACTGGGTAGGGGCCAAGTGGGGGGGAGGACACAGCTTAGTTTCTGAGTGAGGAGCTTAATCTGGTTCATCATGGTTTGATGACTTTCAGAGCATGCACAAAGCTGTTGCTCATGCTGGCCAAGGAGGGTGCTGTGGTGAGCTAGAACAGAACGCAGGGGAACTGGTTCTGTTGTGTCCATATTGGCCATTTTGTTCTGTTAAGAACACAGGGACAAGGAGTATCAAATGCAATAACAGTTTAATTAAAAGGATGAGAGTGTGTGAGAAAAGTTTGTTGTAATTGTGTGGTCAAGGCTAGGGCTCAAACACAGGTAGGCAGCATGAGAGCTAAGGGCTGAAGCAGAGAGCCATGGGAAAAGCAAGGTAGAGCTGAACATGGCAAGAAGAGAGCTGGAAGTAAGCAGACAGGCAATGTGAGCAGTGAACCTGGAACATGAAGATAAAAAACAGAGTGAACAAAAGGATAACACAACAGGGAAAAGCACTGACAAAACCACAGAAATAAAATGCAAGCAACACCAGCTCTGTACCACACTAGAAGCCAGAACAATCTGGTGACAAATTACTGACGAACTGGGGGTTTATATACACTGTTGATTGGCAAGCTGATGAGGAGCAGGTGAGTCCAATGATTTAATCAGCACGCAGGAGAAATGGAGCAATACACACACACACTAGCAAAAACAAGAGGAAGAGAAAACAGGGAAACGCTGGGAAATACACAGGGGTTCCTGCCTGGTCCATGACACTATCCCTTTGTTTATCATTGTAGTGATCATAAATTCATGAAGGTTTCTCATCATTACCTTATCTAATTTAAAATGTGTTTTAGTTATAATATGCAGTACTGTGAACAAGTATATGCCCCATCCTGATTTCTTCTGTTTTTGTGTATGTCATTCTAAATTTTTCAGAAATTTAAACAAAATCTAAAATAAAATAAAGGCAACATGAGTAAACACAAAATACAGTTTTTAAATGATAATGTTATTTATTGAAGCAAAAAAGTTTAAAAAAAATACCAATTGGGCCTGTGTGAAAATGTCTTTCCCCCCTGTAGTTACTAATTCCCCAAATCTGGGTTGGTGGATAAGTGAAAGGGTGGACAAGGACCATGAAACTGCATTTATAATGGGGTTTAGCTGGACTAGACACACCTAGGCCTGATTACTGCAAACCCTGTTCAATCAAATCAACACTTAAATAGAACTTTTTCAAAAGCATGAAGTTGGTTAAAAGGTAACACAAGACCTGGAGTGACCATCAGGAGAATCGGAAGATTCCGGTCTTGGGCATTAGACTCCTGAGCTGAAAATGGGTCCCACTCCGGCCCTGCATAATTTACTATGCCAAAATAGAAATAAATTCCAGAAATGATGAGGAAGAAGTTGACTGAAATACATCAGTCTTGGAAGGGTTACAAAGCTATTTCAAAGGCTCTGGTGCTCCGACCGACCACAGTGAGAGCCATTATCTCCAAATGGAAAAACTCCTCACAGCAGTGAACCTTCTCAGAAGTGGACGGCCTTTCAAAATTCCTCCAAGAGCACAACAACAACTCATCCAGCAAGTCACAAAAGTCCCAAGGACAACATCAAAAGGACCTACAGGCCTCAATAAAGGTCACAGTTCATGACTCCACTATGAGAAAGACAGTGGGCAAAAATGGCATCTATGGAAGACTGATGAGGAGAAAACCACTGCTACCCCAGAAGAACATTAAGGCTCGTTTGAATTTTGGCAAAATGATCTTGATGATTCTCAACCCTTTTGGGAGAATGTTCTGTGGATTGATGAGTTAAAAGTGGAACTGTTTGGAAGACAGGGATCCCGTTAAATATAGCATAAACCAAACATCAAAAAAATAACATCATGCCTACGGTCAAGCATGGCGGTGGAAGTGTGATGGTGTGGGGATGGCTGTGCCACTTCAGGGCCTGGGCAAGTTGCAATAATTGAGGGAAACATGAATGTCTGGTCTGTAGTCCATAAATTGAAACTCAAGGGCAACTGGATTATGCAGCAAGACAATGATCCAAAGCATAGGAGTAAACCCTAGTCCTAGAAGTAAGTGAAAGTCCTCCAGTTATCAGAAGCGTTTGGTTGCAGTTATTGCTGCTAAAGCTGGCACAACCAGATTTTAAGTTTAAGGGGGCAATTAGTTTTTCACATTGGTGACAGGTGTTTTTATAACATCTTTTGCTTCAATAAAAAAGATTAATAAATAAAAAATATTTTGTGTTTACTCAGGTTGCTTGTGTTTTACGTTTTATTTTGTTTGAAGATCTAAAACTATTTGTTATGAGATATACACAAAAACAGAAGAAATCAGGATGGGGCAAATACTTTTTCACAGAAATGTATTCACTTCACCATGCTACCATGTCAAACCTACATTCACGTCAGCTACCGTACATAGTTTTATTAATAAACTCCCAGCGTTATCAACCTTGATTGGATTACCATCTCCCCCCACAGAATTTGATCAGGCAACTGAATGCATAGAGGCTGCATTCTGCTACACTCTAGATAATGTAGCTCCACTTCAAAGAAAAATAATCAGAGAGAAACACTAGCAACCTGGTAAAATGATCACACATGCACTTTAAAACAGACCAATCAAATATTTGAACAAAAATGGTGTCAAACTAAATTTATAGTGTTCCAAACCATGGTTATTATGGTTTTAAAAAGATTGCTAGTTTCTATTTTTATTTCATTTTGCATTTTTGTTTCCAATTTCATTTATTTCAGTTACTTATAATGGTAAATAAATGGTTTTGTTTTTGTTTATGTCTTTCAAAAATCATTACTTTTAGTTAGTATTTAGTTTTAGTATCATTTTAGTTTTTTAATATCATGGTAATTGTACTAAAGAAAAATCCCAAACTGGACTCTGTTTTTTCACATTGAGTAGGAAAAAACAATTAATTTTTTTTTTTACATTGAAAAAATAAATACACTGAGGAAAAATATAGCTTTGTTATATCTGCAGTGTTATTAAATAATTTCTCTCTGCTTTTCTATCTATCTGTCTGTCTGTCATCCACAACCATTTATGATCAAATGATTGTCACTAAAACAATTTCCACTGGGCATAATAACAGAACAACTGAATGCACACTGTAACTGATTAAAACTTGTACTCATTTACATATTTATTGTGAGATTTTAACATGTCACTATTGTGCAGAGTGTGAACGTGACGTCCAGTGTGAACAACCTTGATGTTCATAATAATGGGAACTATTAAAATAACATTTAGCTAACATAACACACAGCTGTTTGGCTAACTGGCTATATTGATGGTTATGGCTAAATTGCAATGAATTAGCTAGCTAGCTACAATATATGTGGAGTGTCATTAGCTGGTGTCACAAATCATGACGGAGCAGAGATGAGGCGGATGCAAGTGCAGGATAACAGTTGTTTATTTGTAGAGACAGGCAGGCAGACAAATCCAAAACCAGATCCACAAACATGCAAGAGGTCAGGCGATTGGCAAACAGGCATACACGGGGCTAGGCAGGAATCTAGGTCGATAACCAAAACAAGACACGAACTAGAACGAGGGACTGGAAGCCGCTAAACTAACGCTAAACTAACGCTAAACTAACGCTAAACTAACGCTAAACTAACGCTAAACTAACGCTAAACTAACGCTAAACTAACGCTAAACTAACGCTAAACTAACGCTAAACTAACGCTAAACTAACGCTAAACTAACGCTAAACTAACGCTAAACTAACGCTAAACTAACGCTAAACTAACGCTAAACTAACGCTAAACTAACGCTAAACTAACGCTAAACTAACGCTAAACTAACGCTAAACATTTACTTACGACGTATTACTCTTCCACGTTGTGTGCTGGGAGGCACGCGCTATATATGCCGACATGATCAGCGTCTCAACTGCTATCAGCTGAGAGCAATTCAGACCCACGTGAATTCCCAGCCAATGACGGAACAGGGAGGAGACATGACAGACAAACAAAACACACGTGTCCCAATGTCACTACGGTCAACAGCGGAAAAGCAGGTGCTCGCGCATTCGCGCTTAGAGCACGCTGCTTCAAGGGGAATCATGACAGCTGGAATACATCATATTATCTTACCTCCTTCTGAGTATATGTTTTATTTATTTTTTTTACTGTCCCTCACCGACCAGCAGTGCAAAATAGAAGAAATCAGGATGGGGCCATCTACTGGTCATTTATAATTTGGCAACATTGATGGATCCACTCCTTTCAACCTCCCAACAGACCACTCAACATTTAAAATATGAATGTTTTGTTCTCTGAAATTCTATATAGTTTTCGTTCATATTCCAGGTGGACGTTATAGTCACAGTTTTTAGTTTTCATTTATTTGGAAACACATTTTTATTTTTATTTCAGATATAGAAAATGTTTTATCACTGATAGTTTTAGTTTTTGTCAGTTTTTGTTAACGATAATAACCTTGTTCCAAACAGCACGGAAGGAGAGCCTTCTTAGCTGTAGAAAGGCTCTTAGTTCTGCTAGATGAGCATGTCTACCCCCTAATAGAAGACAACAAAAATAATTCTAGATTCTTCTTTAATACTGTAGCAAAGTTAACTAGGAATAAGACCACCACAGAAGCATGTACATCATCAATACTTAGAAGTGATGACTTTTTTAAAAGACAGATTTCATACAATTAAGGAAAAACATACATTTAATACATAAAGAAAACTCATACAATTAATTTAAAGCCAGTCAAACTTCCCCTTTATCTCCAAGATCCTGTTAAAATACCTCATACCTACATAACAGTAACATTCATGAACTCTATCAGTCAGGATATAGGCCTCCTCACAACAATGAGACAGCACTGTTTAAAGTGGTAACTGTCCTACTTCTGGCTTCCAATCAGGGTTTTGTCTTGTTGCTTGTGTTTAGGTGCTTGTGCTTCACCTTAATGTAGCTTTTGATTGATTATTATCAATTTGTAGATGTAACGGGTAAATTCTATATGCATATTAAGGACAAATTTACTGTTTCACAAGGTTCGGTTTTAGACCCATTGCTGTTTTCTCTATATATGCTGCTTCTAACTACAATTATTTGTAAACATAGTAATAGCTCCCATTGTTATGCTGATAACACACAGTTACATGTTTCAGGAAAGCCATGTTTCAGGAGACACCAGCTCAAAAAAGTTGAGGAATGTGTAATGGACTTTAGATACTGGATGCTGAGTAACTTCCTCCTACTTAATTCTGACAAGACAGAAGTACTTCTACTAGGACCGCAGGCAGCTAGAAGTAAGCTTTCCGATCACATAGTAACTCTGCACGGCCTTTCCTTTTCATCATGTGCAGCAGTAAAAGATTTTTGATTATTGAAGCCAATCTGTCATTTGAAGCTCATGTAGATAATATTACTAATATATAATTCTTTAATCTCAGAAATATTGCTAAGATAAGAAATATAATGTCACTACATGATGCAGAAAAACTACATTTTTTTACTTCTAATTTGGATTATTATAATGCCTGGCTCTCTGTTTTAGTATGTGCATAAACAAGCTCCAGGTAATCCAGAATGCAGGAGCCAGGGTCCTTACTAGAAGCAGAACATATGAGCATATCACCCCTATCCCAGTAAAAAATTTGCATTGATTATAAAATACTACTGTTGACCTATAAAGCACTGAATGGTCTCGCACCACAGTAACTGAGTGAATTTCCTGTCTTTTATGGTCTGCAGTGGGCAGAGCTTTCTCTTACAAAGCCCCTTAAAATGTTTTCAGGTATAAAAAAAAAAAAACAACAACAACATTAAAACCAAAAGCTCTCAAATGAACAAATGATTTACAATAAGTATATGTTGGATTTGCAAGCCTGACAAGAGATGTACAGGCACCTCTGTACACTTCTGGTAAATGGCTCATCAACTTTCACTCTGTGTAACTTCAAATGTTTGTACAAAAACATAGTAGGACATGAAACATTACCATTCAATTCACAAACATTCAATTTTGTTTTGATAACATCACATATATTGGCGTACAAATTGATTTTATTTTTAGCATTGAGAGTATTAAAATCAATATTCTCACTTCCCTCTAAATCAAATAAAACTGGTTTCCTGAAATTGCTGTTCTCCTCATTTTCTGAGTTTGTGTACCATGCTGTCATGTAATGGGGGTAATGGAGGTTAAGGACAGATGCAAATGCAGATAAGAGCTGTATTATATGAGAGACAGGCGGACAAATCCAATCGTGAAACATAGACGTGGTCATAAACGGGCAATGGGTCAGGCAATCGGCAAACAGGTATAAACGAGGCAAAACAATAAGAATCAAGAAAAACATGATGAACAATGGCTTGGTATACGGAAAACACACATAATACTTTGCAAAGTCTTAGTGTTCCAACAGTCTCTTTTATGTGTGGTGTGATTGTGTGTGAGATTGGATGCAGGTGTGTGTGAATAGAATGAAAGTGAGTGTTCAGGGAAAAGTGATCCATGGTGGCCATGTTTGTAGGCCGCAGTGCAGGATGGGAAATGTAGTCACTGGTTTGCTGTGATATGACACATGCAGGCTAATCTCTTGGACGTAAATATTGTGGGTGTGATCCACAATGTACAATGTATGATCTGTTGGGATTACTCAATAGATTGAGAATAAACCCTGGATCTTTCGAAATGTCTCCATACTGTGCAACATTGTCAAAGAACATTTATTTCACCAAGACCATATCAGTATGCTGTTGAAATGAGAAACTGTCATTTAATCTGAGTAGTTGGTCTGTTAGTACCATATTTTCTGGATTAGTAAGCAAATCTATGACTTATACAGCAACAAAGAGGTGTATATGTTA
Source organism: Ictalurus punctatus (assembly GCF_001660625.3). NCBI lineage: Eukaryota > Metazoa > Chordata > Actinopteri > Siluriformes > Ictaluridae > Ictalurus > Ictalurus punctatus. The sequence continues at coordinate 26,109,476 of NC_071284.1, forward strand.
TCATTTTTGCATTAGCCTAATTGTAATATGTCCTAATTTTAGTGTTTTTATGGTTGGTGTTCTACCCTAGCACTTGCAATACTTGGCTACCGACACGTGAAGGTAAATCATGTGTTTCCATAATTATAATTATCATGCTTGTAGACATAAACACATTTGTCATGGCAAGAAAAATTAACAAAATTGTACATAAATCAAAACAGCTTGGAGGCATAACATAAGTTATGTTAATTTTGCTAACAGAGTGAGCTGGGCAGTGTGAAATATTATGAAACAAAAATGCCTGGTGGTAACGGAGAGGAAGGATTCATTTTATCATCTTGTTATCCACACACATTAGTATAACTCAGACCCTCTTAGCATTCCAATTGTTTATTGAAAGGTCACAGTGAGAAAGTGACATGCTTTTAAAGTTGTGGCAGATTTTCTTGTAAGTGTATAAGGTTGCTCTGATTAGTGCAGTAGCCTGGATCACTATATGAACCATAAAACGTCTTTAATATTGTGAAGTCAAAGTCCTTGATTTATGCCAAAAATGGCTTTTGCTAATAATGATTTATTGCCCTGAAAAAAAACAGCTTACTGCAGCATGAGTAAAGTTGGTTAATACTCATCTGACGATAGTTTAAACAGTCAACCTGCTATTATCAGTTATCATGGTGATAGCAATTTAGCATATGAATACATGGCCATGTTAGTTCACTAGTTACACCTTGTTAGAAAGTCTTGCTAGTTAGTTGCTTGCAGAGACAACTCAGTATTGCCAGAATTCCTAAAAATTAGGTGCAAAGAAACAAGCTGAAGCAAAACCAAGCAGTGGATTTTACAGAAAGTTTCACATGGACAAGAAACTCAAAAACTTTTTATTTTCTTTTACAAAATTTTCTTTAGCATTAGGGCAAGACACAGGTACAGTACAAACCACAGAGGTTACATTAAATTAATGCAGTAACATATTTACAATACAGTTCAATAACTCATAGGTAAGCAGGAACAAATGAGGACTATAACACCTAATTCACTACTCTTAACAACTAATGACTACTGAGTATTTACCAATTATTGTAAGTAATAATAAACTAATGGGTGGGACATTCATTATGCTCTACAGTAAACAATAATTACTGATTCTTTTACAGTGGATATAAAAAGTAATTTTCAACTTTTAATGTGATATAGCAACCAAATTAAACAAAATCAACAAATCTGAAGTGAAAAACAAGAGTAAGAAACATTTTAGTAAAAAAAAAAAGAAAAAGCTTATAATAAACTGGTTGCAAAAGTGAGCACTCCTTTTTATGGTGTATGGGGCATGTGCCTGTGCTCAAAATTAACCAATCAAGTACTAATTCACGTAAAAAGGTAATTATCATACACCTGTCATCTATGAGGTGATTCTGATATATATTTATATATACACACATATGTGTGTGATATATATAAACATATACACACACATATGTGTATATATGTGTGTGTGTGTGTGTGTATGTGTGTGTATGTGTGTATATATATATATATATATATATATATATATATATATATATATATATATATATATATATATATATATATAAGATGTTTATATATATATATATAAAACGTTTATATATGTATATAAAACTGGTCTCACTCTGTCCATGTTTTGCATTTTTTCCTACACTCTTTTGAATGTCCATGGAATAAAATACAATATTAGATGCCATGTATGTACCTTTTATACCATCATTTACACATTTGATTGACCATGTCATACAAAGCAATGTGATAACATAAAATTTTAAATTACCTCATATGGCCATGGGTATTGTTCCGGCTAAGGACAGCTGTCATTTGCTGCTTCTGTCAAGAAACTGTACACAACAGCTTCGCCTTAGCATGTTCGCTGACAATAGGTTAATGTTTGACAGACAGGATTTTGGCCAAAAGTTGCTGCAAGCCTTTTATAATCAACCAATTGGTGTGCGAGAAAGTGGGAATTACGGAGAGGGGTTAAAGCAATGCAAATATGCCCACACATGATGCAGTATTAGACCCTAAGCACATCATAATGAAACTAAAGTCAAATCCCAGACATTTTCTCAAATTTAGAAATTCCGGACGGGTGTTATTTTAATGTATGAAAAAGAGGACATGTCTGGGAAAACGAGGACATATGGTCACCCTGTCTAACGTATAAAAATTACTTATTCATCAAAGATATCTCAAGACTATGAAAGTAACACACATGGCCAGAGTGATGTATTTGTGATTGTGACTGGTGATTATACAGAAGGAGCACTGATAAAATTGCTCCTACAGAAAGAACAATGGGAGGTGCAAACCGGTACACATACAGTATAAACATTCAAAGAGAGCTCAGAAGGGACAATGGTGTATACAGTAGGGTTACACAGTACTATAGAAGTATCACGATACTAAAGCTTCAAAATACCGCCGATGCCACTGTATTTTTTTAAACGGTAGTATCGTCAATAAGATCATACCATAAGTAATGTTGTATGTGCATAAATTAATGTTATTTTCTCTAAAGTGATGCATATCACTGCTTTTGTAGTATACACAAAGGTTAGTGACACTTCATGTAACCTAAATTCTTTACCTTAATCTTTAAAGAAAAATAACTATTTGCTATCTAGTGGTGTTTAAAACGGGTTTGAATTATAAAAAGTCAATAAATGCAAAATTGCTAAATAACTATAAAGTGCTTATTTTCGATCGAATACAAATACAATACTTTCACTCAATATATGACACTCTGCTGCAGCCCCTCCCCCTCCTCCCGCTGTTCACTCATTCAGTTTGACACAGACAGCTTCAGTCCATTTCTCAGACCCATTTAGTGACTTTTTTCCCCCCTCAAAAAGCACCTAGTGACAAATCTAGTCAAAACTAGTACTGCCCCACGAGTGCAAGGTCCTGCTTTCCCTCCACAGGTACACCTCTCTCTGTGGCTACTCTGTTCAGTGAGTGGCAGAGAGGAGCAGAAAATTCACTTCTAACATTCACTTCTAACTTTCTCCCTCCTGATCATTTTACATGTAGCCGTTGGCTTTAACTTGTGCGTATGATGATTTTGCCAGAAGACATTGTTGTTGTAAATCAGGAAATCAGGATTTTATCAGTGCAGAGCAGCAGTTTAGAGATGGCTTGGAAGTGACTGATGGTTAACATGTAGTCTTAATGGTTTCAGTCTCAGTTTCAGTCACTATTTCATACTCGTTCCATTGTCTGACAATAGAAACAGAAAAATATATTGTTTGTTTTATTTATTATAATTGTTATTATTATTATTATTATTATTATTATTATTATTATTATTATTTGAAATTTAAAAAGAAGAAATAACAAATATTTTTAATGACATCTCGTGTATAGTGCTTGAAAAAAAAATAGTGCTTTAAAATTCCTTGAAAGTCCTGGAATTTCATTATGAAGTATCTGTACAAACCCTGAAACGCGCTTTCTTTGCTAGTAAGAGAGTTAACGTTCCCAATTTTATGATTTTTTTTTTCATTTCATTTCCAAATTCAGTTATTTATTCCTAATGATGTGTTAATTCTTAGTACTCTGAGGACAATTTCCATTTGCATGATTTCACTGCTCTAGGGAACAATAGATGAAATATGTGGCACATTGAATTAGTTGCTTGGCAACTGTACAACCCCAATTCTGAAAAAATTGGGACAATATGGAAACTGCTAATTAAAACAAAGAGGAATGATTTGTAAATGTACCTTGACTTGTATTTAAACAAAACACATATAAAGACAAAGTATTTGATGTTTTACCTAATCAGTTGAAGGTTTTTTGAAGATAAATGTTTATTTTGAAATTGATGCTTGCAGCACGTTCCAAAAAAGTTGTGACAGGGGCAGTTTAAGACTAAGAGTGATGTGACAAGTTGAAATAAGAAGGTGATGTGAAACAGGTGAGGCAATCATCTATTCATAGTATATAAATAGATGTCTCCAAAAAATACCTAGTCCTCCAAAAAATACCTAGTCATTCAAGAGCAAGGAATGCCAGTGAATAATCCAACACTTTGAGAACAACATTCCCCAAAGACAAATTGAAAGGATTTTGGGCATTTCACCTTCTACACCGCACAATATAATTAAAAGATTCCAGGAATCTAGTCAAATCTCGGTTCGTAAAGGGTAAGGCCAAAAACCACTTCTGAATGAACGTGATCTCCGATCCCTCAGACGTCACTGTCTTAAAAACCGTCATAAGTCTGTAATGGATATCCTGACATGGGCTCGGGAATACTTTGGTAAACCTTTGTTATTCGACACCATTCGCCACCGCATCCACAGATGCAAGTTAAGGCTTTACTATGCAAAGCAGAACTATGTAAAGCAGCACATCAACACTGTCCAGAAGACCTGCCCACTCCTCTTTGCTTGGTCTTATCTGAGATGGACAGTAGCACAGTGGAATCATGTTTTGTGATCCAACAAGTCAACATTTCAAATAGTTTTTGGACAAAACAGGTATCATGTTTTCCAGGCCAAAGAGGAAGAGGACCATCCAAGCTGTTATCAGCGTCAGGTCCAAAAGCCAGTGTCTGTCATGGTACGGGGGCATGTCAGTGCCAATGGCATAGGTAACTTGCACATCTGTGAGAGCACCATTAATGCGGAAAGATATGTACACATTTTGGAGCAACATATGTGCAGTTGCACAGCTGAAGAAATGCATAATCGATAAATGGGAAATGGGAAAATTCCACTTGCTAAACTTAACCAACTGGTGTCTTGACTCGGCGCCCAAATGCTTAATAATAACCCAAATGCTTAATATAACAAATAAAGGTGATGTTTCACATTGGTAAACAGTCAACTGTCCCAACTTTTTTGGAGTGTGTTGCAGTCATCAGATTTGAAATGAGTGTATATGAGTATATGAGTACAACATAAAATAATGTGTTAATAATGTGTTTTCAATATAGTGCAGGGTGAATTTAATTTTCAAATGACTCTTTTTATTTGTTTGTTTCTTTTTGCATTTTCCATACTGTCCCAACTTTTTCGGAATTGGGGCTGTATGATTTTTCTTGAGTTTTTCCAGTAGCCAGTTATTCATTCTCATTAGTAAAGTATTCGGGGGAAAATCTGGTTTGTCTGTTTTCATTTATGTAATACATTTATATATGTATTTCCATAAATTTGAATTATGAATTATCACAATATTGCATGGTATCATGATATTACCTCTTATTGTGATACTTCAGCTATTATAGTATCATATGATATGTTTATATTATCGTGACAACCCTAGTATACAGGGTGTCTTTTATTTTTGCAGTAATAAAGGGCAAAAAAACATTTATGTGGTAGATACTGAAGTGCTGAAGTAGGCTACTGAAGTAGACTACTTTGTATCAGCTAGTAGTTCTTATATAATATATATATAAAAATCTAAAAAATTTTTCATCCTCAGTTGAGAGGACACCATGTGTTAGTCTCATATATCAACCACCAGGGCTGGGTTACGTTCGTGCCCCAGTTCATGCAGGCACAACTAATTCTTCTCTGGGCAGAGGGAAAGTTTTTGTCTGTCAGTGCAATGTACATTCTGGGCAGGGGTTGAGAGCCAGGGATTGTAGGCTCCATCCACAAGTGGTGGAGTCCATATGGCGGAGGTTCAGCCAAGTGGAAGTGGATGTGTTCACCTCAGAGGAGACAACACACTGCCTGCTGTGCCATGGTGCACATGTGGCCGAGGTCACATCTGTGCGCTTTTCCCCAGATCGCTCTGCTCCCACAAGTTCTAGCGAGAGTTCGCCAAGACAGTCTATGTCTGCTGCTAGTAGCACCTTATTGGCCAGCTCGAATATGGTTCTCGGAGATAATATCCCTGCTAGATGGCACTCCTTGGGAGATTCCGATCCGCAGGGATCCACTGTAGACCCAGTGAACTGGGCCATAGCTACAGTTCTGGAGTTCTTACAAGAACGTTTCTCAGTGGGGTGGGCTCCTTCTACAACCAGGGTTTACATGGCCACCATTTCGGCCAGCCACACCCCTGTTGATGGAGCCTCTGTGGGGCAACATCCTCTAACTTTGAGGTTTATGCGTGGTGTCAGGTGGGTGAGGCTCATCTGCAGGCCTCGCATACCTTCAAATACATAAATTTTGAAATATTAAAAGTGATTAATGCTACAGAATGTCTTGTTCATTTATTCACTTGTCTAATAAAGCACACCAGGTTTTAATTTTTATAAACAATCAAAAAAATATTACTTTCGAACTATTAATAATTGTCACTTAAGCAATCTTACAACATGACTAGCTTGATTACTCTCCCTACAAAGTGCCCTTCGGAGGGTGATTTATACCATTTGGAATGCAGATTCGGTCACTATGAGAAAAAAATGTGCTGTGTATTTTGAGCTATTTGAGTTGCTGTAGTTCTGATGGGTAAGATAGCCTTCCAGTGAGCGCTGTCAGTAAAAAAATATATATATAAAAAATAAACAACCTTGTGTACAGATGCAATTTAACTTGATAAACTTGGATATTATACGCATATTTTAGATAATACTTGGGGGGGGGGGGGGGGGTGAAAAGGGCATTTGTACTTCTTGAAAATGGACAGCAAGCAAATCCCTGACAGCTGTGTAACACCACAGCTTCCCTTTGGATTAATTGATTGCTTTTCAAATTAAATGACACGAATATTATCACAAGGTAAGGCTTGGCTATATTGTTATTGTTTCTTGTTCATTTATATAGCAGCACTTTTCCAATGAGTGATAAACACGTGCCTACAGATGCGTCACACATGTATATAATAATGCTGGCTTGGTGTGTTTAGATATGAATTGTTGTGATATTTGCTGCTGCAGCACATACTGATAGGGAATGAATGAATGAGGAATGAATAGAAAAATGTGGTGTTTGATGCTGTCATGTGGGTTAGTAAAGATAGAATGTAATCTGGAATGCCAAGCCAAAATGAATTGTGTTTTTCATGAGTCTCTGTCTTAAAGTCCAAGTCAAGTCTCGATTTAATTTACAGTGTAGTTTGTGTTTTCTGATCTTTAATAAAACTAGTATAATGGGCTACTTCAGTTTCAAAAAATGCCACTTTTCATCCCTGAAGAGCAGAATAAAGATTGGTACCAATTGAGAGAAATATGGTAGAAAGCAGCAGACGAGAGAAATCATAATTTTACACCTATTTGAGAAAGCATTAAGTAATAATGTGGGAGGAAAGTAAATGCCCCCACAATTTGGTCACCTGCCAATTCCCACCAACAGCTTCCAAGTGGGTAGGATGAAGGCTAACACGTGCTTCCTCCTGGACATGTGAAACCAACCAACCTCCTCATTTCTAACTGCTGTTTATGCTGTGTCACAGGGCAGAGTAACATCCGCAGATGAAAGTGCTATCAAATAAATCCATGTTAATGTGAAATGATGTGCTAGAAACATCCCAAAAAGCACACACTTGCACAACACAGCAACAAAAGTTTGTCTGCCTTCGTGTGTCACAGAGTAGTTGCTTATTCTGGAGCACAGATCGTCCTTGAGATTAGATACAAACCAACTTTTATTCACATGACTGTTCTTAACTGATCTTAATAGAAGGTAATCTTGCGTTCGTTGACACCTAGACACAGCGGGACACTCCAGCTGTCCACTGACGAACAAAGACATGCATACAAACGCACATGCACACAAACACTCACACACACACACACACACACACACACACACACACACACACACACACACACACACACACACACACACACACACACACACACACACACACACACACACACTAAAACAAATCTCTTTTCTTGGTAGCAGTGCTCCAATGAGCAGAGGCAGAGAAAAGACCTACACTTTTTATTGTATATGTCAGTGAGAGCTGCCACGAGTGTTACAAGAGCATGAGATTATACCGGTGTTTCAGCCTGTTGCATCAGGTTCTTCTGAGTGGTTTAGATAAAGTTACCCATGCTGCCGTTCTGCTCATCAGTATACCATGTTCAGATGCCTTACGCCTCGATATGAGATGGCTGGTGTATTTCTGGAGCCACAAGTCACGGAGAGCCAGTGACCTCTCAATCTGTCTCATTGATGTCAGGACAACATGTCAGCCTTTAGGCCTGACTGGTCAGCATATCTCTGGAAATTTCTCCTGCTTCTTATGCCAATGTGAAATATTGCACCATCTATGATCTCCTCCACAAATTCTTTTGTCTAAATTTTGCATATTACATATAAAATGACAAAAAAAAAGAATGGATTCATGATATGTACAGTAGGCATCACTCAATTTATTTGTTCCAGTGTGCAAATTCATAAATCCATTTTGATCTTAAACCACATAGGTGTCCCTGTCAAATACTCATTAAAAATATTCCATACAAAGTCTCATGTAAATCTATTTGCTTGGGACCAAAAGGCCAGATGAAGTTCTCATCCAAAGTTGAGATGAAGGACTGTTACTGCAATGGAATAATTGTATCTAAAGTTGACGTACAGAAAGATTTATTTTGAGAGTTGGCAGCGGAGATATTGGCAGACAGAGACAAAAAGAAGGCATGGGAGGGTTGTATATACTGTATATATGTATGCATGTGACCTTCTCCAATATGCACTGCAATGCCAGTTTATTCTCAGCACAGCAGTGACACTGACATAGTAGTGGGACAGTAGCATGTGGCGCTGTGTATGGAACTATAGCATTTTGAATTCGATTTCTTCATCTACTGCTTCAAATATCATCACCAGCAGTGCTTGAATTGTGGGGGAGGAGTGTCAGTTAGTGTATGATTAGTGTACGGTATGTGTTACTGTTTTTAACAATAAAGTAATTTTGAAGCAATGAATAAGAAACTCTGAACATTTGTTCAATCATTTAACATTCAAACATGTTCAGATTTCCATAATTTTTAAGTTTGCGTATATGACTCACTCCCCTTGAGTTAAATCCTCCTTTTGGCTTCATTTAGGTCAATTCACTCCATGTAGTCTTTTTTTTTTTTTTTTTTTTTGCAGTAGTTATGCTTCCATGAGCATTTCAGCCCACACCAGCTGTGTTAAATGCACATTAAACATGAGCGCCATGCTGCACTCCAGTTGTTGTGGCATGGGGAACTTATGTTCTGGGAACTAATGAAAAGTGTCAGTACGCAAAAGAGCAAAACAAAGTTCCAATACTGCATATTGGTGAATACTTCATATACTGCTACCTGCATTTTAGAATATGCTGATTGGATGTCAAGTTTATTGCTAATTTCGATGCATGACAACTTAATAAATGCTCACATTCCCTAACGAATCCAGCAGGGGTGGAAGAAGTTCTGAGGAATTGCACTTTAGAGAATTTTAAGATAATGTGACAAAATCTCATGCAATTAAAAGTGTAAGTATCCATCTAAAAATTTACTTAAGGGAAAGTAATTAATCAGAAGTAAAAATATAGTTTTCTAAAATATAGAAAACAGGCTAACTAGTTAAATATATACTCACCCTCCATTTCAATAGGAAAACCTGCACAACTGCTCATTTATGCAGTTATCCAATCAGCCAATCATGTGGCAGCAGCACAATGCATTAAATCATGCAGATACAGTTCAAAAGCTTCAGTTATTGTTCACATCAAACATCAGAATTGGGGAAAAGTATGACTTTAACCATGGCATGGTTGTTGGTGCCAGATGGGCTGGGTTTGAGTATTTCAGAAACTGCTGATCTCCTGGGATTTTTATACACAGCAATCTTTAGAGGTATATGGAATAGTGATGATTGGCTGATTGGATAGCAGAATAAATGAACAGATGTATAGGTGTTCCTATTAAAGTGGATGGTGAGTGTAGCTAGTTAATATAAGCAAATTAGCTAAACTTGTTGTATGCCTCATTGTGGATATAGAATGATGAGAGCAGCGCTTAAGACACAAGGACACTGGGTGCAGTTTGACCGAGTAAAAGCTTCAATGCACCAGGTCGACACGGTGGGAGTCATATCTCGTTTGTCACAGCTCAGTTGTGTAGTTCGAAGGACTTACTCAGTCTCCAGTCCAAGGTCAATTATGCACATTGACACCAATCATAAGCTGATTCGGTAAGTAATAAAATATAAGTTGATAGTGAATTCATGTTAGTTTTAATTTAAGCAATGTGTTCACAAAACTGTGTAATTTCAGCTACAATATAGTTTTTGGAGGTGTAGATGGCTTTTCAAGTAGATTCACCATCTTTTAGAGAACTATAGAGCTGATCATGTGTCTCCATGTAATTTCATAGATAATGTACCTTGGCGCTGCATCTAACAACCTTGCTTCATCTACGCTGGCTTTTTTTCAAGAAGCAGTGGAAAGTATTGGCTTTCTACTAAGGCACATTTATGTGAATCAAATTCTAAATATAAAAAGCTGTTTGATACAGCTATATTTCTTACTATTTTAGCAAATGGCATTAATTCAAGACAAGAAAAGTCAAACAGGCAGTTTCATACACCAATCTTTTTACACTTTCAGGTTATGAAGTGACTAGGGCATTGAAAATGTGGATGTAGCTCGCCTAATGTTCACAGTCCGTGGGACAGGCAGGGGAAGCTTTATTTCAGGAAAGACTGTCCATAATCAGCGGTGTGTTTATGATAGAAAACCATGTATACTTATCAGTACTGAGGTTCCAGTTTACAAAATCATTTGACACTGAATTTTACTTTTGTATGGTTCATTTATTCCAGTATTGAGAGGCTGTGGTGAGATGTCTGGGCATCGGTGACAAATGTATATTATGATGTTCTGCACTCCCTAAAGGAATGTGGCTACCTTGACATTTCAGACCCAATTCACCTCTTTTGTTGCCCCTATGCCTTTCTTCCACGGCTTCAAAATGACCTCAACTTGTTGTAGGGTAGTATGATGCCTAACCAGTTCTGGGCAATGGGAAGTGTCTACCATCCTGTACCTGAACCCAACATTGAGGCATGTGGTCTACTTTTTGTATTTTATGCTGTCTGTCTTTATTTTTTGAACTAAGAACAATAAATAAGAATGCTGCAATGAATGGAATGTTCGTTTTGTTGAGAGCTTTAGGAAGGACTTCACGTGTTATGTTTAATGGTCTAAGATTTGTCTTTTAGGGTCTGAGCATACCGCACATTGACTGGGAGAGTAGCGGCCTCCTTGCTGATGCACACGCCAGCATCATTGTTCCTACGACTGAATGCCCCCTGAGTGATGAACAAATGGCAGCCCTACAGGAAGCTGTAGACCCCAAAACAACTTCACAGACATTTGGCTGGGACATCTATTTAGCGGCACTTCAGTTTAGCCAGTCAGTTCTTATGGAGTAATTGTCTATAGTAACAGCAGACCACACGTGTTTGTTATTTGATAATAAAGGTTTAAGCACATGAAAATAACCTGTTGGCAAGAACATTGGTTTTCTTTTGTTATATTCCGAAACTGTGAGTTTAACTGAGTTAATTTAGCCTTAGTTGACATTCGTATAGCAGGTTAATAGATAGAGCCAAATATATATATATATATATATATATATATATATATATATATATATATATATATATATATATATAAAGAAGATACAACTATTGCTCAAAATTTTAAAAGTACAAAATGTACATATATTTTGAAATAATAAAACAGTAACATAAGGCATGGAAAAACAGTTTCATTTTCATCAAAAACATTCAGTAGCCACTGCATCTAAAATAGTGTGGTGAGGTACAGTAGAAACATTACATGCCATCTTGCAAATATTGCATGTGCCATGCATGTTAAAACAGAACAAACTTTTACATCATAGTAATCATTACAAACAGAAACAGCACTTTCATGCATATGCTAAAGTAGCACTGACACATTTACGCTGCATGATTAAGGCTACAATGAAATAGTGAACGTTAGTGAAGAAATATGCAGTTACAGCTGCTGAATAATCAAAGTTAAACTTACACATGCCCAAAACCATACTTGCATGACCGAATGCACATAATCAAGTCCATCTTGAAGGACTGGTAATCTTTGTAGTGCCCTGGTAATCTGAGGATACAGAAGCAGGTAGAGGCCCTTGGGAGGTCACCACTAACAACTTCCACAGTCAGACTTTCTTTAGCAACTTCCCATCCAACCCAGAACTTGAGCAGGTCCTTCAGGTCCTTGCTAGATGCTGAAATCAAATAAACAAAATCTTATTCAACAAAATTTTTTTAAGTTATTTTGTCATTTATGACCGCAACAATTTGTGGTCTTGGGCAAGGCACATTATTCACTTTATTTTAAAATGCAAAATATAACTGCAAAACATTTGCACTGACATGAAGACACACAAATGTCAGATTATGACAAGTATGTTTAAAATCTTATTTATATTTAATGTAAATAAAGAAGCCAATATAGATTTGGAGGTAGATTGCTGATAGCATACCCATCTCACTGAACTGCCTCAAGTACCCAGTGATACATTAGTTTGTTTCAGCGGGGTATTCATCATCATCATCAGCAGGCCAGTATATTCGAGAAAGCAGCATCTACATCATGACCAGTAGACTGTTGGCTAAACACTGACATTGAATATGTTTGGACAAATTCTGAGGGAAAAAAAATCAAATATTAATGTATAAAGGTACTCATTACCTCAGGGGAGCAAGAGTCTTCGGATTCCATCGAAAAAAACACCAAATCCTTCCTCTCAGTCAGAAGCGACCAAACCAATGTATCTTTAAGTCCTCGTCTGAGTTGTTTCATTTGGCATGTTCTTCTCCCAAGAACCTACAATATGTAACAAAATGAGCAAAACAGCCAGTAAGTGTCACAGAAGACAGTTTAATTTCTGTCATTCTGAATCATCCAACATATCTTCTAAGTCATTCAATGTATCTTCAGTTTGAGAAGAGCTTACTCACTAAGCAAACAATTCATGTTTTACTTGTTACTACTTCAAAATTCTATAAGTACAATGTGGATTAAATATTCAAGCCAGATTTAGAGAGCATAGAGACCTAAAACACAAATGGAGAGAAATTCAAAAAACTACATTCATCACAGGGGCAATGGTTAATTGCCTGATACTTCAAAGAGTTGCCATTAAAATGATGTTTAAGCATAATTCCGATATACTCAGAAGACATAACATAAAACATGGTCTTGTCCAGTAGGGAAATACAGGTATTTGAATATATGTAATCACATACCACAAACAAGAAATTTACATTACCGCATGTGAAAGCAGACGTTCATAGAGCCACCTTCTGTTTTCTTCGGTTGGACCCGGGAGATCCCAAGACAAACAAAGCTTCAAAACTTTCTCATGTTGGTCCTCATCCAATGGATACTATACATTAAGCTCAATTAAAAATGTTATAAAATTAGTACAAAACAACCTTAGAGTAAAAGAATACTTACTGAAAAGTTGACCAAGAATCTATATTGTATATACATACCAGGTTGATGGTCTCTCGCACATCAATATCAGGGCAGTCCTCCAACAGTAATGTGGCTGTATCATGTGAACCAAGAAGCAGCACATGGACAAAAGCTTTGCTGAGCCCTGCAAGACATGGTCCGCCATGAAGGAAGGAATGGCCGTGCATTCGTCCTGCTACTAGGAAGAGGTCACTTTCGATAAGAAACTGTGAAGATGAGGGCACCAAGTAGTCTGGCTGCCCCTCAAACAGGCAGGTAACTCTTGTGTTTCCTGTTCAACATAAAACATTCAGAAACATTAAAACTGCGTGACATAATTCTACTTGTTAACAGGCCAAATCAATTATAAAATTTGCTAGAAGTTAGAGTAATGATGATGTATACCCAAGTTCAAACTGAAACCATACTTCAGTTTGTGAAGAATTATGGAAAAAAGTGCCTGGTAACACCATCACCAATTGCAGTGTCCCCTAAAGAACACACAAAGCGTACACAATAGCTACAATACTGCAGTGCTACACTAAACATTGCATTGAACTCATTTTCAACTGCAACTGCTCTTTTCTATGCTTTACCTTGCAATTGCCATCTAAGGGGGCATGCCCACGCTACATCTTTTTGCTTATAGAAGTTTATAAGTTCTCTCTCTTGTTCTTGAACACCTGATCTGAGGTCCATGTACATCAGAAACGGCTTCCCAGTCTCATGGAGACGAAGAATTTCCTGGGCAGCCACTTTTGGATCAGGGTGGGTCTTCCAATCTAGATGTGCAGAAAGCACAGATTTTGTTAAGTGTGGCAGTGATGGATGAAATGCACTCAAATGTCACCCAACAGTTATCCACGGGCATTAGTCAAGTACGAAAAGAAACAGCAATTGTAATTACCGTTATCCACACACAGCACTTCAATTGTGTTGTTCATTGTGTCATTGACTGTTCTACAGTGTAAAAGAAACCCCACACATATAAGACACGGCACATTTTTAAAATATCATCATATTTTAATAATATCAGATTTTATCCATCTTGATTACCTTTCCCCACATATGCTGGCATGAATTTCCAAGACATCAAGGGCCATTTCTTCCAAGCATATAGGACAGCAAGCCTATGATGTATGACACATTAATACAAAAAAATATGAAATAGATATGGATACAAATATAACTAAGACGATAGTCAAATGCAAAATTGATATATATACATACACACACACATATACCCACCCACCCCCCCACCCCCCCCCCCCCAGGACAGCACCAGCAAACTAGTCAAATAGATAGTGACAGTTCAATTGTACGCAACTCCAAACTTGTATCAAGTAAGATTACGTGTTCACTGTTCCCCAGTTCTTCTTTATTTTATCAAGAAAGATTACCTGTTCACTGTTGCCTGGTTCGGCATCATCCACAATAACAACAGAGCTGATGTTGCCTGGTTCGGCATCATCCACAATAACAACAGAGCTCAACAACTGACCACATCATGAGCTGATGTGGTCAGTAAGAACTTGAAGAGGATAGGATGAGTTGCATTTTTTATATATTGCCTTTGGCATGTTGTGGAAGGCCTCAGATGTTGGTGGCAATGGAATAGTGTCAAGCTCCTCCTGGAATGGAGCTACATATATAACAGTATTTTCTTTTGTTCTTGATGATTTTAGTATCCTTCCTGTATAGTCACAGTTTGCAGGGGCCACCACAAGAAGTTTTCTATGTCCCCAACCACCTTTAAGCGAAAACAAAACATATAGATGCAAAACCATTATAGGCTATACACAGACCTACACATCTACATTACACCTACACAAGTTAATGAAACGATAACCAATACTATACCTGCCTCCAATTCTTTCCTTCCATTCTGTAAAACAGCCAACCACCAGTGATGTCCTTCAACTTTGGGTATAATTCAGAGAGCACATCACATATCTTTTACAGGGAAAATGAGACCACAATTATGAAATAATGAAATTAACCAAGCTACTAGACACTCATCTGAACATGTTCAATTAGTCAAACAACATATGACCGAGAACAAAAATGACTTACCTCCTCATGAGTCATATTTTCATCCAAATGTCCTGTTTGGCGTCCCAATCCTGCTTGAGCGTTAAGCAGCTGCTCTTGGTCATTTGGAGACCACTCACTCTGGGTTGGCAGAAGGTGAAACACCACCTGAAAAGGCTTTGGTTTGCTGGGTACAGGATATGCACCAGAAAAATGGTGTTTTCCTTTGCAATTTACAAACAATCCTGGGAAGGGTCTAGAAGAAAAGGATTTCTTCTAATTATCAAAAAGACATATCCTACCTACATAGCGGTAAACTATTATGTTGCAATAGAATACAAAGTGCTAAACCTGGTAATTTCTGCCTGAACAGATGTCCTTGCCGTGTGTCCTCCTTGACTGTGTTGTCTGTAAATTAATTATGAAGAGACAAACTAACCACAAAAGTATTTACAAAAAATTCTCAGTAAATGTTTGTGTACAAATCTACAACATACAAAATACATACAAAATACTACCTGTTGCTGTCCTTGCTAGGCCCAGCTGAACCTCCTTGAAAATTGCTCAACAAGGACACAAGATGCCTGGCTGACCTCAGCACTTCCTCATTGCCTGCCTAGTAAAACAGTCATGAATGCAATGTATTCCATATACTGTAGAAACAGAACTGTGACACCCCCCTTGACTTGGAACAAGCTTTTGTCCAGTATAGTAGCGCAGGATGCACCTCAAAGGTTTCAAAAATTCACTTGAACTCTATCTGGTTTAACTGCTATGAGTGACTGCTTAATTTCAAGCCTGAAGGGCTGAAACCCTATTGTAATTGTCAGGATTTTTATTATTCTTTTTTTATTTTATTTTATCATTATTCTGCCTTAAAACAGACTGTGCAGACCAAACCGTAAGTTCTAGAGAGCTGAAACTTTGAGGGAAGGTAGTACCCCAGAGTACTACAGCATTGCAAAATTTCGGCCCGTATACAATACTATGGATGTTTTAGATCAATAGTTATCTAAAAAGAAGTTGAACTTTTGATTTACCCTCGCAAGGGCACAAAGTGGGTATGGCTACTTTTACTTAAATGGCTACAACTCTTGAAAGGAATGCGAAATTTTCACCAAACTTGGGGTACTTATGTATGGTCTCCTTCTGAGGGTACTTCTCAAAAACAGAACAGTTTAGCCATTTGGTGGCACTATAATAGAAAAAAAAAAACTTGAAAATAGCTGTATAAATGGTGTGTAAATTATTGTATATTATTCAGTGTATTTTGGCATACACATTTTTTGTATCATACATTAGATCCCCTCATACTGAAAAATTTTGCCTCAGGACCAGTGCTGTCAATCAAATCGTTCATTAAATATTTGAGATTATTTCAAAAACCTAATTTTGCAAACTAGACCTAGGTTTTTCGCTCAACCTCAATGAAACCACTGCAGTACAATTCTCTGTACTCTCTAGGTCAATTATTATTTGAAAAATGTGAAGCTTTACCCTTTGGATAGCTATAACAGGGTCATTTAGAAAATGGGTGTGGTAAAATATACTCAAAAGCCTGTAGATCCTAAACAAAAAGTCAAAACTTCACGAAACTATGTGAGGATGTGCAACATATAATTGGAAAGATGCATGAAAACTTTTATGGAGATTGGACAATGGGTGGTGTTATAGCTGTTAAAAAGCTTTTTAAAAATTCCTTAGTAAATTACCTGTATTGGCTGTAAATTGTCTTTTTCATCTCTGACCTAGGTGGCTACAGGCTAGTTAAAGAATACATAATACCTTTTTTACACATGTGCTTAAAGGCCTTATAATGTGGGCTTGAGCAAGTGTACTCAAAAGCCTATAACTCAAGGAATGCTTACACCTTCATATATGATTTCAAAAGAATAACCTCTGAAAAATAACTATTATTGAGCAGAATTAGCCAAAGAGTGGTCCCCTGCTGCCATAAACCCATTATAATAACATTACCAATCACATTTTGTCAAGGTTTATCGCTTCATTTGTTCATTTGAGGTATTAGGGTTTGCAATTATTTTATCACATTATGATTACAGTGAGATCGGGAAATAATGTTATAAAGGGGAGACCCGATAAACAGTTTTCATACCTATTATTTTTTCAAGTATCTAGATCAACAACAAAATGTGTGCGAAACCTGAAAATGGTATTATAAAGGGGAGACCTGGACTAAACATTTTGTTTCTTGTCATTCCTTATAGGAGTGCAGAATATTAAGTAATATATTTTAACGTCTTTAAGAGTCCTAAACGGCTTGAACCCCGATAATTGCTGCTTGCAGCTATATTTTATGTTTATTTTCCTTGTTCAATTAGATAGGCTGTTTTTTTAGACTTATTATTAATAATTTACAATTTTATAATAATGTTAGGCTACATTTAACTATGTGTAGGAGAATACATCAATCACTGCCATAGTTAGTAGTTAACCTTAATGAATTTGGGATATTGAACTCCATAAATTAGCCTGGGAACTGGGGCTTTCAATGTACTTTTAAAGTAGTATGATACCTTGACATTTCCACGCATGGAAGCTACAGACTCAGCATGTTCCTGATGACTACCAGTAAAGCTAGCTAGTAAGTATGTAGCTTCCCGAGCCATTGACTTCATGCAGGTTTTTAAATATATAACGTCGTTAGCTGCCGTTACCTAGCTAGTCACACAAAGCGAACATAACTTCGCTACAATGAATGACTACCATTTTTCCGAAGGGATAAATGAAAAGTAATTCGGCAGTATAGTAATATCCCACTGTGCTGTTGATAAATAAAGAATAGCTTAATTTACACCTTGGTTCATCTTCTGTTTCACTATCGGCCCAATCCACACCACAACCACCAACGCTTTGAGCAAGTTCTGTGCAGCGTGTAATAATAGTATCGGCAATCCATTGCTCTTCCTGTGAGACACGGATGTGAAGACTTGAATTTTAAGAGCCGAATTTTAAGACCTGAATTTTGGCAGCCTGAATTTGTGAGGTTGAAAAATAATGTGTTGAAATATTACCTGATGAATAATGAAGATGGTATTTTAACAACTTATTATTTTGGAACTGTATTTTAGGAAGGTGAATATGTGTGCATTGAATTTTGAATACTGGAATTTTGTTTTCAATCAAAATATACAAACCCAATGAATTGCAGAGGAAACTAATTCAAGCACTGTTATTGATGTGTTTTTTTCCAATTTGTGTCAAATTGTTTGGCAGAAAAAGTCATGTACTGTTATTGCGATATGTTTTTATTCAATTTATGTAATTCAACATGCCATTTTGCCTTGAGGACATTTGGCGCTATTATACTTCCATAGAAACTAATTACAAAATCTGCAGTGCCAAAGGAAACTCATTTGAAAATGTTTCAAAATAATAAAACACAGGTAGTAAAAATCTGTACCTATACAGATATGCCTATATTGATTCAGTCACCATTCGATCAATATCATTTGAGCATTGTTCTATTTCACCCCTCCTAACCACCAAGGGCAGTTAGGAACACCTCTGCCATGTGTGCCTTGTTTCCTTTCTTCTTCTAGCCTTGTACATACTGTATGTCAGACCACATGTTCAAGAGCACATTAAAGAGCTATCTACTTAATAGTTTGGACCTACAAGCATCCTGTCCTCCAAAGCTGGGGATAGCCTTAACTCTTCTCCCTGAGTGAATATTCCTTTATACATTACAGACAGCCATTTTCATAGAATGCTAGACACGACTAAGACATTCCCTGCATTGACTGTGCAATGATGCTGGCATGCTGATCTGCCAGATTTATGCCCTTATTAGGAGTCAAAACTGATCCAAACCCTGCAGCGTAAAAAGCTCAATAGCTGCAAACTGCCATGTGTGGCTAAAAACTTACAAGCATAATAAGAAGCCCTGCAAGCAGTTCTTTCTATGTGAATTTAAGAGTTGGCTGCAGATATGACTCAGACGGAATCAATGATTCAGGAGCTGAGACAGTTCAGCTCAGATGCTACTCCTGCCCTTATAGCCCAATAACCAATCATCCTGTCTATGTCTACAGTCACATCCAAGAGATTCTTGCAAACTGATAATGACCTAGCAATTGAATTGCCAAGCTCAACTCCGGCCTCAGCAGCATCTGAAGAAGCATCTGAAGAACATTTTGCACAATTACAATAGAAACAATTGAAAACTGTAAAACCGTGGAATTAACTTAATTTCATCAGTAAACAAAACATTTACTTTTTACCTTTTAATATCTGAGTACATTTAAATGCTACTTTTTTTTATTTTACTTTCACCTGAGTAAATTTTTTTTCGTATGTTTGTATGTTTATGTATATTTGTATTTTTTGTAACATACAATTACATAAAACATTCTATTTCAATTCATAATTAGCTATTTTAATTGTTTAAAATACATCTTCTTAGCTGCTGAGAAATCCATGGTGTCTGGAAGTTTTGAAGGATAGAGTCTGGAAATTCTTTCAAATCTTTGCCGATTGTCCAACTAACGGAGTGCTCGCTTTTATATACAGGGTCGTGTGTGTGTGTGTATGTGTGTGTATGTATGCACCGGAACCGGATTTAAAGTTTACTACTGATATGTATCTTTAACTTCGTCTGTCCAGATAATGACATTGGTGATGACCTTTTTGACCTAGGCTTGTCAAAATCGATGATTAATCTATAGCTAAGAACGTGCAACAATAATTATCTTTAACTTTGTCTGTCCAAATGGGTGATGACCTTTTTGACCTAGGCCTGACTCATGAGTGTTAGCCTAAACAGGGGATATTTGTGGGAATGAAATTCCTTTTAAATAATGTGAAAAAACTTGTGTGTGTCAGTAGCACAGCTCCCAATATTGAATCTTTTCATGCTCTAAAATTTTTTCTAATCTTCCAAAAAAAGAGTGAGCTTTTTTCGGGGCATTAGGACAATGAGCCATGTTGTAAGCTCACACACGATGTTCAAAGTACAGAGTAATTTAAACCTAGAGGGTGGGTGAGTCCTTCTTCTTCTTCTTCTTCTTCTTCTTCTTCTTCTTCTTCTTCTTTAAACTTATGGTGTTTATACTGACACCTACCGGATGAAGCAATTTCAATTTCTTTTGTTCTGATTGGTCAGGTGTATGCGCGTGTGTCATATTTTTGGTTGGAAGTGTATGGAAATTCATTATTTATTATTTCATCATCCTTGTGTGTGTGTGTGTGTGTGTGTGTGTGTGTGTGTGTGTGTGTGTGTGTGTGTGTGTGTGTGTGTGGAATGCACATGACCATACTATGTATGAATACATTCTATGTGAAAGAACTTGTGTGTTTGTGTGTGCGGGAATGCACCAGAACTGGATTTAAAGTTTACTACTGATAATAATCAATTAGCTATGACCTAAATATTTAAACAGGTGTCTTTTGTTCTGATTAGTCAGGGGTATCAGAAGATACAGAAGATATGTTTGTCTTTAACTACGTCTGTCCAATGATGTTGGTGATGACCTTTTGCCCTAGACCTGTCAAAATAAATACGATTAAGCTATAGAAAAGAATATGCAACAATAGATATCTTTAACTACGTCTGTCCAATGACATTGGTGATGACCTTTTGACCTAGACCTGTCAAAAATAAGGTTACGATATATACAAACTATCTCTCTCTTTCCACTTTTGACACATTATCTATGCTTTCACTTAAGTATAAGTTCTCAGTACTTTTTCTGTCTCTGGTTTGTAGCCATATTGTAAATATTGAGACTGTTTAAAAAAGCTGGAAAGGGGCATTTTAAAAGCAAATAATTAGTTGTCCTCAGAAACAACTGCCAAAGGTCATGAATCCATATCATGTTGTGTGCAAATTATGCAGAGTCTATGCTCAATATTATCAGTTGCTTAGCAAAAAATCATACAGCTCTAGGTAAAAGGCATTTTTGCTAATAATGATGTTGTCATATCACAGCCAAGCCCAGACTCGGTTTCCCGCTGACTACAAACATGGCCGCTGAGACCTACACTTCCCACACACGCATTTGCTCGCCTTCCCCAGAGTTCTAATCGCACACACCTGCATCCAATCACACACACACTCTCACCACAGCACTTAAAGAGACTTTGGATGCAAACAGACTTTGTGAAGTAATACATTCAGTAGACTTGCTCTCTGCAATTTTCTAAGCCTACGTGACAGATGTTTGTACAGCCTTTGACCTTTGTTGCTTAGCTGACTACATTTTAGTAGTTTACCCAATACTGAAAAATGGAAACTATCAGGGAAAGAAGGAATCATTGTTTGCTAACCTGATTTGTATTCTTCTAATATGTATTAATTGTTAGCCATTGGTTAAACTACCTTTTTAGGCAAGACAAGGCAAGTTTATTTATATAGCACATTTCATACACAAAATACAAGGTATTAAAAAAATATAAGAACAAGAAATTAGAAATGAAGAAATTAAAATAGAACAATGCATTAAAATGAGATAAAAAAAAAATAATTAAAAAAAATGTAATGGGTAAAAAGGGGAAATGTTACAGAGCTAAAATGTTATAGATCAATCAGTAGAGTGCAGCCTAGTGTTCAGTCAGTAAATGCGAGGCTAAATAGATGTGTTTTCAGTCTGGTTTTAAATGTGGCTAGAGTTTGAGCACATCTTACTTCTTCTGGAAGCTGGTTCCAGCCACGGGTGGCATAATAGTTAAACACTGTCTCACCTTGCTTTGAGTGAACCTTTGGTATTTCTAACTGACCTAATCCTAATGATCTGAGAGGCCTGTTCGGTTTATAGTCAGTAAACATATCTGTAATGTATTTAGGTCCTAGGCCATGTAGTGATTTCTAAACTAGTAATAGTACTATAGTACTAAAATCAATTCTGAATGTAATTGGAAGCCAATGTAAAGACCTGAGGACTGGAGTAATATGCTCAGATGTTTTGGTTCGAGTGAGAATCCTGGCTGCAGCATTCTGAATGAGCTGCCACTGCCTAATGGTATTTTTGGGAAGACCAGTGAGAACTCCATTGCAGTAATCCACCCTGCTGGTAATGAAACAAGTTTCTCCAAGTCTCCACTGGAAATGAAACACCTACTTCTCGCTATATTTTTGAGGTGATAGTAGGCGGATTTGGTTATTGCTTTCACTTGACTACTGAAACTTAGATCAGACTCCAAAATGACACCAAGATTCCTGACTTTGATTTTTTTGTCTTTAGACTCCTGGAGTCAAGATACATGTTCAACTTGAGACATTCATCTTTGTTTTGAAATACAACGACTTCTGTTTTGTCTTTGTTTAACTGAGGGAAGTTTTGGCACATCTAACTGTTAGTTTCATCAAGGCACTGGCATAGAGAGTCTATGGGGTGGTAATCATTAGGCGACAGGGCTAGGTAGATCTGGGTTGCTATGTAGCTGTCGTCTGCATAGCTATGGTATGCAATTTGGTTCCTTTTTATAATTTGGCCTAGAGGGACCATATACAGGTTGAACAGCAGCGGTCCAAGTATTGAGCCTTGTGGGACTCCATACATCATGGACGTCTACTCAGATTCATAGCTGCCTATGTTCACATAGAAACCCCTCCCTTCTAGATATGACCTGAACCAGCCAAGGACCATCCCAGAGAGCCCTAACCAGTTTTCCAGTCTGTCTATGTGTATATTGTGGTCGACAATGTCAAAAGCAGAACTGAGATCCAATAATACCAGCACGGTTATTTTTGCCTGAATAAGTATTTAACCGAATATCATTAATTATCTTTATGAGTGCCATCTCTGTGCTGTGATTCTGCCGGAAACCAGATTGGAAATTGTTCAAATAGCTATTTGAGGATAGCAATCGGTTCAGCTGATTGAAAACAACCTTTTCAATGATCTTGCCTATGAAAGGAAGATTTGATATTGGTCTATAGTTTTTTAAAACCGTGTTATCCAGATTGTTCTTTTTCAGGAAGGGCTTAACAACTGTGGTTTTCAGGGATTTCGGAAAAGTGCCTGAGAGGAATGAGGCATTTACTATATCTAAGAGATCTTTTCCTAAACACTTAAAAACTTTTTTGAAAAAGGATGTAGTGAGTATGTTGAGACAGCAGGTTGATGTTTTAAGCTGCTGTACTTTTTCTTCTAGAGTTTTGGCATCACTTTCCTCAAAAGTAAACATATTGACATAGTTGTGAAGTTGTAGTGGCGGGTGCTGTCTAACTACATGAGAATGAGCTGATCGCCATTCTAATGAAAAAAAAAAATTCTTGAAAAAAATGGAAAAAAAAATTTAACTTTTGAGTTAAAATTATCAAGGAAAACATCAACACAGTCTGCAGATATACTTGGTGTAGCCAAGTATATCTAGCATAGATATACTGTAGCCTTCATAAATTGCACACCAGTATTCTCATTTATGGACCTCTTTTTGACTCTGACAGATCTAGTTTCTGTGAAAGGAGAAATCACTATATCAAAGAAAACACAATAATGATCAGATAGAGTCACATCCTTAATAACAGTAGATGAGATGTTTAGACCCTTAGTATTGAGAAGATCCAGAATGTGGCTCTGATTGTGTGTGGGTCCATTCACATGCTAGGTTGGATCAAAAGTGTTTAAAACAGATATGAGCTCTTTGGCGGTGGTAAATGGTCTGCACTTATATCATGTTTTTTAACATTAGCTGTGCTTTACACTGTTTCTCATTCACCCATTCATACACACTCACACACTAACAACAGCAGAGCTGCCATGCACGGTGCTAGCCTGCCACTGGGAGTAACTTGGGGTTCAGTGTCTTGCCCCAAGACACTTTAGCATGTGGAGTCATGTGGGCCGGGAATTGAACCACCAACCCTACGATTAATGGACGCTCTACCACCTGAGCAACAGTCACCTTGGCCATGCTGTTTTCAGAATTATCTATATTGAAATTAAAATCCCCTGCAATAATAAATCAAAAATATAATTTAAATTAAGTTATATCCTGTCTTTATAGTGCAATTGTCTTAGGGACAATTGAGCAAAAGCAAGTTTGAATTCTGATGATGCCACTGTCATCTGTGCCCGAGAGTTGAAAGAGCAAAACTGGCTCTGCACTTTGGGTGGGAGGGTGGCATACTCTCTCCCTTGTTAATCTCAGTGACACTGGCAAATCATGGCCATCTGTGAGCTCATGTATGCAGGACATTGCACATTACAGTACATTCAGTACATTCCTCTGACCGTTTTACACTGCTCTGTGATCAAGCATGAGTAGAGGTTCCAAAAGATAGCTGCTGCCACGTCTGTCTAAGGAAGCACATATTAGTCTTCACCCTCCCTGGTTGGTAGTGGTCATGTGATAGAGGAGAGTTAGCTACATTAAAAAAAAAAAAAGCTCATTAAATTTACTTCATTCAAATGTGTACATTGGTTTCATGTGACTGAATTTAGTTACAGTAACGCAATTTGTTTTTATACATTCAACATGGTTTGATCATGTACATTTTCAATGCCCTGAATAAAATGTAATTCCACGCTCTCACCCAAATTGAGGCTCAAACCAAGTTTGGTGTCATTCTGCAGCAGCTACATTACTGATGCATTATTCTACCTCACATCTTTTGAGTAATATTTGTAATACTGTAGTTATAGTTCCCGTCATACCCCAAATCCTTGCAAGATTTCATAATGTAATTGGTTACCTAAATACTATGTGAATTGATCATGCTCAGTTTACATAATTCAATCTAGTAATTAGAAACTTGTTTAAATTAAGTTCATTGTTTAGTATAAGCAATGAAATTACATTTTGATGAGAAATTTAATATTTGTTATGTAAACTATAAGTAATATAAGTAATCTCTTAAATTTGAACGATCACATATTCCCTGTATTCCATTGTGGTGGGTGGAACTTGGCAAGATAAAATTAGGCAGAAAATAATGATTTTTTTTTTTTAATTAATATATAATTAAACTGTTGTTGATAGATTCAGTCACAATTATTTCAGCTTAAGCAGGAAATGTAACACTTATTTTTAGAAATCTGTTATAAATAGAAGTAGCTGTGATGAGATGAGAGGCGAGAAGTGCACCAGAGTGAGCTTCAGAGTGCACTTGAAGTTTCAGCAACACCAACATTCTCTGAGCACAATAACCAAAGGTTAAAGGTGAAAGAGAGTTCCACTCTCATGAGTATGCATAAATATTACAGTAGTGCAGGTGAGAATAGTCAACTTGAAATGTAAGAGCTAAACTTTGCTGTATTTTTTCAACCTAATGCCTTGTTCAACCTCTAATACATCTGTAGAGTGGGGGCAATTACTATGGACTGCCACGTCTCTTTGACCACTTCTTACTGCTGATACCACAAACTATACTTTCCAGAATTCTCCTTAACTTTTGTCAAAATAAATTGAGCTGTACATAATAGAAAGTGCCTCTGGAAAGTACTCACCCCCAATGATTGTTTTTCTTTTTGCTGTATTGCAATGTCAAATTTAAGCATATCATCATGTGATCATTAGGAGCAATTTTCTGCTCCTTTTGAAGATAAAAATAAAATATTAAATGTCATCTGAATTATTTGAAAATTTTAAAAAAAAATGTAAAAATAAATAAATAAATAACTCCTTAGTTGATAAGTATTCACCCACTCAGTGTGAAATGTCCTTTTGCAGAAATTACAGATTTGACTTGTCACGGATATGTCTCTGTGAGCTTTACACATTATGATGTTGGTGTTTTCTTCCATTTGTCAATGCAAATTTCTACTGCCATATTAGATGGAGAATGTTGGTGGATAACAATTTTGTGTCACAGATGATGCCACATATTTTCTATTGGATTTGAGTCTGGGCTTTGTCTCAGCCATTTCAAAGCACAGACCTTCTTTTTTTTCAATCCATTCCTTTGTATTTGCCCTGTGCATTGGCTCACTCTCCTGTTAGAACATACAGTATATTTCCTTCCTAAATGTAGATGTCTGGCTGACTGGAACAGGTTCTCCTCAACAATTTGCTTATATTTGGCTCCATTTTGTTGCCTGTGATGGCAAAAAGCTTTCTAGTTCCTCCTGCTGAAAAGCAACCCTAGAGCATGATGCTACTACCAGCATGCTTGATCGTAGAAATGGTGTTACCTACATTTACATTTACATTTATGGCATTTGGCCATAATCCAGAGCAATTTACAGAAGTGCTTTGAAGTCTCAATATATCCTGATACTGGTTCACTAGGTCATTGACTAAGAATACCATCAGTCGAAAAAGTCTGTTGGGGAGAACACTTTTTTTAAACGATAATTTAAGTAGTTCCAGAAGAGTGCCCGTGACTCATGCCAGTGACTCAGCTGTTTGGACATCTAGGGGAAGTTCAATCCACTACCTAAAGTGCCAGAACAGAGAGGAGTTTTGATGCATGCTCTCCTTGTACCCCAAGAGATGGTGGAACCCAGCAAGCAGTGCTAGTGCTAGGTTTCAATGCAGAACATTTCCCAGAGCATCACACTTCCTCCGCTGGCTTGCCTTCTTGCCATAGTGCATCCTAGTGCCGCCTCCTTTCCAGGTAAGAGATGAATACGCACAAATTATCTAAAAGAAAAAGTGATTCATCAGACTGATTCATCAGTGTGTTTTGAACTTTGTCAGCAGTTTGTGCTACAGTAGCTCTTCTGTGGGATTGGACCAGATGGGCTAGCCTTCACTCTCCACATACATCAATGAATCTTGAGTGCCCATGACCCAGTTGCCGGTTCACCAGTTGTCCTCAATTGGACCATTTTTGGTAGGTACTAACAACTGAATACAGTAAACACGCCACAAGATCTGCCGATTTGGAGATGCTCTACTCATCCTATTAACAATTATATAGGTCTTAAATATGTTTGGTGACATGTTTAAATGTTTATTGATGGAATTTAACAACTCTTAAAAGTCTTAACGGTTACATTATAAACAAGTTAATTAATTGTTTTCAATTATAAATTACAATAAAATGATTTTTGTTGTTTTCTGCAGTATTTCTTTAAGTGGAAAAGGTCTACATGTTAAAAATATGCATAACTAGATACATTACAATGCACTCTGTCACTCAAATGAATTATACCAGTTCCTTATTCAATTTTTTTTTTCTGATGTTTTATTAAAGTCCTCAGGGCTTCTACGTCTGTCGTGCCAGAAAAGTTACTACAGCAAAGAAAGAGTAGAGTTCAGAAACAGAGGTGAAAATAAAAAGTTCACATCCTGCATTTGGTCTATTGATATATACAGCGCTGAATCACAGATAGAAGCAGCTAGGATCATACAAGACTTTCATACCTATTGCCAAAAATATTCAGAAATATTCGGATTCTTGGTGTTATTCATATCTCAAGTCAAGCACTACCAACTGTGCCATCTGGTTACTGATGATGAGTTCTGACACTACAACTCATATCAAAGTATCAAGCTATTTTAGCTATCAACCTATTTTAGCTGTCTTTTTTCTGCTTTATATCAAGTGCACTTACTGTATTGCTGCACTCAGTGATACAGAATTCATTAATGGCTGTAGACTTTCTATCATGATGCAGAATTTTGAGGCCAATTAGCTCTACAGAATTCATCAGTGGAAACGGACCATTTCGAACTTTTGCTGAACAGGTCATTTTGGGTGGTGTTTTTCTCAGTACAGCAGTGATAATGACATGGTTTTTAAACACCGTACACTTACTCACTTTCAGTATCCACTTATCCTAATCAGGGTCGTGGTGGCTCCAGAGATTATTCCAGGAACACAGAACATTAGGCAGAAACACACTCTGGATGGGATGCCAGTCCAGTGCATGGAACCATGTACACAAGCTCAAGAGTCACTCAAACTGAGGATCGAACCCAGGAACCATGCAATCAGTCTCTATCAGAATTGATTTTACTGTAAATGCTTTGAGGGACAGACTGGCTCAGATAGTTCTGTGTTGCACTTGTTCTGTGTCTATGTCACAGTAAAAAAAACAAACCCGTGGCCTAATGTTTAAATCATTTGTTTCATTGGTCGCAAAGTCAGTGAGAATGGAATGTTTCTCATAGCAAGCACTGTTAGGAAAAGGTGTGATTTAATAAGCCTGAAAGTCACTTTAGGAACAGCAATTGTGTATGTAAAATAATATGACATAAAAGCAGGTATCATTTTGTGTAAGCTTGTTTCCACTAGTTGAAGTAAGTTGAGATTAAAACAATGCCCCATTAAGTTTCCAAATTTTATGTCTCAGACCCACAGAATATTGAGAGAATTTGTTGTAATTATGACATTACTGCCATTCTACATGCCAACAGAGCCTGTGAAACTGGTCGTTCACATGTTCATGTCTACACTCTTCTTTTATGTTCAAATTTTAAAAAAAACCATCACAGTCCATTATAAGTTTAATGGAATCCAATGGTGTAGTGTCACATGATCACAATAGAAATATATCTGTTCCTGGAAGGCCCCAGAGTTATATATATATATATATATATATATATATATATATATATATATATATATATCTAAACAAAGAGCACCATGAAGACCAAGGAGCTATGAAAACAGGTCTGGGACAAAGTTCTGGAAAAGATCAATCAGGGCATGGTCATTAAAAAAATATCGCAAACTTTGAACATCCCAGATCATGGTATATCATTCCAGTTAAGTCCATTTCACTTTCAAGTTGTAATGCTACAAAATGTGGAATAGTTCAAGGAGGGTGAAAACATGCATGGCATTGTAGCATCAAGAAAAGGTGCTACTAGCTTGTGCAGACTGTTATCAGACTGCAATATCCTTGGTTGTCCGTCGTAGCGACGAAGACCATTTTGTCATCAGAGATGATGCGTGCATAGATGGCTGGTCAGGCCAATTTTTGCAAGGAAAGTCCTATGGCAGGTGGGACAGGGGATGGGGTGGACGTCTCCGGGAGGGTTGCTGGCACGGGTTTTTCTGGCTTGCCTCTTTTGTTTGGCTGCAGCTGTCCGATTTGTCTCACACAGTAAAGAGCCCTTGTGATAGAGGAGCGCCAGGCGTCACAATCCAATGCAGTCTGTTCCTAGGAGGCAGGATTGATGTTAAACACTTTCAGTGAGGCTTTGAGGGTATCTTTGAAGCGTTTCTTTTGGCCTCCTTGGCAACGCTGACCTTGCTGGAGCTCGCCATAGAAGAGTCTCTTTGATAGACACTGGTCTGTCATGCGTACCACATGTCCTGCCCAGCATAGCTGGGTCATCATCAAGATGGTTAAGATGCTAGGGAGGCCTGCTTGATTGGAGAACCACAGTGTCTGGGACTTTGTTCTGCCACTTGATGCCAAGGATTTTCCTGAGACTGGTGGTGTGAAAATGGCATGACGTTGGTACACTGTCCACGTTTTGCATGCATACAGCAGTGTGGGGAGCACAACTGCCCTCTACACTTTCAGCTTGGTCTGGATGGTGATGCCTCTTCTGTTCCAAACCTTGGCATACAGCCTCCCGAAAGCTGAGCTGGCTCTCGCAATGCAGACGTTAACTTCATCATCTATTGTGGCATTTTGTGACAATGTGCTGCCGAGGTAGGTGAACTTGGTCACTGTTTTCAGTCTCTGACCATTGACAGTAATGTTGGGCTCTGTATAGGGCTTCCCTGGGGCTCTCTGATGCATGACCTCAGTCTTCTTGGTGCTGGAGAACCTGTTAACGCTGCGTTGTATATCCGTTTCTGTGCTAGAGTTAAGGGCACAGTCATCAGCAAAGAGGAAGTCCCTGATGATGTCTGTAGAAACCTTGGTTTTCACTTGGAGCCTCCTGAGGTTGAACAGATTACCATCTGTGCGATACTTGATGCCTATCCCAAAATCAACATCTCTAAAGGCGTCAGTCAGCCTTGCGGGGAACATGAGGCTGAACAGGGTCGGTACAAGGACACAACCCTGCTTGACACCATTGGAAACTGGGAATGGCTGAGTGGCTTCTCTGTTGTCTTGGACTCTTGCCTGCATGCCGACCGGAACTGCTGCACCATGGCTATGAACTTACTTGGGCATCCGTACTTGGCCATAATTTTCCAAAGGCCTTCTCTGCTGACAGTGTCAAAGTCCTTGCTCAAGTCGATGTAGGTAGAGAAGAGGTCGACGTTCTATTCCATACATTTCTCTTGTAACTGCCGTGCTGCAAACACCATGTCAATGGTACCGCGCTCTTTCCTGAATCCACACTGGCTCTCCGGTAGAAGCCCTTGGTCGAGGTGAGCGTTCAGGTGGTTCAGCAGAACCCGGGCAAGAATCTTGCCTGCGATAGATAGTAAGGATATGCCACAGTGGTTGTCGCAGGACTGGCAGTTTCCTTTGCTCTTGTACAAATGAATGATGGAGGCATCTTTGAAATCCTGGGGGGTTGTCGCTTGTTGCCACATCAGTAGGAAGAGCTGATGGAGCCTGTGTGTTAAAGCTGTTCCACCTTCCTTGTAGACCTCTGCTGGGATGGAGTCTGAGCCGGGAGCTTTGCCACTGGAAAGGAGACGTATCATTTTCTGTGTCTCAAACAAGGTTGGAGGATCATCCAGTGCTTCATTGATGGGTATTTGAGGGAGACATCTGATGGCTTCATCATTGATGGCTGAAGGTCGGTTCAGGATGCTGTCAAAGTGTTTGGCCCAATGTTCGAGAATCTTCTTCTTGTCAGTTATCAATGTATTCCCATCTGCGCTGAGGAGAGGACATGATCCTGATGACGTGGGTCCGTACACTTCTTTCAAAGCGTCATAGATTCTCTTCATGTCATGCCTGTCTGCATAGCCTTGGATCTCGTCAGCTTTGTTGTTCAGCCATGTGTCTTGTATCTGGCAGAGTCTCTGCTGTACCAATCTGCATACGTTTTTGTACGCATCTTTCTTGGAGGTGGACGTAGGGTTGTTGAGGTAGGTTTGATGGAGACAGTGTTTCTCGTTCAGCAACTGCTTAATGTCTCTGCTGTTCTCATCAAAACAATCTTTATGCTTTCTGGATGAAAGACCCAGAATTTCAGTGGCTGTGTCGTAGACCAGTTCTCTGACAGCTGCCCAGTCAGCTTCCACATTCTGGCTGTCCAGAGAGGTGTATTCTAGACGATCATCCAGGGCATCCATAAAAGACTGCTTGGTTCTACCGCACTTCAGCTTTGTAATGTTTAGACGTTTTATGGGCCTTTTTCCCCTGCGGCTTCTCTTTGGCTGGATGCGGATGTTGAGCTTGGTGATGATGAGACGGTGGTCTGTCCAGCATTAGGCTCCGCACATGGACTTGGTCACGCATACATCCTGTCTGTCCCTCTTCCTGACGATGATGTAGTCGATGAGGTGCCAATGCTTTGAGCGAGGGTGCATCCATGACATCCGATTACGGGTTGGGAGGCAAAATACTGTGTTGGTAATCAGCAGATCATGTTCGGCGCAAGTCTGAAGCAAAAGGAGACCGTTGCTGTTGCAGTGACCCACACCGTGCTTTATTAACACTCCATCTCAGGCAGAGCTTTCACTGCCAACTCTCGCGTTAAAGTCGCCTAGAATGGCGAACTTGTCTGTTCTAGGAACATCAGCGATGACAGAGTGGAGGTCCTCGTAGAACTTGGCTTTCACTTCATCTGGGTTGGTCATGGTTGGAGCATAGCAGCTGATGATTACAGTATAAGGTGCTTTCTTCCAGACAGGAGGGGGAGTTTCATGGTCATGAGCCTGTCGTTGACTCCCTTAGGAAGGCCTGCCAACTTGCCAATGAGCGCTGATTTTGCTGCAAAACCGGCATTAGCTTCATGGCGTTCGTCGTTGTCTCAACCACTCCAGAAAAGGTGTATCCAGAGCCCCTTTCACAAAGTTCACCTTCGCCTGCAAGCCGGGTCTCGCTCAGGGCCGCAATGTCGATGTATCTGAATAGTTCATTTGCCATCAGAGCAGTTCCCTTTTGGGGTTTGTCCATGTCATGCCTGTCCATAAGAGTGCGCACATTCCATGCACCAAAGGTGAGAGGAACAATCCTCGTTTTCTTCTTTGTGTTTTGACCGCTTGATTACGGCCCCCACCAGCTGCAGTAAGTTGGTTTGGGAAGTTTTGGAGCAGGCAATGTTTGGGGCACTTTTTCTAGCACCTTCCTCATGCCTGGAGGTGAGCAGTGTGATCCTAAATAGGGCTGCTCAGTCACTCAGGGGGCTGCCGGAATTCACTGCTGCTCCCTTTCGTGAAGAATGACCATATGGCCTGGGCCACCTGTGTGCAGGGTTGCGGCTACGGCTGCCAGTGTACCCACACCTACCACTTCGTCGCTTGCCTGTCGCCACAGGACTTGGAGGGGGATGGATGGTAGATGACAAAATGACTTGTACGGTGATTTTGGTTTAAAGTGAGGAAGAGTTGCTCATTTCGTCAACCTCACTCTCTCGCCCAAAACCAAGTAGGTCCAACAGCAAGACAAGGTCAAGATGGCTGGGGTCGTAGTTGAGTGCAGTGGATGACCTTGACGACCTTTGTGACTCGCCATGCTCTTAAAGCGCTCCACGACGCTTTGCTGGGAATCTCCTTTCTGCCCGTTGGCCGGTTAAATGGTTCTTCCGCGCAGATTGCCGAGTCCAGTCTTTACTATTTACCCATAGCTGGAAGGCTCGTGGAGGACGGGAGCGTCTATCTTCCCATGCAAGTCTTTATGACTTGCCCACTGTCCATTTGCAATATACACACCAACTGTCATCATTTTATTACATATTAAAGACACTTGCAAGGCAAAAACATGAACTGTTAAATATATACTTAGTCAGTTTAGGTTGGAGGCTCATGTTCTTAACTGACCATTTTTAATGAAACATTTTATACCTAAACTATGATTGAGTTAAGGTTTGCATGTGCAAAAAAAAAAAAAAGTGCAAGCTGATTTACATAGGTCTACATAGGTTTGTGTATGTCACAAATACACATACACACACACAAAATAGCACACTCATGTTGTCAAACCACACTCTTTCAACCTGAGAATATGTCTATCTGTCTGAATATTATGCTCAGCCAGAAATGTCCTCACATTGTAGATATTTTTTTCACTTTTGAAGCTTAGACATATAAGACAGCTGAATGTCTTTCATGTGTGCATACAAAAGCACTTGAGTGACATTGATTTGAATTGCTTTGAGAGACAGACTAGCTCAGACAGTTCTGTGTTGCACTTTATGGAGTCATCTCCATCTCACATAAAAAAAAATAAAAATACGCGCACACACAGAGAGAGAGAGAGAGAGAGAGAGAGAGAGAGAGAGAGAGAGAGAGAGAATGATAAGATAAGACGTACCTTTATTGATCCCACTTGGAGGAAATTCAGTATCCGGTATGAGTTTTGTTATCCAAACTGTCTTTTAGCTCTCTAGCGAAAGCTAAATGATAAAAGAAGTCAGACTGTGGTGCTGCATGCTGGCATTACGCAGAGAAACTTTATCCACTTAGCAAGCTGGCTATTGTTACCAGATTAGCTTACTAGTTTGGCTCTGTGTTGACCTTTGTCTATATAGAACAAGTGCAGTTACATGGCATCAGTTTTGACCAGGGCAGCAATGCAAAAAAGATGCTACAAAACCAGACGCAGTTCTCATACAGCCTAAAGCCTGAGCTAGCCACCTAATGCTAGCTAAAAAAGAACCTTTTACTGCAAGTAAGATGTTTTGGTAATTTTCACACTGATGTGTACAATAAAGTTTTTATTTTCATAACACTTCTGTAATATTGAGAAGAAGGCAATAATGGAAACAGCTAACTATATCCTTAAAGTCAAATAGTCAAAATTGGACCATGTCCCAAACCACATATGATCACACTAAATACTATGTATACCAGTGATGCCATTACTATTTAGTCATAGTACTTTGTGTGTAGTATGGAGAAGGGCACAACACAATGATTTACAAAGTATATTTACAAAGCTTCTAGCCTCCTAATTCCCAAATCCTACATCCAGGTGCTTTAAGATACAGTTATCGAGCTATTGATTATTAGGGGTGGATATATAGGGTGGCAGCTCCTACCTCTCTCATGACACTCGCCATCATAATTCAATTCAGTTCAATTCAATAATTGCCACCTCACTTCCACAGGTCCTAAAATATGATGCAAATTTAATTAAGCACATTGTAACTATAGTGTCAAAACTGAAATGCATGAGAGAGTTGTTAAAAAAAGGCATTATTCAAGTGTGGATTCAGACAACCAGCCCACGACTGCAAGAAATCGAGACATGCCTCTGCAGGTGCAAGAGAGTGTTAGAAAAGAAATCACAATGTCTGACTTGCAGCCTATTCTGTGTAAAATCCAATGAAAAAATAAAAGCATGACCAAAATACATGTACACATAATTTCAGAATTAGTGAAGTGACAGTTGCATGTGTCATTTAGCTTGAACACTACTATGGTAGCATGCAACTGAATAATAAGCAAGTACCAACCTATTATTCAGTTATTCATCTAAAAGCAAGTTAACCTTTTATCATTTATTCAGTTTACTCACTAGAAAAAATGGCATATATGAAAGAGGTGATCCTTCAGTGTGGAAGAGGTGTGTGTCAAAAAAATAAATAATTTTTGTCAGAAGTTCAGAGCGGCACATTTTTTTTTAAGTGTTATGATAACTTGATATTTTTTTCAGGGAGACACACAAAAATACTCTGCTCTCAGAGTTAATAAAAAAATCTTTGGTAAATGTATTTTTAAAAAATAGAACAGGTTAAAGAGGTTTATAAAACAATCTTTGTTAAATATAGGTGTGCAACAATTATTGCTAATAGCTGCCTTGATAAATAAAGTGTACAGTCCCCTCCATTAATATTGGCACCCTTGGTAAATATGAGCAAAGAAGGCTATGTAAAAAAAATTATGTTTATTGTTTAACCTTTTGATCATTTGTTCAAAGAATTCACAAAAATACTTAGCTTTCAGGGATATCAAACAATTGCAAACACAACACAGGTTGATCCATATATATATATATATATATATATATATATATATATATATATATATATATATATATATATATATATATATATATACAGCCCCCAAACATTAAAGAGCCGCCACCACTATATTTAACCGTGTGCATAAGGTACTTTTCCATATGGCTACCTCTGTGTGTGCCAGAAGCACCTCTGGTGTTTATTGATAAAAAGCTCTATTTTGGTTTCATCTGACCATAGAACCCGATCGCACTTGAAGGTCCAGTAGTGTCTGGCAAACTGAAGATGCTTGAGTTTGTTTTTGGATGAGAGTAGAGGTTTTTTGTTTCTTGAAACCCTTGCAAACAACTTGTGGTGATGTAGGTGACTTCGGATTGTAGTTTTGGAGACTTTCTGACCCCAAGACACAATTAACTTCTGCAATTCTCCAGCTGTGATCCTTGGAGATTTTTTGGCCACTTGAACCATCCTCTTCACAGTGCGTTGAGACGATATAAACACACGTCCAATTTCAGGTTCTTATAATGTTCCTATTACCTTTTGTATTATACAGTTTTGATAAAAGCTTCTTGGTGCCTTCCATGTCAGACACATCTGATGAGCATAAAGGAGGAAAAAACTGTTTGATCAATATGATGAAAAAGTGTTGACAGCTGACATTAAAATCTCAGACCGTGTTTATCACACACAGCCACTATAAATGTATTTATTTTAATGTCTACCTTGTTTAAGGATTACAGCACATTGACATCTTGTCTCAGTTTTGAGAAGATATTTACTGCTCACAGAATGAAATTTAATTTAGCCTAATAAATGCAATATTTATGAAATAAGAAATCATCCACCAGCTGAATGCATTATATACAGTAAATGCTACAAATGATTAGTATTGTCATACCATCATTCTTGCCATCATCAAGTCCTCAAAGCCAAACAAGTCATCTGATTAATCCAAACATACTGTATTATCCATCAATAGACTCATTTCACCATAATCGCTCATTTGTAAAATCATAAGATAACCTTTTAGCATGAGGCAGCCTCAAGTTATTGCTCTAAAAACACCAATACCAAGACCTAAAACCAATCACTGTAATCTGTCGGCTGCTACATACAGTGCCCTCCACTAATATTGGCACCCTTGGTAAATATGAGCAAAATTGTCTTTATTATTTAACCTTTTGATCTTTTGTTAAAAAAAAGAAAATCACAAAAATACTCTGCTCTCAGAGTTAATTAAAAAAAATCTTTGGTTAATGTATTTCTTAAAAATAGAACAGGTTAAAGAGGTTTATAAAACAATCTTTGTTAAATATAGATGTGCAACAATTATTGGCACCTCATATGAGAAAAATGTATTTGAAGTATATTCCCATTGATATTTAAATTTTTTAGTACACCTGGGTGATTAGGAACACGAAATTGTTCAACCATGACTTCCTTTTTCACAGGGGTATAAATATGAGGTAAAACATAGGCCAAATTCACCTGGTCATTCATAACAATGGGTAAGACCAAGGAATATAGCTGTGATGTGCGGCAAAAGCTTGTTGAGCCTCATATAATGGGAAGTGACTATAAGAAACTAGCACAAACATTGAAAATGCCCATTTCCACCATCAGGGCAATAATCCAAGGACAATGATCCAAAACATACATCAAAATCAACACAAAAATGGTTTACTGACCACAAAATAAAGGTCCGGCCATTGTCACGATCTCGCCGGCAGAGGTCGCTGTGGAGACAACGTGCATGAGCACCGGGAAAGCACGTGCACGTGCTCGAAGTGCGCATGGACGCTAAGACTGTTTCCTACGGACACGTGCCTTTTGTTTTGGTTTGGTTCTCTTCCAGTTCAGGTATTGGTTGATATTCGAGGGTGTGTCATGATTGGTCCCAGCTGTCTGTATTCAGGGATAATTATGATTGGTTATTTAAACCCCTCGCGTTGCTGCGCACGTCGTGAGGTATTAGAGCAGAGACCAGTAGAGATTGATGGGTGTAATGGCACCACGCGGTAAAGTTCCATGTCCTGTCTTGTTCCTTAGTTCATGCCATAGTTAAATGAGAGTTTCCTGCCATAGTTAGAGTAGTGTTTCCTGCCATAGTTAGAGGAGTGTTTCCTGCCATAGTTAGAGTAGTGTTTCCTGCTGAAGTTAAAAGAGTGTTTCATGCCTGGGTTAAAAGAGTGTTTCATGTCAAAGTCTTGTTCTAAGTTTTGTGCTTCATTTCTAATTAAAGGTCAAATGTTTCAGTTACGTTAAATATGGTAGAGTGTCCACACCCTATTTAAGTTCAGGTTCTTTGCTTCAGTTCAAGTTTTATGTTTAGACCTTGTTTCCCTCCTCCTCGTGTGTTGACTCGAGTAGTAAATAAAGAATTTACTCCTGCGCTTACTTCCTGGCCAAGTCTCATTTCGTAACATCCATGGCCATCCCAGTCCCCTGACCTGAACCCCATAGAAAACCTGTGGAGTGAACTGAAGAGGAGAGTCCAGCAGCATATTATATATATAATATATATATATTATATATATATATATATATATATATATATATATATATATATATATATATATATAATATGTACATACATACATATATACACACACACACACACATATATCTTTTGGTTTTTGTTGGTCGATCACTCCTGGGGAGGGAAGCAACGGTCTTAAATTCCTCCATTTGTACACAATCTGTCTGACTGTGGATTGGTGGAGTCCACACTCTTTAGAGATGGTTTTGTAATCTTTTCCAGCCTGATGACAACTCTATTTCTGAGGTCCTCAGAAATCTCCTTTTGTTCGTGCCATGACACACTTCCACAAATGTGTTGTGAAGATCAGATTCTGATAGATCCCAGTTCTTTAAATAAAAAAGAGCACTCAATCACACTGTATTGTCATCCCACTGGTTGAAATCACTTGACTCTAATTTCACCTTCAAGTTAACTGCTAATCCTAATGGTTCACATACTTTTGGTGTGTTACTATTGTTGAAATTAACAGCTAGATACTCTTTTTGTCAGCTACAGTATACAACTGCAATTTAGTAGCACATAGCTGTTATATTACATACTAGTCACAACCCCATCATCTCAATTTTAATGGACTTTAATGGTGTGAATTATTTATAATTGCGGATTTCTTTTTTTTCTTTTGTCTTGAATTTATTTATTCATTTACATGTGATTCATTTACATATGATTCATTTTCATATGATTCATTTACATGTGATTCATTTTCATGTGATTTATTCACATGTGTTTCATTTACATGTGATTCATTTACATATGATTCATTTACATGTGATTCATTTTCATGTGCTTCATATTCAAGTGATTCATATTCAAGTGATTCATTTACGTATGATTCATTTACATGTGATTCATTTACTAATTTGCTTCTCTTTAAATCCAGTTTTAGACTGTGATATTACAAAGGTCTTTCCAGATTATTACTTGCTACACTGTATGAGATAACCCCAGTAAAATTGCCTGAATTCTATAATATAATTTGTTCACCATGTTAGGTTTACATCCTCTAAAAACAGATTCACAATTAAATAACATTACTCTGTTCCAATTCACATCCTTCAAAGCACTGGCATGTTCTGCTTACTCTCACAATCCACCAAACTCCCACACCCAAAGTCTCCATAAACAAATGAGACAGCAGTGTATCCTACAAACCTCGTTAAATGCAGCCCGGGCCCGGGCTGTCTTGACTGTGTAGTCAGGGAAAACGGAGATGGTAAAATCCCTCACTTTAATCCGCTGGATCTCTCTCACACGGCGTAAAATGTCAACACAGTCACTGTGATAGTGGAATCTGCACACAATAGCTCGTGGTCATTCACCAGGCTTGGGCTCCGGCTGAAGGGTCTGGTGGGACCGGTCCAGAACCGGCTCCTTCTCCCGACCAAACGCCTCTTTTAACAAGGCCGCTACAGCAGCAGTTGTACATGTGTCAGCGCCCTCTGGAACTCCCACTATCCTAACGTTATTGTGCCGTGACCTCGACTCCAAATCCTCACATTTATTCTCTAATTGAGTCACGGTCGCAGTGAGAGACTCGATAGTAGTCTTCATATGAGCTATGTCATCGGTGCAATCGGAGAGAGCGTGCTCCATTTCCCCAACAGTACCTTTCAGTGTTGATATGGTAGCCTCGGGAGCAACTTTATCACTAGCCAGCTGTGTTTTCACGGCCTGCAGGTCAAGCTGAATAGTAAACAGCGCATCCCCGAGAGTCTTCTGGAGCTCCTTTTTAAAAATATCGGCGATGTCCTTCCTCAATAAAGCCAGCAACTCAAGCCTGAGTGTGGCGAAGTCAGGGTCACCGCTCGGCAACGCGGATTCAGGGGGAGAAGAAGACTCGCTCGCAGCGCGCACACTTGGCCTCAGTCGTGTCTGAATGCTACCACGGGTTTTCGTGTTCTTTCCAGACATTTTAACGTACCACAAAGTTAAAAGTGCAAACAAGGAGAGGATGTAGAATAAATCAAAATATATTGTATGACCGAAAAGCGCAAATTAATTACAATTTTAATCGAAATCAGCAGGAGCCTCCAACTTCGCGTCCTATTCCCATATTTGCGGATTTCTTGAGTTAATACTGATGTCTTGTCAAAAATTCATGTGAATAATCTCATTGGAAATATATTTACTGAAAAAAATGTTGACGCATTCAATACTTATTTCCCCAACTGTATGGTTAAACAGATAAAAAGTATTTACATTTACAAGGTCACAAGATGCCCTTTTCTAAAGCAACATATAGAAGTGCTTTGTAGTCTCCATGAAAAACATATGCTCATGTCGAAAGTGACTGTAGTGTAGTGAAGTATATGCAGAGTGAAATAATAAATATGAAGAGAAATGGATGCTGGAACTGAGAAATATAGTGAAGTTTAATTAATTGTATGCCTACTGTATACACAACATTTCTTCCCTCAAATGTAGTACAGGCCAGAGAAGTTTTCTTCTTTAATTTAGTAGATGGTGCTATTATGTTGTATTTCGGTGGATGCCTGGCCTACACCATGGAAAAAATGGAACACCATTCATTCTTACACTAGGGCTTTGGGAAACACTACCACCGTTCTGATAATCTATAGTATTGTGCAAATGATGAACCTTGTGTATTTTATTGGTTATAGAGTTCATTCAGTCAAGATACGGAGTATAAGCAGAACAGACTTCCTTAAATCAATCTGTGTCTGCTGAGTTTTTGCAGAATATATTAGCCAGTATGTATGCTACAATTCTCTATGATAATCTTCATTTGCATGCACCCCACGGTGCATGAATGTGTATTCCTATGTGATGGAGGGACGCTCCTTTGATTCATCTCTAAGAATGTAGAGACTTAATCTTGTATTTCTTAGAAGTTCTTAGAATCACCTTGAAGTTACAGAATACTCTGAAGTTAGGCTTATTGAATCTAATAAAATTATACATCAGTTTTACTGGTTAACCAGCCAACGTACACTTTTTTTCTTCCTTGAAAATTAAGAACTGCCAGTGTCCTTGACTTACCCCTCTCTGAATTCGATCCAATTTTGCAAAGTATGAGAGGCTGAAAAGAGAGATTTCTGCTCAGTATGTTAAAGTAAATTGGAAAAAAGAAGTTGGACTGGTGGGTGAAAACCTGAGACATTCGTGAGGTGACAAAATTAAAAGTGAATAAAAAAACATTCTATGTCAATGCTATTCCTACACTGGTTTCATAACCAATGTATACATATCTGAATATAGGAATATCTTATGTGAATTTGCTAGATGACAGGGGATATTTAATAAAATAAAAAATAGCCTTTTATCAATGTCAGTTAAAACAGGGATGTCATAACACACCCATAAAGAGTTGTGAATTTATGAACAGCTTATGACAGTATTCCAAAAATTGTGTGAGTTTTTATAAAGTAAATGGCCTTGAATCTATGTAAAAGAAGGAGAGATCCTCCCAAACAGTGTTTGAATTACGAGGGATCTCGGCACCCACAGAGACTGACTAGTTTCAGCCAGATCCAAGCAATTTTTTAACAATTTATGTCACTATTCCCAAACTTATTTGATTTATAAAGCAAGTGACATTTTGTTGATGTAAAAAAAAAAAAAAAGAAGCAAGAACAGTGCCCCTTCAATGTTTGAATTACATAAGGTCTCAGGGGTGCAGCTTACTGCCAAGTACCAAATTACCATTGTCAGCCTGGTCTGTGAATTCTGGTTCT